>NC_069500.1:688687741-689026491 GCF_027579735.1 Bombina bombina | reverse complement strand
AGAAAAATGTTTGGTTTCATGTCCCTTTAAAATCACTGCTCACAGTGGCTAATTTAGAAAGTCCCATTCCACCTTTATCAGCTTTGACTTTGAAAGTCCTAATAAATGGTAAAAAGGGGAAAATTAATTTCTTTAAATTACATTTTTTAACATAAACAAAAGGGGCTCCGCTCCAGGGATAGGCACAGACAAAGGCTGTGGCGGACATTTTCCAAAGTACGGACCTTAGTGAAGGACACCAAGGTACATTTGAAATTAAAAACATTATTTTATAGTGCTTTGTGTTATTATACTGATGCAGATACCACTGATCCTATAACCAGCCCTCCTCTGACTATACCCATGTGCCAGTGTCACTACTGTGTCATTATATAGTGCTGGGTGTTAATATACTGATGCAGATACCATTGATTCTATAACCAGCCCTCCTCTGGCTATACCCATGTGCCAGTTTCACTACTGTGTCATTATATAGTGCTGGGTGTTATTATACTGATGCAGATACCACTGATTCTATAACCAGCCCTCCTCTGGCTATACCCATGTGCCTGTGTCATTATATAGCGCTGGGTATTATTATACTGATGCAGATACCACTGATTCTATAACCACCCCTTGTCTGGCTATACCCATGTGCCAGTGTCACTACTGTGTCATTATATAGAGCTGGGTGTTATTATACTGATGCAGATACCACTGACCCTATAACCAGCCCTTGTCTGGCTATACGCATGTGCCAGTGTCACTACTGTGTCTTTGTATAGTGCTGGGTGTTATTATACTGATGCAAATACACATCCAGTATTTCGCTCAGGCTTTATTTATTCCATAACTTATCACCCAATATCGCTAGCAGTCTCTTGACAAGCCACTAACTTTATTCACACTACATATTTTTTTTTATTCATATTATTTAATCAGAAAGAAAATATATACTAAGGTTGTGGCGGACACTGCAAGGGCTAGTCGCGGACACCAGTGTCTGTGTACGGACACCTTGCCTATCCCTGCTCTGCTCTCATGGAATATGGTTGAACAGTTCTTCAAAAGTTTTTTTGCATCATATTCAAATGATTTTGTAATCAAATAAGTGCTTTAAAAATTGCCTAGATTCAAATAGAGTGATCTACAATGAGACAAACTCACTACATTATTCAATGGAACTAGTTAGTCAAACGAAATCAAGGAAAAGCTGGTATTACTTCCATTAAAAGAGGAATTTACTCCTAGTGAATCTGGTCAACTGCCTGGTAGTCTTAGTCATGGTCCTGTAGACACTTGACACAACCAGTACTCTGGAAATTAGATATATTTCCTGTTACTTGATGTATCATATTAAACTACATCACCCTTTGCCATTCCCAATAGTCCCATTGATTTTTATTCCTGCTGACGGATCAGAAATAACTTGCACCACTAGTCTGCACAGCTTAATTTCATAATTGGGGTTGGAAGAATAAAATATAGCGTATCAATAAAAACATAATTCATGTAGCTGAAGTGAAGCAGAAACCTGTCAAACCACAATATAATGAAAATCATATTTCTCAAAGACACCACTGTAAGGAAATAATTCCTGATCTGAAGGCACCACCAAAATGTTCTCTTTTTATTAAAACTCTGCAGCTGATATTCAGAAACATAAAGTATCACAAGTAAAGAAAAGGTTACTGTAATCATTTTCCCATCAATAGATTTTACTAAGCAGAATTGCTGCTTTATATAAAAAAATCAATATGTTTTGGTAAACAGCAAGTTTTAAGGAATTGAAGCTTACTATATCATAATTACTATATAAGACAAAACCATAAATCATTTGAGACAAACTTGTTAAAAAGACTGTAAAATCAAAATTAAACTGTCATGATTCAGATGGAACATGCAATTCTAAACAACTTTCTCTTCTATTCTATTTGCTTCATGTTGTTTTTGTCCTTTGTTGAAAAGCATACCTAGGTATGCTGAGGAGACGTAATGCACTACTGGGAGCAGCTGATTGGTGGCTGCACATATAGGCCTCTTTCCATTGCTTACCCAATGTGTTCAACTAGCTTCCAGTAGTGCTTTACTGCTCCTTTAATAAAAGATACTAACGGCTAGATTTAGAGTTTGGCGGTAGCCGTCAAAACCAGCATTAGGGGGTCCTAACGCTGGTTTTACCGCCCGCTGGTATTTGGAGTCAGTCATTAAAGGGTCTAACACTCACTTTGCAGCCGCGACTTTTCCATACCGTAGATCCCCCTATGCCAATTGCGTATCCAATCTTTTAAATGGGATCTTTCTAACGCCGGTATTTAGAGTCGTGGCTGAAGTGAGCGTTAGAAATCTAAAGACAAAACTCCAGCCGCAGAAAAAAAACAGGAGTTAAGAGCTTTTTGGGCTAACGCCGGTTCATAAAGCTCTTAACTACTGTGCTCTAAAGTACACTAACACCCATAAACTACCTATGCACCCCTAAACCGAGGTTCCCCACATCGCCGCCACTATAATAACATTTTTTAACCCCTAATCTGCCGACCGCACACCGCCGCCACCTACGTTATACTTATGTACCCCTAATCTGCTGCCCCTAACACAGCCGACCCATATATTATATTTATTAACCCCTAATCTGCCCCCCTCAACGTCGCCGACACCTACCTACACTTATTAACCCCTAATCTGCCGACCGGACCTCAACGCTACTATAATAAATGTATTAACCCCTAAAGCTAAGTCTAGCCCTAACACTAACACCCCCCTAAAATAAATATAATTTAAATCTAACAAAATAAATGAACTCTTATTAAATAAATTATTCCTATTTAAAGCTAAATACTTACCTGTAAAATAAACCCTAATATAGCTACAATATAAATTATAATTATATCGTAGCTATTTTAGGATTAATATTTATTTTACAGGCAACTTTGTAATTATTTTAACCAGGTACAATAGCTATTAAATAGTTAATAACTATTTAATAGCTACCTAGTTAAAATAATTACAAAATTACCTGGAAAATAAATCCTAACCTAAGTTACAATTAAACCTAACACTACACTATCAATAAATTAATTAAATAAAATACCTACAATTATCTACAATTAAACCTAACACTACACTATCAATAAATTAATTAAATACAATACCTACAAATAAATACAATTAAATAAACTAACTAAAGTACAAAAAATAAAAAAGAACTAAGTTACAAAAAATAAAAAAATATTTACAAACATTTGAAAAATATTACAACAATTTTAAACTAATTACACCTACTCTAAGCCCCCTAATAAAATAACAAAGCCCCCCAAAATAAAAAAATGCCCTACCCTTTTCTAAAATTAAAATAGAAAAGCTCTTTTACCTTACCAGCCCTTAAAAGGGCCATTTGCGGGGCATGCCCCAAAGAATTCAGCTCTTTTGCCTGGAAAAAAAACATACAATACCCCCCCACCAACATTACAACCCACCAACCACATACCCCTAATCTAACCCAAACCCCCCTTAAATAAACCTAACACTAAGCCCTTGAAGATCTTCCTACCTTATCTTCACCACACCGGGTATCACACCGATCCGTCCTGGCTCCGATGTCTTGATCCAAGCCCAAGCGGGGGGCTGAAGACATCCATCCTCCGGCTGAAGTCTTGATCCAAGCGGGCAGAAGAGCACATCCGGACTGGCAAACATCTTCATCCAAGCCGCATCTTCTATGTTCTTCCATCCGATGACGAACGGCTGATCTTCAAGACCTCCAGCGCGGATCCATCCTCTTCTTCCGACGACTAGACGACGAATGAAGGTTCCTTTAAGGGACGTCATCCAAGATGGCGTCCCTCGAATTCCGATTGGCTGATAGGATTCTATAAGCCAATCGGAATTAAGGTAGGAAAATTCTGATTGGCTGATGGAATCAGCCAATCAGATTCAAGTTCAATCCGATTGGCTGATCCAATCAGCCAATCAGATTGAGCTTGCATTCTATTGGCTGTTCCGATCAGCCAATAGAATGTGAGCTCAATCTGATTGGCTGATCCAATCAGCCAATCGGATTGAACTTGAATCTGATTGGCTGATAGATCTTTAAAAGGTGCGGGGGGAAAAAAAGCATGCGTTAGCTACGCGGGTCGTTACCGACAAAACTCTAAATCTAGCCGTAAGAGAATAAAGTAAATTTCATAATAGTGGTATTTTGGATAGTTGTTTAAATTTATATGCTCTATCTGAATCATGAAAGAAAATTTTAAGGTTCCATGTTCTTTTAAAAGCACCAGCACACCACATTTCTAAACAAATAGTATGCAATTCTTTTTAAAATAACCTGTGAGTGACTACTATTTTTATTGCTTTACGGAAGACAGAGAATCGGCGGGGCAACTTCCTTGAACCCCTCGGGCAGAGGCATAAAAAATAGTGTAGATGGGGGAATTACATTACATCGGGCTTTGCCAACAGCCACTTGGGTAATGTCAGGTTTACCCTGGTAATCCTATGCTTATATATATATATATATATATATATATATATATATATATATATATAAACACTTTTTTGTCTGAAGACGGACTACTGATTAAAGTGATTTTTTTGCTAAGTCCCTTGGAGAGCGCCCTTTCTAGTGAAACATTTTGCCATATACCATATCCATTTTAAAACATTATTATTATTAATATAATAAATCTTTATTGAAAAGTGTATATATGTGTGTAATAGTTTATTTTAAATTGTTTTTTATGTGTTTTGTGCAACTTTTTTTTAACCTTTACAGTTTACTTGAGGTTTCAAATCACAATAAATATTCTAGAGCAGTTCGGCTTTCTCTCGAGCGCAAACTCTAACTTTCTAATTGTAATGGCAGCACAAATTAGTGCGGTCACAATATCCATTGAAAATAATGATTGTGCACTAATCCTTCTCTGGTTAACGCGCTCTACCATAGACCTGTAATATCAAAGTTGCACTCTTAAGGTAGCACGGTCAATCAAAATTGATTATCGCACGCTCTATCATTAGCTAGTCTTTACTTGTACCCTAGCCCAAAATCTTTATTCTCAAATCTTCAAACCTGGAAAAGGTTTCATTACAGCCGCAACATATTTTTATATAAAAGCAATTTTTTTGTATGATATTTTCCACTAGAATTAAAAAAAATTATCCTATAAGAAGTGTCAAGTCACTGCACCCAACACATTACCCAACAAAAGTAAAGAGAATTATGGGGCACAAGAAAGGGAGTTTAGCACTCTACCTCTAAGAATTGATACCTATAATTAAAAATTAACTTTTAATCTATACAAGTAAAATGTACAGGAAACCCTGTTACAATACCAATCAACACATTTAAAAAAACTTCTCTCTCGGTTGCGCACCCCCCTGTTTCCTGGCAGATAGCTGCAGACGTCGGCTTCAGGTGCCAGGGGTGTACAGACCGCATATAAACAGAACAAAGGTGTTTCGGCCTGTTACTGGCCTTTCTCAATGTTACACAATTTTTGCAGAGTGTGGACAAACCAAGCATGTCTCTGACATCTCTTAAATACTGCATATTAAACTGGATCCGCCAATCATGATGAGTTGCATCAATACACTAAGCCGTCTATCTGTTTATCAAAGAACATTGAGTAAAATAAGGGTGTAAGTACAGTCTCAGTACTATTATTGGATTCACTTATGTCTGACTCATTGCTATTGCATGCATGCCATTACAGGATTAGAAATCCTATATAGAAATGTGAAAGTTACTCAGATTACTACTTATTATGACTAGGTATCGGCTCTGTCAACTGGTCCCTCTATGTGTTCTGCCAATTACTGGCATCTCCCTTTCTAGCGGGGCCCCTTCCTCTGACACCTGAAAATACCATAATCCGATGAAGTAATTCTATATAACATAACATTTGTATGCAAAGTATATCTGTATTAGCCTCTCAACTCATGCAATACCGGTTAGAGTGTATGATGTATTGTGACACTGTTTCACTAAAGAATTATGGGCCTGATAGCAAAACTTCCATAAATAGTGTTTTATAGAGGGCGCATTCATCTAGTTCAGTGTCTGTCAGTCTGTCCTGACGTTAAAAAATCATTATCTTACATTCTGGGTTACAAACTGAAAATGCCCTTGAACTCTTCTTCTACCAGAAAAAATACATGTGAGTCAGAACAACAGTTCCTACACTGTGCATTAATGAGAGGGGTAAAAGGCTGGTCATAAGTGGGATGAGTACCAATACTATTTAGTTCAGTAGAATTAATTCTCATGTTAAAGGAATGTCCAATAATTACTGGATTCATTCATGCCATGTAGCATAACACTATCCAATCTAAATATCCATTTAGTTTCCTGTTTAAGCAGCAGATTTTCTTTATTACCTCCTCTGATGCCAGGTTTTAATTCTCCAAACCCCAGCATCTTAGTGCTTGTGTATCTCCTTTATGGTGTTGCAAGAAATGTCTTGCAACACTTGTGATTTTCCTATCCTTCTCTATATCTGACTTGGCGTTCCTGATGTTGCTCAGGTGCTCAGTCATTCTTTCTCCAAGAGACCTGGTAGTCATGCCGGCATAGAAAATGTTGCAGCTGCAAGAAATACAGTAAATTACATTGTTACTCTTACAGTTTATATACTCATTGATCGATCATTTCTTGTTAAATCTGTCATTTCTGCTTTTTTACCATATGTTGGCAGACTTTGCATTGTTCACATTGGACTGATCCTTGGTAGAGTGTTTTTTTCCAGGCATTTCTGTCAAAATAGCTTTGTGTAAGATAATCATTAAAATTTTTAGGTCTCCTATATGTAAATAAAGGTTTAGCAGTGACCAAAAGTACACAACTATGAATGATAGAAGCAAAGACTTTATTATCAGGATATTGAAATATATATTGAGTCAAAACTATTTTGTTTTTAATGACAAGTTTTATTTGCAAGTCTGTGGTACGGTGATGGGGACATCATGTGCCCCCGCCTACACCAATATTTACTTAGGGTTGTGGGATGAAACTGTTGTCAATCATGACTCTCTCAGCATGTATACAAGATATATATCCCATTGGTCAAGATATATTGATTATATTTTCTATATATGGAATGGACCAAAAGGGGAGCTACAGGATTTCTTTAAAGTACTTAACAAGAATCCTTTTGGCCTATATCTTACATATACAGCTAGTAAGGACAAAGTGGAATATTTTTATCTGATTTTTGAAACTGAAACTTTCAGAAAACCTATAGCTACCAATATTATACCATGTGCTGAGAGTAGTCATTATCCCTCAACTATCAGAGGGTTACCTGTGGGAGAGTACCTGGCATCATAGGAGGTAATATGGAAAATCTGCTGCTTAAACAGGAAACTAAATGGATATTTAGATTGGATAGTTTTGTGCCACATGGCATGAACAAATCCAATAATTATTGGACATTCCTTTAACATGAGAATTAATGCTTCCAAACTAAATAGTATTGGTACTCATCCCACTTATGACTCAGCTGTATTGCTGCCACTAATAAAGTATATATCTAAAATTAGGATATTCTGGTTTATAACCAGCCTATCTCATTTATGGTGTAGGAACTGTTGTTCTGACTCACATGTATTTTTACAGGTAGAGGTAGAGTTAAAGGGCATTTTCAGTTTGTAACCCAGAATGTAAGATTATTTTTTAACGTCAGGACAGACTGACACTGAACTAGATGAATGCGCCCTCTATGATACACTATGTATGGAAGCTTTGCTATCAGGCCCATAATTCTTTAGTGAAACAGTGTCACAATACATCATACACTCTAACCGGTATTGCATGAGTTGAAAGGCTAATACAGATATACTTTGCATACAAATGTTATGTTATATAGAATTACTTCATCGGATTATGGTATTTTCAGGTGTCAGCAGAAGGGGTCTGGCTAGAGTTGGAGATGCCAGTAATTGGCAGAACACATAGAGGGACCAGTTGACAGAGCCGATACCTTGTCATAATAAGTAGTAATCTGAGTAACTTTCACATTTCTATATAGGATTTCTAATCCTGTAATGGCATGCATGCAATAGCAATGAGTCAGACATAAGTGAATCCAATCATAGTACTGAGACTGTACTTACACCCTTATTTTACCCAATGTTCTTCGATAAACAGATAGACGGCTTAGTGTATTGATGCAACTCATCATGATTGGCGGATCCAGTTTAATATGCAGTATTTAAGAGATGTCAGAGACATGCTTGGTTTGTCCACACTCTGTAAAAATTGTGTAACATTGAGAAAGGCCAGTAACAGGCCGAAACACCTTTGTTCTGTTTATATGCGGTCTGTACACCCCTGGCACCTGAAGCCGACGTCTGCAGTTATCTGCCAGGAAACAGGGGGGTACGCAACCGAGAGAGTAGTGTTTTTAAATGTGTTGATTGGTATTGTAACATGGTTTCCTGTACATTTTACTTGTATAGATTAAAAGTTAAATTTTAATTATAGGTATAAGCTCTTAGAGGTAGAGGGACCAGTTGACAGAGCCGATACCTAGTCATAATAAGTAGTAATCGGAGTAACTTTCACATTTCTATATAGGATTTATAATCCTGTAATGGCATGCATGCAATAACAATGAGTTAGGACATAAGTGAATCCAATCATAGTACCGAGACTGTACTCACACCCTTATTCTGCCCAATGATCTTCTATATACAGATAGAGGGCGGAGTATATTGATGCAACTCATCATGATTGATGGGTCCGGTTTACTATGCAGTATTTAAGAGATGTCCAAGACATGCTTGGTTTGTCCACACTCTGTAAAAATTGTGTAACATTGAGATAGGCCAGTAACATCCCAAAACGCGTTTGTTCTGTTTATATACAGTCTGTACACCCCTGGCACCTGAAGCCGACATCTGCAGTTATCGGCCAGGAAATGGGGGAGGGGTGTTTTTAAATGTGGTGATTGGTATTGTAACACGGTTTCCTGTACATTTTACTTGTATAGATTAAAAGTTATTTTTTAATTATAGGTATCAATTCTTAGAGGTAGAGTGCTAACCCCCTTTCTTGTGCCCCATAATTCTCTTTCCTTTTGTTGGGTAATTTGTTGTACACATTATTTTGAGGGCAGCACCAGCCCTAGGTGTCACTAGGTCCTAACCTCTTCGATTGTTCACAGTGCCAGTCATTTTCTTTACTATTATTAAGTCACTGCACCCCTCAGCAAAACCAATGCATGTTTGTTTAAGAACCTATACACTAAGTGATAGGCAATTTATGCATGGTGGACTTGGTTGGTGCACAAACTGCAAGAAAAATATGCTGTTACCCTAAGCACTCAAAAAAATGGATTTCCATTGAAAATTGCTTCCCCTTCAAAAAAAAAGGACAGAAGCCTTGTCCCTTAAAATGAGCATAACCGGTCGTCAACAGTAAGGGCTTGCATTAAAAACAATTTTTTTTAATTGTTTATACTCTGATTCAAGAAATATTTTTCAACCGGAGGAGTAGAGTTAGAGAGATTGGTCTTACTAGGAATTGGAATGTAATATGAATCCTGTATGTTAGTTTCCAACTTTATGTTCAGATTCATAATACCTATTTTTTCACTGTTGTAAAAAATTCAATAAATTTTTTTAAACAAACAAAAACAAAAAAATGAACATAACCTGAAAAAACAGGGGACACATGTGTATCATTAAATAAATATAGTTCAAGACAAATAGAGAAACAATTTTGAAAAACTGAATTAGCTGTAATTACAAATTCTAAATATTTATTAGTGCCAGTGACAATGTGCTCTGAAAACCACAGAATTAAAGGGCCATGATACCCAAATGTTGAAACACTTGAAAGTGTTGCATCATAGCTGTAAAAAGCTGACTAGAAAATATCACCTGAACATCTCTATGTAAAAAAAGAAAGATATTTTACCTCAAAAGTTTCTCAGTAGCCACATCCCATTGTAAAGGACTTCTAAGCAGCAAATCAGTATGTCTGTCCCGGGACAGGCAAAGGAGCAAGCTTTGTGAACACTCATCTTATTTCCCTATTCAGTTTAAGGAAGTTTACCATGAAATATCATGAGAGTTAAGTTAAATCTCATGAGATCACAGTAAAAGAGTTCATGACCTCAGCACTGTTGATGCTGATTGGCTTCTGTTCATTTCTTTTTATTTATTTTTTACCTGCAGCTGGGTAGCAGCTGAATTGTAACTTTTTACAAAGAACTTACTCTGCTAAGCTGAGGAAGTTGCTTGTGAGGTAAAATATCTTCCCTTTTTACATAGAGATGCTCAGGTGATATTTTCCTGTCAGCTTTTTAGTTATACTGCATCAGTTTCAAGTGATTTAGCATCTATATATTTAGAGTATTATGTCCCTTTAAACAATTTTATTTGTTGCTTTCCAAACCCTTGCAGAAAATGTGTACTTTGTAAAAGCTAATTGTTTTTCTAATATTTTTAATTTAAAGATTTTGCTGCAGAATTAAACTAAATTAATACATTTGTTATAATTATCTGCGGAGTAGACTGTTTTTTTTATCATCCAACTGTTTTCACTAATAACAGGAAAAAATTATATTAGAATCCCTAGTGTTGGATAATTATCTAATTAAAACAGCGTGATGCAGTTTATATAAATGAAACTTCTGAATTATAGTTAAGATTGGTGGTATACAAAGAACATAAAAGGCTAAATAACAAGTGGAGAGTTAATTCATTGCCCGCCTGTAAATGTGCCCCAATTGCCCCCAAATTAAAGTGTAGTTTTTTTTATTAAAAAATGTAGCACTTTTTTTAATAATAAAAAACTGCACAAAGCAGTTTTTAGGGGTTAAAGTGAGGGGATGTGGGATGTTAGATTAAAAACGGCACTAAAAAGTTCCCTTACATAGCAGTCAATGGGTAACTGTGAGTTCTCTATAAATATATATGCTTATACATTTGTGTTAATATGTGTATATACACATATAAACACATAAATATATATGTAAATATTTATATATATATATATATATATATATATATATATTTCAATTTAATGCCCATCGCTGTGCAACTTACCCCCTTCACTGCGTTAGGCTCTCATGCCATGTCTCACAACATGAGAATGAGGCTCCCACACAGTTTCAATGCATTGCTGGTCACTTCACATACCAACGCACAATTGCGTTCACGAAAGAGCAATATTGCACTCCGCTCGCAATCTGACCCAAAAATCGGTTAAATATTGTAAACTTTTTTTTTTTTAAAAAGACAATCGGCTAGATTACGAGTTTTTGTCGATAAGGCTTGCGGGGCTAACGCTCCTTTTTTTCTTACCGCTCCCTTTAAACAACGCTGGTATTATGAGTTTTTTGCAAGCTGGCGTTAGCCTCAGAAAAGTGAGCGTTGAGCAAAATTTAGCTCTACATCCATCTCACCTCGATACTAGCGTTGCTTACGGTAGCGGTAAGCTGGCAAAACGTGCTCGTGCATGATTTCCCCATAGGAAACAATGGGGCTGAGCTGGCTGAAAAAAAAACTAACACCTGCAAAAAAGCAGCATTCAGCTCCTAACGCAGCCCCATTGTTTCTTATGGGGAAAGAAAATTTACATCTGCACCTAACACCCTAACTTGAACCCCGAGTTTAAACACCCCTAATCTTACACTTATTAACCCCTAATCTGCCGCCACGACATCGCTGACACCTACATTATATTATTAACCCCTAATCTGCCGCTCCGGACACCGCCGCCACCTACATTATACTAATGAACCCCTAATCTGATGCCCCCAACATCACGGACACCTAAATTATAGTTATTAACCCCTAATCTCCCCCCCCAACGTCGCGGCAACTATATTAAATTTATTAACCCCTAATCTGCCGCCGCCGCCACTATAATAAAGTTATTAACCCCTAAACCTAATTCTAACCGTAACCCTAATCCCCCTAATTTAAATATAATTTAAATTAAACTAAATTAATTTAACATAATTAAATAAATTAATCCTATTTAAAACTAAATACTTACCGATAAAATAAACCCTAAGTTAGCTACAATATAACTAATAGTTACATTGTAGCTAGCTTAGGGTTTATATTTATTTTACAGGCAACTTTGTATTTATTTTAACTAGGAAGTTATTAAATAGTTAATAACTATTTAATAACTATTGTACCTAGTTAAAATAAATACAAAGTTGCCTGTAAAATAAATATAAACCCTAAGCTAGCTACAATGTAACTATTAGTTATATTGTAGCTAGCTTAGGGTTTATTTTATCGGTAAGTATTTAGTTTTAAATAGGAATAATTTATTTAATTGTAGTAAATTTATTTTGTTTAATTTAAATTATATTTAAGTTAGGGGGGTTAGACTTAGGGTTAGACTTAGGTTTAGGGGTTAATAAATTTATTATAGTAGCAGCGACGTTGGAGTCGGCAGATTAGGGGTTAATAAATGTGGACAGGTGTCGGCAGATTATGGGTTAATAAATGTGGACAGGTGTCGGCGATGTTAGGGACGGCAAATTAGGGGTTAATAAAATTTAACTAGTGTTTGCAAGGCGGGAGTGCAGCGGTTAAAGAGTTAATACATTTATTAAAGTGGCGGCGATGTCCGGTTGGCAGATTAGGGGTTAATAATTGTAGGTAGGTGGGGGCGACGTTGGGGGCGGCAGATTAGGGGTTAATAAATATAATGTAGGTGTCGGCGATGTTATGGGCAGCAGATTAGGGGTTCATAGGTATAATGTAGGGGGCGGCGATGTCCGGTCGGCAGATTAGGGGTTAAAAAAAAATATTTTAGTGTTTGCGATGTGGGGGGGGGGCCTCGGTTTAGGGGTTAATAGGTAGTTTATGGGTGTTAGTGTACTTTTTAGCACTTTAGTTAAGAGTTTTATGTTCCGGCATTAGCCCATAAAACTCTTACTCTTGGAAGAAGTGAGCGGTACAGCCTCTACCTCCAAGACTCCTACCACATTTAAAAGTCAGTAGTTAAGAGTTTTATGGGCTAATGCCGGAACATAAAACTCTTAACTAAAGATGATGGACCTCTTCAGCCCGATGATGGATCTTTTCAGCCCCCACTTGGGCTTGGATGAAGACTTCGGAGACTCCTCTGGACCGATCGGTGATACCCGGCGTGGTGAAGACAAGGTAGGAAGATCTTCAGGGGCTTAGTGTTAGGTTTATTTAAGGGGGTTTGGGTTAGATTAGGGGTATGTGGGTGGTGGGTTGTAATGTTGGGGGGGGGTATTGTATGTTTTTTTTCCAGGCAAAAGAGCTGAATTCTTTGGGGCATGCCCCGCAAAGGCCCTTTTAAGGGCTGGTAAGGTAAAAGAGCTTTTCTATTTTTATTTTAGAATAGGGTAGGGCATTTTTTTATTTTGGGGGGCTTTGCTATTTTATTAGGGGACTTAGAGTAGGTGTAATTAGCTTAAAATTGTTGTAAGATTTTTATAATGTCTGTAAATATTTTTTATTTTTTGTAACTTAGTTCTTTTTTTATTTTTTTGTACTTTAGTTAGTGTATTTATTTGTATTTAATTTATTTATTGATAGTGTAGTGTTAGGTTTAATTGTAGATAATTGTAGGTAGTTTATTTAATTAATTTATTGATAGTGTAGTGTTAGGTTTAATTGTAACTTAGGTTAGGATTTATTTTACAGGTAATTTTGTAATTATGTTAACTAGGTAGCTATTAAATAGTTAATAACTATTTAATAGCTATTGTACCTGGTTAAAATAAATACAAAGTTGCCTGTAAAATAAATATAAATCCTAAAATAGCTACAATGTAATTATAATTTATATTGTAGCTATATTAGGGTTTATTTTAGAGGTAAGTATTTAGCTTTAAATAGGATTAATTTATTTAATAAGAGTTAATTTATTTCATTAGATTTAAATTGTATTTACTTTAGGGGGGTGTTAGGGTTAGGGTTAGACTTAGCTTTAGGGGTTAATACATTTATTATAGTAGCGGCAAGGTCCGGTCAGCAGATTAGGGGTTAATACTTGAAGTTAGGTGTCGGCGATGTTAGGGAGGGCAGATTAGGGGTTAATACTATTTATTATAGGGTTATTGAGACGGGAGTGAGGCGGATTAGGGGTTAATAACTTTATTATAGTAGCGGTGAGGTCCGGTCGGCAGATTAGGGATTAATAATTGTAGGTAGGTGGCGGCGACATTGGGGGCGGCAGATTAGTGGTTAATAAATATTATGTAGGGGTCGGCAGGGGTTAGGGGCAGCAGATTAGGGGTACATAGGGATAACGTAGGTTGCGGCGGTGTGCAGTCAGCAGATTAGGGGTTAAAACTTTTTATTAGAGTGGCGGCGATGTAGGGGGGCCTCGGTTTAGGGGTACATAGGTAGTTTATGGGTGTTAGTGTACTTTAGAGCACAGTAGTTAAGAGCTTTTTGAACCGGCGTTAGCCCAGAAAGCTCTTAACTCCTGGCTTTTCTCTGCGGCTGGAGTCTTGTCGTTAGATTTCTAACGCTCACTTCAGCCAAGACTATAAATACCGGCGTTAGAAAGATCCCATTGAAAAGATAGGCTACGCAAATGGCGTAGGGGGATCTGCGGTATGGAAAAGTCGCGGCTGGAAAGTGAGCATTAGACCCTTTCCTGACTGACTCTAAATACCAGCGGTAGCCCAAAACCAGCGTTAGGACCCCCTAACGCTGGTTTTGACGGCTAACGCCAAACTCTAAATCTAGGCGTTAGTCTCAAAATTTCCCCCCCTCCATTCTGGTCTTACTTTAACTATACCCCAAAAGGATAAATCCTTTAATCTATTCTTGTGAATTTCTCTAAAATGTCTGTATAAATGTGTGTTCATATTGCCTTTTTCAATTATACACAGGTGTTCTCTTATTCTCTCCCTTAGTGTCCTTGAGGTCTCTCCTAAATATTGTTTTTTACAACTGCACTGTATCAAATAGATGATATCAAACACTTCTTCCAAGACTCGTAATACCAGCGTTAGGCAAATCCCATTAAAAAGATAGGATACGCAATTGACATAAGGGTATTTGCGGTAGCTTCGAGTGGAGGAAGAAAAGTGAGTGGTACACCTGTACCTGCCAGACTCGTAATACCAGCGGGTGTTAAAAAGCAGCGTTGGTTTTTAAGGCTAATGCCAAACTCATAATCTGGTGAATATTTTTAAGCTGATATTATCCCTATGTCTCGATAAGGTAGGATTGATAATAAATACTTTAGCTACAGTTCTCTATCAAACCTTATTTTGCTGAATTTTCCATTATTAGGAACTTTTAATTACTTTCCTCCTGATGTTTTTTATCTCCTGTTTTGGTCATGGGTTCTATAAATGAAACCTGAGGCTTTTCTAATATTGCCCTGGAACACCACACTTCATCCAAGAGTGTTCATACCTGGCCTGGACATACAGTATCAGGTCCTGGCCATGATAACTTGACTTAACACCAGATCACTCATTCCTTTCTAAGGCTACTAGTTCCAAAAATATGAAGCAGAGAAAACTTTGGGGGCAGAAGTTATTTTAAAACCTAAAATGTCAACTGCAAAGCTATATATCAAGGTGCAGTGATGTACTAGTGGGGACTTCAGCTTCTAAAACGTATACATAGCTGTAAAAAAAAAAAAAGTAATGCCTTATAAAGTCTAGGGGGCCTATTTATCATTGCGTCAATCTCGACGCATTCGCTGGAGTCAATACGCTCGCCAGACATCGCTGCCGCAAATCTACATACGATGGCCTTATTTATTAAAAAGTCTGTCAAAAGCACGCGTGTCAAGTATGGAGCGATGAGCATCGGACTGTTGATAAATAAGAGTCATCGATGTCACGGATATTCTGTTTTTCCAACTTTATTTAACCATTACATTACTGTCCATAAACAAGCACATTTCTCTAAAGCTAATCTTTTATTTTTCATCTGTTAATGTCCAATAAATAGCTAGATTTATAACTGAACAAACAATAATATCTCTTAGAAAGTATTTTTTCTATGTATTTGTTATACAAAAAAATGATATGATATTTGCACATAAATTAATATGTATTTGTATTTCTAGAAATCATGATATGCCTATCTCATGTTTTTTTGTATTTTAAAATGATTATTAACGATGGAATTTGTACATATATCCTTGCACATACTTGTGTGTGCGTGTATATGTATATGTATGTATATATAAATATATATTTATATATATATATATGTGTGTGTCAGGATATCTGAATATTATTAAATAATATATATATATGTATTTATTTTTATCTACACATAGATTTATGATAAGACCAAGAACTCATTTCTTTTATTTGCTTTGTGAAACTGCCTATAAGACATTAGATGCCTGACTGGCCACAATTCAATTCTCCCTCACTCAATGTACAAAATTCCAATGCATCCAGGTGAGGACAAAGGGAAGACATTTCTAGTTAAAGTGATGGTAAACTCTCCCCTTTATAAAATCAGATCTGGAATGTAATCGCTATTTTAGATGAAGTTTAATTCATTAGCTGTAATGAAGATGCAGTATAACTTAGTTATTAATATAGATATGAAATTCAAATACTGCATGCTCCTCTGCCCACTTCAAAAGTAAACTTTTCTGTGAGCTAACAGATTGAATTGTTGTCCAATCAGCGCTCTCCCCATCTGGCACTTTTGTTGTAGCTAGAGCATTGATTGGAGAGTAAGTCAATCATTTAGCTGACAGGAAAATTGACTTTTGAAGTGGGTGGTGTAACGTGGGGTATTTGAATTTCATATCTATATTAATAACTAAGTTATAGAGCATCTTCATTGCACATGATGAATAAACCCCCCATCTAAAATAGCGCTTACATTCCAGATCTGATTTTTAAAAGGGGAGAGTTTACCATCACTTTAAGTTCAGACAGTCATTTCAAAGAAAGGCAAATTACTTAAAAAAAATAAAATGGTCATCTATATTCTGTGTATTCCAAATCTTAGATCAGACATAAGATACGCTTATCCTGATTTAGATAAAATTTAAGTTATTTCAAAGAGAGAGCACCTGTCTCATTACCTAGGTCACAGGAACCCCTGAGTTAATAGAGACATGACGTCTGGGATTCTTCTTTTAGGCCTAATGAGATTCGTAGAGAAGATTTTTAGCTAAAGAAATGACTAAAGTGTCGCCTATGTGTTAAATTGTCCCTGTTGTATTGAATCAACATCTGAACGGCGGGGTCCGGGAGCGGCGGGATAGGGGTTAAACAGTTTAGTATAGTGGTGGTGTTTAGTGACAGTATACAAATAAAGCTGGGAAAAAGCCGAAGAGCAGCTTTTTTGTTAAATTTGGAGAGCGTATTCAGGTCCTCGGCCGCCATGTAAGGTGATGTCAGTCGAGCCTATTGGTGCTGGCAAATGCAGCACAGTTGACGGCTTGATAAATAGGCCTCCTAGTCTGTTTGTTCTTCTTTCTGGTCCAAGAAACGCAAAAAGGCCTCTGCTTCTATTTCTTTAGCCTCTTGGTTGAAACTTTTGATTCACAAAGTTTATTTGGAGGCGGAACAGCCTCTGCAAGAGAGAATTACAGCTCATTCTACTAGATCAGTTGCCACATCTTGTGCTTTCAATAATGAGGCTTCAGTTGATCAAATTTACAAAAGCGGCCACTTGGTCTTCTCTGAATACCTTTTACTTTTTTTTATAATTTTTATGTTTGTTTTTTTTGTCAGAAAAAGCCTTGGGTAGAAAGGTCCTTCACGCAAGAAATATCAGTACCATTTATTACAAATGATAATGGAGAATACAAAAGAATTGAAAAAATTGTTAGGAAACACCAGCATTTTATTAGGGAAGACCCTATTATAGGAGACAAAATCTCTATAAACCCTAAGTTCATTTACAGAAAATCAAAACATTTGAAGAATATACTAGCACCCAGTGAATTTAGAACCAAGTCACAGCCAAAAGAACAAGATCTATTTATTGGAGAATATAGTCAAAGTTTTTTTTTTCCATGTCACTGCTGTAGGTCTTGCAATTATAGCAATAAAATTAAACAATATACATCAACCCAAACAGGAGAAACATTCCATATAAAAGATACAATTGGATGTACTGATAAAGGGATCATCTATTTGATACAGTGCAGTTGTAAAAAACAATATTTAGGAGAGACCTCAAGGACACTAAGGGAGAGAATAAGAGAACACCTGTGTATAATTGAAAAAGGCAATATGAACACACATTTATACAGACATTTTAGAGAAATTCACAAGAATAGATTAAAGAATTTATCCTTTTGGGGTATAGTTAAAGTAAGACCAGAATGGAGGGGGGGAAATTTTGAGACTAACGCCTAGATTTAGAGTTTGGCGTTAGCCGTCAAAACCAGCGTTAGGGGGTCCTAAGTTGGGCTACCGCTGGTATTTAGAGTCAGTCAGGAAAGGGTCTAATGCTCACTTTCCAGCCGCGACTTTTCCATACCGCAGATCCCCCTACGCCATTTGCGTAGCCTATCTTTTCAATGGGATCTTTCTAACGCCGGTATTTAGAGTCTTGGCTGAAGTGAGCGTTAGAAATCTAACGACAAGACTCCAGCCGCAGAGAAAAGCCAGGAGTTAAGAGCTTTCTGGGCTAACGCCGGTTCATAAAGCTCTTAACTACTGTGCTCTAAAGTACACTAACACCCATAAACTACCTATGTACCCCTAAACCGAGGCCCCCCTACATCGCCGCCACTCTAATAAAAAGTTTTAACCCCTAATCTGCTGACTGCACACCGCCGCAACCTACGTTATCCCTATGTACCCCTAATCTGCTGCCCCTAACCCCCGCTGACCACTACATAATATTTATTAACCACTAATCTGCCGCCCCCAATGTCGCCGCCACCTACCTACAATTATTAATCCCTAATCTGCCGACCGGACTTCACCGCTACTATAATAAAGTTATTAACCCCTAATCCGCCTCACTCCCGTCTCAATAACCCTATAATAAATAGTATTAACCCCTAATCTGCCCTCCCTAACATCGCCGACACCTAACTTCAAGTATTAACCCCTAATCTGCTGACCGGACCTTGCCGCTACTATAATAAATGTATTAACCCCTAAAGCTAAGTCTAACCCTAACCCTAACACCCCCCTAAAGTAAATATAATTTAAATCTAATGAAATAAATTAAATCTTATTAAATAAATTAATCCTATTTAAAGCTAAATACTTACCTCTAAAATAAACCCTAATATAGCTACAATATAAATTATAATTACATTGTAGCTATTTTAGGATTTATATTTATTTTACAGGCAACTTTGTATTTATTTTAACCAGGTACAATAGCTATTAAATAGTTATTAACTATTTAATAGCTACCTAGTTAAAATAATTACAAAATTACCTGTAAAATAAATCCTAACCTAAGTTACAATTAAACCTAACACTACACTATCAATAAATTAATTAAATAAACTACCTACAATTATCTACAATTAAACCTAACACTACACTATCAATAAATAAATTAAATACAAATAAATACACTAACTAAAGTACAAAAAAATAAAAAAAGAACTAAGTTACAAAAAATAAAAAAATATTTCCAAACATTATAAAAATCTTACAACAATTTTAAGCTAATTACACCTACTCTAAGTCCCCTAATAAAATAGCAAAGCCCCCCAAAATAAAAAAATGCCCTACCCTATTCTAAAATAAAAATAGAAAAGCTCTTTTACCTTACCAGCCCTTAAAAGGGCCTTTGCGGGGCATGCCCCAAAGAATTCAGCTCTTTTGCCTGGAAAAAAAACATACAATACCCCCCCCCAACATTACAACCCACCACCCACATTCCCCTAATCTAGCCCAAACCCCCTTAAATAAACCTAACACTAAGCCCCTGAAGATCTTCCTACCTTGTCTTCACCACGCCGGGTATCACCGATCGGTCCAGAGGAGTCTCCGAAGTCTTCATCCAAGCCCAAGTGGGGGCTGAAAAGATCCATCATCGGGCTGAAGTCTTGATCCAAGCGGCGGCTGAAGAGGTCCATCATCGGGGCTGAAGTCTTCTATCAAGCGGCGGCTGAAGAGGTCCATCATTGGGGCTGAAGTCTTCTATCAAGCGGCGACTGAAGAGGTCCATCATCGGGGCTGAAGTCTTCTATCAAGCGGCATCTTCAATCTTCTTTCTTCCGGATCCATCTTCATCCCGCCGACGCGGAACATCCATCCTGCCCGACGACTTCCCGACGAATGACGGTTCCTTTAAATGACGTCATCCAAGATGGCGTCCCTCGAATTCCGATTGGCTAATAGGATTCTATTAGCCAATCAGAATTAAGGTAGGAAAATTCTGATTGGCTGATGGAATCAGCCAATCAGATTCAAGTTCAATCCGATTGGCTGATCCAATCAGCAAATCAGATTGAGCTTGCATTCTATTGGCTGGACGGAACAGCCAATAGAATGCGAGCTCAATCTGATTGGCTGATTCCATTAGCCAATCAGAATTTTCCTACCTTAATTCCGATTGGCTGATAGAATCCTATCAGCCAATCGGAATTCGAGGGACGCCATCTTGGATGACGTCATTTAAAGGAACCGTCATTCGTCAGGAAGTCGTCGGGCAGGATGGATGTTCCGTGTCGGCGGGATGAAGATGGATCCGGAAGAAAGAAGATTGAAGATGCCGCTTGATAGAAGACTTCAGCCTCGATGATGGAGCTCTTCAGCCGCCGCTTGATAGAAGACTTCAGCCCCGATGATGGACCTCTTCAGCCGCCGCTTGGATCAAGATTTCAGCCCGATGATGGACCTCTTCAGCCCCCGCTTGGGCTTGGATGAAGACTTCGGAGCCTCCTCTGGACCGATCGGTGATACCCGGCGTGGTGAAGACAGGGTAGGAAGATCTTCAGGGGCTTAGTGTTTATTTAAGGGGGGTTTGGGTTAGTTTAGGGGTATGTGGGTGGTAGGGGTGAGGTTCGGTCAGCAGATTAGGGGTTAATACTTGAAGTTAGGTGTCGGTGATGTTAGGGAGGGCAGATTAGGGGTTAATACTATTTATTATAGGGTTAGTGAGGCGGATTAGGGGTTAATACATTTATTATAGTAGCAGCGAGGTCCGTTCGGCAGATTAGGGGTTAATAATTGTAGGTAGGTAGCGGCGACATTGGGGGCGGCAGATTAGGGGTTAATAAATATAATATAGGGGTCGGCGGGGGTTAGGGGCAGCAGATTAGGGGTACATAGGGATAACGTAGGTTGCGGCAGTGTACGGAGCGGCAGATTAGGGGTTAATAATAATATGCAGGGGTCAGCGATAGCGGGGACGGCAGATTAGGGGTTAATAAGTGTAAGGCTAGGGGTGTTTAGACTCGAGGTTCATGTTAGGGTGTTAGGTGCAGACTTAGGAAGTGTTTACCCATAGGAAACAATGGGGCTGCGTTAGGAGCTGAACGCTGCTTTTTTGCAGGTGTTAGGTTTTTTTTCAGCTCAAACGGCCCCATTGTTTCCTATGGGGGAATCGTGCACGAGCACGTTTTTTAAGCTGGCCGTGTCCGTAAGCACCGCTGGTATTGAGAGTTGCAGTGGCGGTAAATATGCTATACGCTCCCTTTTTGGAGCCTAACGCAGCCCTTCTGTGAACTCTAAATACCAGCGGTATTTAAAATGTGCGGGAGAAAAAAAGCACGCGTAGCTAACTCACCCCTTTGGCCGCAGAACTCTAAATCTAGCGGTAAGTTACTTAAAAAAGAGGCTGAATACATAGTATGAAGACCCTACACCCCATTGGTCTAAACTCCGAACTTGATATAACCCCCTTTATGTATTAATGATGCATAGTTTATTACAATTTTAAGACATACACCTCTAACAGAAGTATTAGTGAACTTTACAAATGTGGTTTAAACTACCTCATATGGAGTTATGTATTTTTGTATCTATTTATAACAATGTAGATTGTTTTATTATTATTATTATTTTTTATGGACTATGAATATCATTATGGACAAATGGTATATACCACCATAAAAAGACTAGAACTTAAACACACCCATAAAAATGATTGGCCAATAAAATAGTAAAAGGAAGGGGTATATAAGAGGCCCTACATGAACAGGAAACACTTCTTGAAAAAGCCCCAAGTGAGGGGAGAAACATGTTGAAAGTGTTAAACCTATCCACCACAAACTAATAGTGACTAGAGTACCAAATAGGACGTCACTACTGAATAAGCTTGATACTAAACATTTATTCCTCTTAAGCGGAGGAGAGAAACTTGTCTGACAGGTGCTAACATCGGCAATAGGACAGCCGTTACACTCAGGCACACCACGAGGGCAAATTGCAGGAGAAGAAGGAACTCCACCTGAATGGACATTGAATACAAGAACTAGCTTTACTGCACCTAAAGCGAAGAGAAAAAAAAAAAAGACAGCTTGACAGATACTGACATCAGCTGGTAACGCAAGCTACTACGTCAGCCACAATACGTGGGCTGAAACGACTACGTGAACACCAGCTACTCCACTGACAAGCACTGACAACAGCTGACAACGTCAGCCACGACGTCAGCTACACACGTGGGCTGAAATGACTGCGGGAGCAGAAAGTACTCCATTGATCCACACAGGACCCCAGCTCCAGCAACACGCTTCAACAGCTGATATACAACAAAAGGAACCAGATTGTTTCAATGGATCCTCAAACTGCATTTATAGAATCTGTGAATCGGCCGATACTGATTATAAGGTATTACTCTCATATGTGACCTCCGATTGAGCCAATACTCTCGGAGCATGATCATCTGCATATGAGAGCCACTCTTGATTTTTCTTCCGTCTATGTACAAGATTACTCACGACAGCAAGTAGCTGTATCGGACTAAATCTAGAGACTTTATAGATCTTTTAAGACAACCCCTTTTTTTACCAGTCCTTTTTAACAGTTTATTTGTTATAGCAATTAAAGTGCTACATAAATTTGTTTATTTTTAACAAGAGCTAATTTAGATCAGCCTCATTTAGATTAGCCTGATTAGCCTCCCACTAGACATCCAGATCGATTAACTTTATTTATATAGTTTATTGTATGTGAATTATTTATAAAATTTATTGAATGCGTACTATGTAATATATAATATGTGTGTTTTATACTATATGCGTATCATCTAATTATTTGGGCACTTATTACTTAGTGTTCGCTTTATTAATTATCCCCCCCTATATATTTATCAATTTTCCACTTCCTATTGTAATACACACCCCTCTTTTGTAATCTGCTTCTAACGAGCTCATCTTTAGAGTTTAGGTGTTCAATCATTTATAATAGGAGCATTTCTCTCAGGGTATACTTATATCCACTACATAATCTGAACTGTATATTTTTAATTCTTTTAACCATTGACAGTATGAATTTTTCTTATTTATAAATTTACCATTATTAAATGACACTATTATTTTTTACTTGATACATTTGAGAATAGTCTTGTTTATTTATAAATCAATAACCTAAGCTTTTAGCACCAGTACTATTCCTAATCTGTGTTGTTTTCTCCTTTGGGGTCTATTAGAGAGGGGTCCCTTCTGTACTTGGCTTTATGTAGTTATTAGCGCCAATTCTCCCTATCTATTTAACTAGAAAGGTCCTTCAGGCAGTTGTCTCAGTTTGATGAGTGTGCCTAGATATTGAGTTTGTCATAAAATACATTATTTGGGGTTTTAGATTTAATTTCTCTGCGAAAAAAAGCCGTTTTTATTTTTAGCCCTCCCTTTATTGTTACTAGTGGACTATCACATCTTGGATTTTATATTCCATGCATAACAGATCATGGACTCTCGCTACCTATATGAAAGAAAACATAATTTACAGGGAGTGCAGAATTATTAGGCAAGTTGTATTTTTGAGGATTAATTTTATTATTGAACAACAACCATGTTCTCAATGAACCCAAAAAACTCATTAATATCAAAGCTGAATAGTTTTGGAAGTAGTTTTTAGTTTTTTTTTAGTTATAGCTATTTTAGGGGGATATCTGTGTGTGCAGGTGACTATTACTGTGCATAATTATTAGGCAACTTAACAAAAAACAAATATATACCCATTTCAATTATTTATTTTTACCAGTGAAACCAATATAACATCTCAACATTCACAAATATACATTTCTGACATTCAAAAACAAAACAAAAACAAATCAGTGACCAATATAGCCACCTTTCTTTGCAAGGACACTCAAAAGCCTGCCATCCATGGATTCTGTCAGTGTTTTGATCTGTTCATCATCAACATTGCGTGCAGCAGCAACCACAGCCTCCCAGACACTGTTCAGAGAGGTGTACTGTTTTCCCTCCTTGTAAATCTCACATTTGATGATGGACCACAGGTTCTCAATGGGGTTCAGATCAGGTGAACAAGGAGGCCATGTCATTAGATTTTCTTCTTTTATACCCTTTCTTGCCAGCCACACTGTGGAGTACTTGGACGCGTGTGATGGAGCATTGTCCTGCATGAAAATCATGTTTTTCTTGAAGGATGCAGACTTCTTCCTGTACCACTGCTTGAAGAAGGTGTCTTCCAGAAACTGGCAGTAGGACTGGGAGTTGAGCTTGACTCCATCCTCAACCCGAAAAGGCCCCACAAGCTCATCTTTGATGATACCAGCCCAAACCAGTACTCCACCTCCACCTTGCTGGCGTCTGAGTCGGACTGGAGCTCTCTGCCCTTTACCAATCCAGCCACGGGCCCATCCATCTGGCCCATCAAGACTCACTCTCATTTCATCAGTCCATAAAACCTTAGAAAAATCAGTCTTGAGATATTTCTTGGCCCAGTCTTGACGTTTCAGCTTGTGTGTCTTGTTCAGTGGTGGTCGTCTTTCAGCCTTTCTTACCTTGGCCATGTCTCTGAGTATTGCACACCTTGTGCTTTTGGGCACTCCAGTGATGTTGCAGCTCTGAAATATGGCCAAACTGGTGGCAAGTGGCATCTTGGCAGCTGCACGCTTGACTTTTCTCAGTTCATGGGCAGTTATTTTGCGCCTTGGTTTTTCCACACGCTTCTTGCGACCCTGTTGACTATTTTGAATGAAACGCTTGATTGTTCGATGATCACGCTTCAGAAGCTTTGCAAATTTAAGAGTGCTGCATCCCTCTGCAAGATATCTCACTATTTTTGACTTTTCTGAGCCTGTCAAGTCCTTCTTTTGCCCCATTTTGCCAAAGGAAAGGAAGTTGCCTAATAATTATGCACACCTGATATAGGGTGTTGATGTCATTAGACCACACCCCTTCTCATTACAGAGATGCACATCACCTAATATGCTTAATTGGTAGTAGGCTTTCGAGCCTATACAGCTTGGAGTAAGACAACATGCATAAAGAGGATGATGTGGTCAAAATACTCATTTGCCTAATAATTCTGCACTCCCTGTATATCTTAACTAATAAATTAATTTCTTTAATGCTTCGCTATACATTAAACTGAGTTATGAGTTAAGTGGGAGGGATTTTATAGGCTTTTGGGGATTGGGAAACTTTGCATCCTCCTGGTAGGAATGTATATCCCATATGTAACAGCTTGTGGACTTTCGTCACCATGAAAGAAATACATTTATCAGGTAAGATATAAATTATGTTTTTTATTGTCCTGGGAAGGGGCATCAGGAATGTTGGTGGCATTAAAAGTGGATTTATGGTCATTTTCTAAACCTAGTACAGACTAAAGGGTATTTTTTGACCCTTTTACCCAATTAGTTAAGTCAGTGGTCTAGTCATGAGATAAAACAATAAGACTCAATCTTGCAGTCCTCGCCTCCTGCTTCTCAACCTCCTACCCTTCTAGATTGTAAGTTCCCACGGCCCTTAATCCCTCCTGTATGTGTTTGTACATTTTGTCCTGTATCCTACAAGTCTTGTATTGTTTTATTTAAATTAATTGTATCCATGGACAGCGCTGCGGAATATGTTGGCGCTTCATAAATAAAGTATTATAATGATAATAATAATAATAATAATAATAATAATAATAATAATAATACAGGGAGTGCAGAATTATTAGGCAAGTTGTATTTTTGAGGATTAATTTTATTATTGAACAACAACCATGTTCTCAATGAACCCAAAAAACTCATTAATATCAAAGCTGAATAGTTTTGGAAGTAGTTTTTAGTTTGTTTTTAGTTATAGCTATTTTAGGGGGATATCTGTGTGTGCAGGTTACTATTACTGTGCATAATTATTAGGCAACTTAACAAAAAACAAATATATACCCATTTCAATTATTTATTTTTACCAGTGAAACCAATATAACATCTCAACATTCACAAATATACATTTCTGACATTCAAAAACAAAACAAAAACAAATCAGTGACCAATATAGCCACCTTTCTTTGCAAGGACACTCAAAAGCCTGCCATCCATGGATTCTGTCAGTGTTTTGATCTGTTCACCATCAACATTGCGTGCAGCAGCAACCACAGCCTCCCAGACACTGTTCAGAGAGGTGTACTGTTTTCCCTCCTTGTAAATCTCACATTTGATGATGGACCACAGGTTCTCAATGGGGTTCAGATCAGGTGAACAAGGAGGCCATGTCATTAGATTTTCTTCTTTTATACCCTTTCTTGCCAGCCACGCTGTGGAGTACTTGGACGCGTGTGATGGAGCATGGTCCTGCATGAAAATCATGTTTTTCTTGAAGGATGCAGACTTCTTCCTGTACCACTGCTTGAAGAAGGTGTCTTCCAGAAACTGGCAGTAGGACTGGGAGTTGAGCTTGACTCCATCCTCAACCCGAAAAGGCCCCACAAGCTCATCTTTGATGATACCAGCCCAAACCAGTACTCTACCTCCACCTTGCTGGCGTCTGAGTCGGACTGGAGCTCTCTGCCCTTTACCAATCCAGCCACGGGCCCATCCATCTGGCCCATCAAGACTCACTCTCATTTCATCAGTCCATAAAACCTTAGAAAAATCAGTCTTGAGATATTTCTTGGCCCAGTCTTGACGTTTCAGCTTGTGTGTCTTGTTCAGTGGTGGTCGTCTTTCAGCCTTTCTTACCTTGGCCATGTCTATGAGTATTGCACACCTTGTGCTTTTGGGCACTCCAGTGATGTTGCAGCTCTGAAATATGGCCAAACTGGTGGCAAGTGGCATCTTGGCAGCTGCACGCTTGACTTTTCTCAGTTCATGGGCAGTTATTTTGCGCCTTGGTTTTTCCACACGCTTCTTGCGACCCTGTTGACTATTTTGAATGAAACGCTTGATTGTTCGATGATCACGCTTCAGAAGCTTTGCAATTTTAAGAGTGCTGCATCCCTCTGCAAGATATCTCACTATTTTTTACTTTTCTGAGCCTGTCAAGTCCTTCTTTTGACCCATTTTGCCAAAGGAAAGGAAGTTGCCTAATAATTATGCACACCTGATATAGGGTGTTGATGTCATTAGACCACACCCCTTCTCATTACAGAGATGCACATCACCTAATATGCTTAATTGGTAGTAGGCTTTCGAGCCTATACAGCTTGGAGTAAGACAACATGCATAAAGAGGATGATGTGGTCAAAATACTCATTTGCCTAATAATTCTGCACTCCCTGTAATAGGAAAATAAAATAAAAATACACTTATTATCTCTATCTTTTTCTCACCAAGTGATAACTAGCAACATTGCCTTTTTAGAATAAATGTGTATTTTAATTATATGTTCTCTTATATCATTCAGATAAAAATACTGGGAAATTTTAGCTTTTCCCAAAACTCAGCAAGGGTACTAGAAAAGTTACAGAATGCTGCCATACTTTTTTGTGAAGCGCAACTTATGACATTATATAATATATCACTGATGGCATACAGCATCAAAATGCATAATCAGTTATGCCACTGATCATACTTTATTACATAAATGAGATGCATAATACAGTGAACAAAAATCTATACCATCCTCTGCCCCACCAAAACTGAATATAATCTCCTAGTGATAACAACTGTACACTTCCCTACAGCATCTGCATTATGTCAGCATAAACCAACCCTGAAAGAGCAATGCCCTCTGACCTTTATAACTGAACCCAAACTACTAGCTTTAAAGACAAAAGTAATGCTCAGCTTCAACGACCATGCCGTAAAAACATTCCACCCCAAAAATCCATAAAACCAATACTACCACAAGAAACACATCATCAATGCACAATGTTGCCTGTTAAAAGCAGTGTAATTTTCAATTTAGAAACCATTCAAAATTAAAAAATACTTAGTCATCAGATATTTTGCAATGAGACTTCCCTCACCACTTTCACATGATTTTTTTAAAGGGACAATAAATTCATTTTTTTTGTTTCATGATTCAGATAGAGCATACAATTTTAAACAAATTTAAAATTCACTTATTTATTTTTATTTGCTTCATTCTGTTTGTATCCTTTGCTGAAGAGATTCAGCAATGCACTCATGGGTGAGCCAATAAGAGGAGGCATATTAATGCAACCATCAATCAGTAGCTAGCTCCTAGTAGTGCATTGTTCTCCTGAGATTACCGAGGTATGCTTTTTGACAGAGGATATCAAGAGAACAAAGCAAATTAGATAATCAAAATAAACTAGAAAGTTGTCTAACCCCTCCAGTACCATGAATCTTAGAGAAAACTTGCTCAAAGTACTAGAATGTTTAGCATTTTTGCTATCACTCCATTTAAACAAACAAAGAGCCTTGTTTTTTTTATTTAAATATCAAAATGATGTATTTCTTTTAAGCAAACTAAGGTACTGATCTAGGCACCTTTTGGTACATTTCATGCCACCATTTCAGTGTCAAATACAATCATATAAAAAAATTGTTAGCTTTTTCACAAACTTTAGGTTTCTCACTGAAATTATTTACATACCGCTTGTGCAGTCATAACACAATAAGTTTTAAAAGCTTCTCTAACTTACTAGCCCTTCAACCTGTGATGTAATCCCTTTTGATTATAAATAGCAGACATGCATGGCTTTGTCATTCCTTTTTGGTAATTAGAAGTCCGCTAATTGCAGCCACGCAAGAGGCTGCTAATTGCAGCCGCGCAACACATTTCAGAAATTCCCGGCAGAGAAATGGTTAATTAGTTGGGTCGTAAGGGTAATAGTATTGTAATGTATGGATTACCCTCCCACCTATCTCAATCTTTCCAAACATCTCTCCCCCCCCCCCCACGCATACACACACACTACTCCCCACCATCTTAGGTACTGGCGGACAGTCTTTTTTATTATTTATTTTTCTCAAGTGTAAGGTTCCTTCTTCAACTCTAACATCTCACTGATCCCTCTCAAACAGCTCTCTAGTGGCAGCCATCTTGAGTTTTTATTTCTTAAAGGGCCACTATACCCAAACATTTTCTTTCATGATTAAGGTAGAGAATACAATTTTAAACAACATTGCAATTTACTTCTATTACCTAATTTGCTTCATTCTTTAGATATACTTTAATGAAGAAATAGCAATGCACACGATGAACCAATCACAGAAGGCATCTATGTGCAGCTACCAATCTAGATATGCTTTTCAGCAAAGAATATCAAGAGAATGAAGCAAAATAGATAATAGAAGTAAATTAGAAAGTTGTTTATAATTGTATGCTCTTTCTAAATCCTGAAAGAAAAAAATTGGGTTTCGTGTCCCTTTGATTACTGTTTTTTCTGTAGTGTAGCATCCCATCCCTCCCTCCCTTCAAAAATGAGCTTAGGGTCCTACTCCCCCTTCCCCCTCTGCCGCTAGGCAACCTCCCGCCCTAACTTCCACACTTTCCAATGACACCAATCGAGCTCCATTACCATATGAAGACAGATGCCTTTAGCCCAGTAACAAGAAGACATGGGCAGCTTGAAAGTTGGATGTAGATCTACGTTGTGTGACTCAGTAGGCTATATAAATGAGTGACCATATTGCCGCTTTAAAAAGGAACACTTATGAAAAATACATATGTCAGGGTTCTTATGCAAACCATTTCTTTAAAGTGAATGTAAATTTTCCTTAATAAAATTAAACCTATTTGCTCACAATGTTATAAATAGTCAAACCGCATTAATATAATTCTAATAAATACAAGGTATATCGTTTTATTTCATTTACAACTTATCACCGTTCTAAGCACTCAACTCCTCCCAACCCTCTTCTTCCTGTATTGCAGCCCTATTTCCGATGCCTCAATTCAATATTTTATGCCCACTCCGTGACATCTGTTTGAAACTCGTTCACGACCAGGGCCGACATTTGCGCATGCGTTTAAAAAATTCAGGACAAAACGCGCATGCGTATAGCGAGCTAAACTCTCTAAACCTCTGCACCTCCTTTCCCATTGCACATGCGTTTAAACTCCGTAAGTATAATATAAACAAATTATTCAATGAATGTTTCCATTCATCGAGTTCTTTGCGAGCAAGGAGTATAAGTGTTTACTGCTTGAAATAAGCATCGCTCAAATATCGGCATTCTTTTGCAATATTGCATATTATTGCGGACATTATACACAATGTAAGTATATAATCTTATCTATAAAGATACTTGTTTACATCACAAAATCTAATCCTGATACCATATAATATAGACCTCTCTCACATTATAATAATCCTGATACCGTATTATATAGATCTGTCACATTCTATTAATCCTGATACCAGATCCATATAATTTTGTATCTGGATAATTGGAATGTGAGAGAGGTCTATATTATACGGTATCAGGATTAGTATAATGTGAGCGATCTCTGTAATATGGTATCATGATTAATATAATGTGAGAGATCTATTTAATATGATATCAATATTAATAGAAAGTGACAGATCGATTTAATATGGAGAGATCTGTGTAATACGGTATAAGGATAAGTATAATGTGAGAGATCGATGTAATATGGTATCAAGATTAATAGAATGTGACAGATCTATGTTAAATAGGGTCTGATGTGAGAGGGAGAGATCTATATGATACGGCAATTATTGTGTATAGATATAAATGGATTGTTGATAGAGAAATTGGGTATAGATAAAATTATAAATAAAATGGTGTAGAGATAAGTTACTTTTATGTGAGCTATGTACATACAAATGTTTGTAATTCTAGACTAGAGGATATCCAAATACAAATTTATTTAAAGACAAAAAATATATGAATCAAAAATAGTTGATATTATTAAAATACGATTATTTGTTCAGCTAGCTCACAGTAGAGATATTTACAATATTTTTGGAATTAAAAATCAATTTAAAAAATTGATAAGTCAAAACGTAGTACAATAATTTATAAGCATTCAAAAATATACAATTAACAGTATGTGTATATGAACTTTGAAACCTTTATACATAACTAATATCCATATATTTGTTATTGCACATCTATCTATCTAAAGATGTTGTTCTTCTTTTTTCTTTTTAAATTACTTTATTCGATTTATCTAAATTATGGTTATAACACATATCTTTTAAAATCCATAAGTTAAAATAATATTAACTTGAAATAACGGTATTTGGATATAACTATTGATAGTTAATAAAGTAATATAGTTAGGATCGATATATGCTAATAAACTGCTGAATTCATAAAACAATATCTATATTTATTTTCGTTTTAGTATGGTCTTCAATGTTTTGTTGTTATTTTAAAGACATTTTTTACTTATGCAGTGCAAGCGCATTTGGCGGAGCGAACGATACTTACTTGCAATTGCTCTCCAAGTCCAATAAATGAGATTCTATCGGTATTGCGCATGCGAGAATCGCGGACGAGCATTGAGTATGCTACGTCATTGAGTAGTTCACGCATGCGCAGTTAAAGAAAGTGACGTAGCGAACAACCAGCCTGAGGCCCCGGGGGTGAAAAAAAGATTAAGACAGCGAAGTGTCAATCATAAAAGAAAAGTGGGACCAAAACTGCAGGCGGAAGAATCGGCGAAAACAATAGCAAGTAAAATTAGATATATTGACTTTTATTTACATCTTGCAAAAATATGATGAATTAAACTAAGGTTTATTTGTGCAATTAAACACTTTGATGCAGAGCTATTCGGTTGACTTTGCATGCACTTTAAACAGCCCTGACATGTATTTTTCATATGTGTCCCTTTTTAAAGCAGCAATATGGTCACCCTATATATAATGCATGACATAGATATACGTCTGATTGGCGCAATGGGGTTACAATTGTGTGCTTTATCTGAATAATGAAAGAAAAATGTTGGGTTTCATGTTCCTTTAAAAATCTTTATCAAGATATTTTAACTTTTGGAAACCTATTTGGGCTTTTTTTTATGTGTACACTTTTTTAAGAGGTAAACATTATTAAGTCACCCTTCTGAAATATGCAATAAAAAGGAAATATTAATAGAAATATTTTGTTAAGAATTCACTAATTAATTTAATTGCTTCAAAAATTCAAGAAATATGTTCATGAAATAAAACAATAGGCAGAACGTTGAATGTTTAAGAGAGCTGTAATCATACAATAGCAGACTAAACCAATAACACACTTTTAAAATCATCACCAACATTTTATTTGCAGACAAGTCACATGCAAGTACTATTGTTATATTAATTTAAAGGTGCACAATACCCAGTTTTTTTTGTTTCATGCTTCAGATAGAGCATGCAGAGATAGATGGGAGGGAGAGTGACAAGAAAGAAGGTGGGAGAGGGAGGATGTAGAAAGAGATTTATTCTCAGCTTACATTTATTGCTTTCCAACAGTTTCATGCACAGAACAATGCAGCTGCAGCAACTACTTCAGCCTCACTTTGATCACTGTCAGCAAACACCTTAGGAAAAGGAGGGAGGAGGTTCCCCTATTCTCCCGCATTGCTCCTACCACTAAACACCTGCCTCAGTGTTGCACACTGTAGATGGAGGTATGTACTGCCCATCCTCCCAAACCACCCCAAACTGACCCGAACAGCCAACCACTAAACATCTGCCTCACTGGTGTGCGCTGCAAAGCTGAAGAGTGTATCACACTGCCACGTCCCCCGCCTCCCATCACCGCTCTATTCACCTTATTCTTCTCTATTTCATTGCTGATGGGCCACACAAAATAGGGTCATGGGCTGCATGTGGCGCATGAGGGGCCAGTTAGCCTTTACTGAACTGAAAGGATCAATTAACTTACTAGCCCTCAACCTGTGATGTAATCCCGAAAATTTACATTTTCTTTGTTTTTAATCCTGCACACATACGGCTAGATTACGAGTTGTGCATTAGGGTAAAAACGCAGCATTGCCCCAAAGTAATCACCTTTTTTACCTGAAAAAAAAATACAAACAACCCCCCCAACAGTAAAACCCACCACCCACACAACCAACCCCCCAAATAAAATACTATCTAAAAAAACCTAAGCTCCCCATTGCCCTGAAAAGGCCATTTGGATGGGCATTGTGTTAGGTTTTTTAAGGGTGAATTGGGTAGGTTTTATTTTTAGGTTAGGGACTTTGGGCCGGCAAAAGAGCTAACTGCCCTTTTAAGGTCAATGCCCATCTAAATGCTCTTTTCAGGGCAATGGGTAGCTTAAGTTTTTTTAGATAGTATTTTATTTGGGGGGTTGATTGTGTGGGTGTGGGATTTACTGTTGGGGGGGGGGTTGTTTGTATTTTTTTCAGGTAAAAGAGCTAATTACTTTGGGGCAATGCCCCACAAAAGGCCCTTTTAAGGACTATTGGTAGTTTAGTTTAGGATAGGGTTTTTTTTATTTGGGGGGGGGGGGCTTTTTTATTTTGATAGGGCTATTAGATTATATGTAATTAGTTTAAATATCTGTAATTTGTTTATTATTTTCTGTAATTTAGTGGGGTTTTTAGTTGGTGCTTTAGCTGATTTAATTTAATTTAGGTAATTGTATTTAATTTAGTTAATTTATTTAATTATAGTGTAGTGTTAGGTGTTAGTGTAACTTAGGTTAGGTTTTATTTTACAGGTACTTTTATTTTAGCTAGGTAGTTAGTAAATAGTTAATAACTATTTAATAACTATTCTACCTAGTTAAAATAAATACAAACTTGCCTGTAAAATAAAAATAAACCCTAAGCTAGCTACAATGTAACTATTAGTTATATTGTAGCTAGTTTAGGGTTTATTTTACAGGTAAGTATTTAGTTTTAAATAGGAATAATTTAGGTAATGATATTAATATTTATTTAGATTTATTTAAATTATATTTAAGTTGGGGGTGTTAGGGTTAGACTTAGGTTTAGGGGTTAATACATTTAGTATAGTGGCGGCGACGTTGGGGGCGGCAGATTAGGGGTTAAGAATATTTAACTAGTGTTTGCAAGGCGGGAGTGCGGCGGTTTAGAGGTTAATATGTTTATTATAGTGGCAGCAACGTTGGGGACGGCAGATTAGGGGTTTTTAAATGTAGGTAGGTGGTGGCAACATTGGGGGCGGCAGATTAGGGGTTAATAAATATAATGTAGGTGTCGGCGATGTTGGGGGCAGCAGATTAGGGGTTCATAAATATAATGTAGGTGGCGGCGGTGTACGGAACGGCAGATTAGGGGTTAATAAATATAATGTAGGTGTCGGCGATGTCGGGGGCGGCAGACTAGGGGTTCATAAGTGTAAGATTAGGGGTGTTTAGACTCGGGTTCATGCTAGGGTGTTAGGTGTAAACATAAATTTTATTTCCCCATAGGAATCAATGGGGTTGCGTTACTGAGTTTTACGCTACTTTTTTTCAGCCGGCTCTCCCCGTTGATTCCTATGGGGAAATCATGTTATCAAAATAAAAAAAGCCCCCCCAAAATAAAAAAACCCTAGCCTACAATAAACTACCAATGGCCCTTATAAGGGCCTTTTGCTGGGCATTGCCCCAAAGAAATCACCTCTTTTACCAGTAAAAACAAATACAAACAACCCCTCAACAGTAAAACCCACCACCCACACAACCAACCCCCCAAATAAAAACCCTATCTAAAAAAACCTAAGCTCCCCATTGCCCTGAAAAGGGCATTTGGATGGGCATTGCCCTTAAAAGGGCATTTAGCTATTTTTCTGCCCAAACCCTAATCTAAAAATAAAACCCACCCAATAAACCCTTAAAAAAAACCTAACACTAACCCCCAAAGATCCACTTACAGTTTTTGAAGACTGGACTTCCATCCTCAGTGAAGCCGGCAGAAGTCTTCATCCAGACGGCATCTTCTATCTTCATCCAACTGGTGCGGAGCGGCTCCATCTTCAAGACATCCGGCGCATCCTCTTCTTTCCACGGCTATCGAAGAATAAAGGTTCCTTTAAGGGACGTCATCCAAGATGGCGTCCCTTGAATTCCGATTGGCTGATAGAATTCTATCAGCCAATCGGAATTAAAGGTGAAAAAATCCTATTGGCTGATGCAATCAGCCAATAGGATTGAGCTTCAATCCTATTGGCTGATCCAATCAGCCAATAGGATTGAGCTTGCATTCTATTGTTAGTGTGTTAGGTGTAAACATAACTTTTGTTTCCCCATAGAAATCAATGGGGCTGCGTTACGGAGCTTTACGCTTCTTTATTGCAGGTGTTAGGCTTTTTTTTAGCCGGCTCTCCTCATTGATCTCTATGGGGAAATCGTGCACAAGCACGTAAAACCTGCTCAAAGCAGCACTGGTATTTGAGTGCGGTATGGAGCTCAATTTTTCTCAACGCTGCAATATTGCCTGCTAACGCTGGGTTTATGAAAACCTGTAATAGCGGCACTATAGGGAGGTGAGCGTTGGAAAAAAACTTGCAAGTTAGCACCAAGCCGCTCTTACCATAAAACTCGTAATCTAGCCGATTATATAACAATAACTATTTCATGTTGTTTCAGGAGGTAAAAATTGAAAGCTTCAGGGGTATTAAAGGGATAGGAAAGTCAAAATTAAACTTGCATGATTCAGATAGAGCGTGTCATTTTAAGACACTTTTAAATTCACTTCTATTTTCAAATGTGCTTTGTTCTCTTAGTATCCCTTGTTAAAAAATTAATATGCACATATCATACACTAGTGGGAGCTGCTGCTAATTGGTGTCTGCACACATTTGTCTCTTGTGATTGGCTAAATAGCTATTTTCAGCTTCCTGTCAGAACCGCAATGATGTCCCTTCAGCAATGGTTAACAAGAGAATGAAGAAAATTTAATAAAATAATTAAATTGGAAAGTTGTTTAAAATGGTATGTTCTATCTGAATCATAAAAGGAAAAATTTGGGGTTTACTATCCCTTTAACTTCTGAGTTACAGAAATAGCCATCAGACACAAGATTGTGATCATCCCCTTTTAATCAACAACATTTTTGGGCCATATTATATAACCATCCCCATAATGTTACACTGCAAAACCCAGTATTAATCATTTTGACAATCAGAGTCAAAAGAAAGTCCCAAAACACAAGACCTTAGATGTAAAATGTACTTCAAAGACCAGTCAACACAGCACAAAACACAAAACCAAAATAAATATACAGCCACATAGAGGATTAAGTTTATAATGTATATGAGCATTTAAAATAAAAATGATAGAAGAAACAGCTAGAGTAGTAAAACAATCCTGACCAAATACTCCGTATGAAATCGTTTTAATCAATAGGGTAATACACAATTATCTAATGTATACCGATGATACTTCAAAATGTGGACAAATACAATAAAATACAATAAAATTACAATTGCAATGAAAATATAATAGAGCACACTAATAAAATACTCAATACAATATAGATATGAAATCTAAAAATATCTGAGCTTGTGGGCTACAGATTGGGATACACTATTTCCACAGAAGAATAGTAATGATCCTTAGAGGACCATACTGGTTAAAAATATAAAAAATCTTATTGGCAAATCTTTATTAAATGCAACTAAATCCACAGATAATCTAGTTGAGGTTGGTACAATATTAAAAGTAATCTCTATTATTAAACCATAAAAAGGGATAATATCTATTGGTGAACCAGTGAATGAAACACTCAAAATTGTGTCCAATGTATCAAAAAAACAAAATCAAACACAAATCAAACAAAAAAAATAAACAAAAAAAATCACAATATGCAAAAAGACAGTGCTTAATCAAATCTTGTGAATCCTAACAAAAGATAAATCCTAACAAAATATACTCTACTTGTCCTATCCTAAATTCGAACAGTACCGTTATGTTCTAGTGTCACTAATCCGCTTTCCTAGCGGTAATTCAAAACACCAAAAATAAAACAAATCACTGACTTAAGTGCCTAGTGCGATAAAATTGCCCCTAAATATCCTAAATGTTATTGTGGTGGTAACATTTCAAAAAAGTGAAGTACAAAGGGGTTAAAACACAAAGGGGTTAAAACACAAAACTTAACAAACAAATATACGTTTTAGATAGAATAAATAAAAGTCAAGTTTAAGTCCAAATTCTTTTGATGTCCCTCGATAGGGTCCGAAATGGCCAATAATCCTGGGAATGTAGCAATCCAAGCAAATACTGTATAAAATAATCCTGAAAAAGAAAACAAAGTGCACTAAACAAAAAAGCCTATGGGGTTTCAGATTATCGGTAAATAAACTGGATGTCTTGAAAAAGGTTCTTCAGAGGACCGAAACGCGTAGACGAATATCGACACACGATTTGTGAGGCTTACCATAATTCCAGGATATAACCTAATGGGGTAAGTTTATTTACCGATAATCTGAAACCCCATAGTATATTAGTCATTTTAGGCGCTGGAAACTTAATCTCTGTTGTTTACATTCAAAATAAAAACTTAGATAGTAAAATTATTATAAAACTTACTTTTCTCCTGTCTGTTTTACCAATTATTCTGAGGCTTGACCACCTCCCACGCCTAGAGGAGGATGGGCTCACTGTGAGTGACAAGTTTTGTTTTCCAATCCAAGATTAGCCTATTTGCATTTTTTTTACCCATTGTGTGTGCTTGTGAGCATGCATGTCACCCCCTGCGTTTGCACGTGACCCCCCTGCACATGCACGTGCCCCCTCGCACGTGCATGTGACCACCCCCCACCCCCACCCCCTCGGGTGTGCACTATTGTCTTTATAATTTACAAGCAGACACAGCATGAAAGGGAGCAGCTCTGCTGAAGAGCTTTTAGAGCAGGAGTGTCCTTTGAAAGTGTCCTTTGTTGAAGAGCAGTAATGCCCTACTACTAAAATCCAATCTTCATCAAACAGCAGCTCTCTCCCAGTGCCTTACTGCTCTTCAACAAAGGAACCAAATAGAATTAGGCTAAATGGACAATACTTGAAAGTGTCCTTTGTTGAAGAGCAGTAATGCCCTACTACTAAAAACCAATCTTCATCTGCGACCAAAATGCAGCTCTCTCCCAGTGCCTTACTGCTCTTCAACAAAGGATGTGCAGTTACTTTGCATTATTATTAATTGCTATCATTTTAGTTTTATTTATTTTTTTATTAATTGCCTTGATTAAATTATTTATTTCTATTCCACATCTAAGTGTAATAGGATCTACAGCAGCACCAAATTACAGTGGTGACAGTGCACAAGCTTTTATGTGCACTGCTTCACCAAAGAAGCACAGTCCCGATGTGCTGGTGATTCATGACGTCACACCACTTCCGCTTTCGGCACTTTTTTCCACTTCCGGTTTTGCATGCGTATTGAAAGGAAAATGCATATACGTATATGCATTTTCCATTTGTGAACCACATCCATGTGACCATGGAGGAAAGGGAAAGCAGCAAAAAGTTTAAAACAATCGTTTATGGAGCCTGCTTGCAGTTAATTAAAAAGGTACAGCTCAACATAATTATTTTTTTAGGCAGAATTGATTTGTAATGGTACCCTGTATTGTTGACTGGTCCTTTAATTATATCCTCAATGTCGACAGGTCTGTGATCCAGTCCTTCAAGAGTAGGTAACACTTGCCAAACATTCCAAATAATCTCATAGCATTGTAACAAGGGGATATATTCTCACATGCAGATAAACCTCTGCACTTTTAATTTAACCTCACAAACACTGCAAGAGTAGTTGCATTTAGGATGAAGAGGACAAGTGAAGGGTAACAATGAGCATCAACTCGACAAACCTGGCGTGCTGCTAGATCTAGACCCCCACATTATCCTCACCTGATACTCAACCACAGGTTATATCCAAGGCGCAGCAGAACTTCCGTAGTACAATTGCTAAATTACAATTGGAGTGAAATCAATAGCACAGAGTGCTCAGTCACAATCTTAAGAATAATAGTATTATAAGTGAATGGTTAATTTAAATATTTTAACCAGAGAGTCATAATATGAAACTTGAAATGAGATTGAGAGAGAGAGATTGAGAGAGAGAGAGAGAGAGAGAGAGAGATTGTGAGATTGAGAGAGATTGTGAGATTGAGAGAGATAGTGAGATTGAGAGAGAGAGAGAGAGAGAGAGAGAGAGAGAGAGATTTTCCAGTCATTAATTGAAGAAGAAATCCTGTATTTCTTTAACATCTGCCATCTCTGTAGAATATGGCTGTGATGTAAGCACTGCTCGTGCACAAGCACAGAAAAGCAAAGGGTGCATGCCCACTTTTGTATTCCACTCTATGTATTCTCACTTTAGTGACATTTGGCATTGATTACAGTCCCCTTTTGGGACAGAGAAGAAAACTTTTAAAAAGAGTCTTAAAATGTATAAAAGATAAAAATATGATAATTTTTGCTGTTAGGTGAGCTGTATTTCTGTTATTTGGCATTAGTACTTTGCAAACTTTGAAAATATTTTAATACATAAAAAAAAGTTTTTAACATAAATAGTAATCTTTTAGAGTTCACAATAATCAATTTTTAGTGTTTACCGTCCAATTAACAAATAAATTGTGCATAAAACAACCCTGTTTTTAATTTAGACTTGTTATGTATATATTTTTTTACCACAGAGCAGAAGAACAGATCCAAGCATTCAATTCAAACTAAAATATAATTAAGAGATTATTAGAAGACACAGCGGCAGTTTCATACACATATTACTGCTTGAGAAAATATTTAATAATCAATATTGTACAGTATAAAAAACCCAGCATGTTGTAAAGCAACGCTATTTGTCTCTAACACAAAATGTGTATTATTAAAATGTGAAACAAAAATGTCCAAAACCGTATAAGTAATTGTTTTTAAAAGCCATAGAACGCAAATTACTTTTACAAATTACATTTCATTCTAGAGTTCTGCAATGTAAAAAAAAATGTGACTTTTTTTTTACTAGGTTCGGTAGGTATTAAAAAAACTATCGCTGAACTATTCTCATATTTTTTTAATCAGCTGAAAATGACTTTATTGTTTTATCTTAGAATCTTGATATTAGACGTGCAATCCAATTGTTTTGCTATTCTGCAAAGAAATATATAATTTTTTAGATTAACTTCTGACATTTTATTCTTATTTGTTGCATTCATTTGGATAAAAGCTGAAAACTGACACTATCTGTAAACTTTCCATGTGAAACAAATTGTGCATTTAAATCAGCCTGGCAAGGCAACAGGTGTTTGTTTCAAAAGGTCATGGTTGCTGGCAAGGATTTCTCTTCTCACGATGAGTATTAACACTACAGTTTAACAATTTTGGAATATAGAAATTAATTTAGGAATGCAATGGGAACTTACCCAAGAACTCTACCGCTTAGCATGGAGATTGGCTATTCTATCGTCTTATAAAATATTCCACACCAAGGAAAATATGTTTTGGAATTTACTTTATTAACTTGACCTTACCACACCTAAAAGTTTTCTCCTACAGGAGTGTAACTGTCTTGTGAAAATATTGATCTTTATAGGAATATAATTTCTTAAAGGGACATTATAAAGCAAAAGATACATGTTCAGAGCATCTAACTTTGCATTGCTGGTCCTAGTTTACTATTTATTTAACCATGCAAAGGCATAAAAACCTAATGTAAGGTTCAGCTTTGGACAGTAGCGACCTACTAAACAGAGGGCCCTGTTGCAAAATGTTGGAGTTCCAATGTAGGACATGGAGTTAACTACAGCACTGATTGTCACTGTGTCACTGACAATGAAGGAATTAATAACTCTGTGTTACTGGCAACAAAAATGTAAACCATAGTGTTGTAAAACACTGCAAACTGACTTTGACAACTCTTAGATCAATCTAAAAAACAGCCAAGTTTGATAAACTTGTAAACCAAAAGGTCTAAACTTAAATCTGATTGGCTGGATATTGTTTCTTGTTTCTAACCGTGAACCAATTGCAAAGGAGATTGAAAACGTCTCTATAGTAAATACATCTCCAGGAATCTTCAGTGTTATGTGACATCATGATTTGACTACAACTGTGAAGTGCCGTACAACTGAAGCATGTGTTTGTGTACACACAAACACACCAAATATGTCTTATAGGAAAGAAGATCTCTGTCTTTGAAATAAGAAATCCAGTCTCTTTCTAAGTAGTAAATGATTGTTATAAAAACCCTGGCAACTTTAAAAAAAGCCTTGACATACCTCCCAACTGTCCTGCATTCTACAGGATTTTCACAGGTTGGAAGGTATAACCCACTTCCTGCCTGCAGCCCCTTGGTGCCCTGGTTTTAAGGGAGAAACCAGGCCCCATTCAAGTCCCACCAGAAACACAGGCACCTAGTCATGCACACAAACCTCTCCTATGCTCAAAGACATCCTAGACACACCCACAGCATAGCTAGCTGCCAGTAAGGCTGTGCAAGTTCCCTGCTTGATTTTTCAAAGCAGGTCTAGGCAGGGACTCCTTGCTGCACCTCTTCTGAGTGGTCGATATTTAAACGGCCACAAATCTGAAGGAAAAACGCTTACAAATAGCTCCTCAACACTAGGTAAGGAGCTGTGCTGATTTGTTGTAAAAAAGGGTAGATTACTTTGCTAGTACTGTAGATAATTTGTTTGCATCTTTGCATTATTTAGTCCGACAGTTATCTTAATATTTTAGCACTCTGTATCGTCTGTACCACTTTCTACGCACAGTGCAAAAATATGAAAATTGCAGTCAGACTAAATAATAAAAAAATCCATTTGCCCCCAACAGCTCACCCAGTCTGGTGCTGTGTTTTTCCTTCTGTTTATAGCTTTTTGACACACTGCAGCCTAGCACCTCCCCTGCACCTCTGCCCTCAGAGTGTCATTAGGAGTCCAGGATACCTTAGGAAGCATTACTGCTTAGTGGATCTAAGGTAGTTTTGTGTCACTTCAGTTCTGTGTGTCTTTTTTTGAGCCCTGCAATAGTGTTATATATAGGGAAGTGATTATATATATATATATAAGACCTGGACAATTAACAACAATTGATTAGGAGATGAGTTATGTTTCACTATAACTTCACTGCAATAGTGCAAACATGCTTCTATTGGTATGATCTTTTGGAAGAATTAATGACTGTTAATAGTAAAAGTTTTGTAAATATATATGTGTGTGTGTGTGTGTGTTCCAGAGATTGGTATTGCCAATATTATGGGGTAGATGTAAGAGCTTGGTTCTGTAATCTGCATAAAAAGATATGGATAAGTCTAAGTCTAAATTATACTATTACTATCAAATGGGTGTTTTGATCACAGAACTAAGTGGGTCGAGCAGTGAACAGTAGGTTGTCAGCACCTCTCAGACTGTAACCCTACCCTCCTGTGAGGCAGATATGCCTTCATGTCATAAGGTCTTCCTGCTCTGAAATCAGACTTGTCTACAGATGTATAAAGTATTGTAAGAAGGTTTGATATTTTATTCATACTCCTTGGTTTTTTTTGTTGTTTTTTTTTTTTGGTAAAAGCTCATCAAGTGCAAACTGACACAAAACAAAAATAATTGTTATAGAATACTACATTTTGGTATTTTCTGCAGGTGAATTGATGCTATGGGGCCTATTTATCATGTGTCTGACAGACATGATCCGCTGCAGTAATCATGTCTGACAGACATCGATAAATGCAGACAGCATACGCTGTTGGCATTTATCATTGCAAACTAAGTTCTGGTGAACTGCTTGTGCAATGCCGCCCCCTGCAGATTCGCTAGCAGGGGTGTCAATCAACCCGATTGTATGAGATCGGGAGGATTGCTGCCCACCGCCTCAGAGGAGGCTTACGGCCAGCCTAAAGGCTCGCACGGAAACAGATGTATTTAGCCCCATTCGGGCCAGGATAAATCGGCCCCTATATGTGGAACCATATAATAGGGTCAGATAACAAGTGGAGCTCTAATTAACATTTCCATTCGAGCATTAATTGAGCTACAAGTAAGCTTTTTACATGCATGTGTTGCGCTCATATCATGAGTTGAAAGTAAACTGTTTTTGCTTGCATGCTAACCCGACGAGAGCAAAAAGCCTAACTTAGAATATTGCGTGCACGTTAATGTATTTTCTTATAGAAGTCAATGGAAAAAAAAGTGTGGAAAAAACACCCCACTCTCACGCAAACCTGATAGCATATTCTCTAATCCGACATGAAAATATAAATATTTCACATTCCAGTGTTCTTAACATACAAGACTATGTTCTAAATATTTATAAATACATATTTCTACATATATCTGATGGTATTTTTGTATAATATATAATATATATATATATATATATATATATATATATATATATAATTATATAAAGGTATAGATATATATAGGAATATCTATTTATAAATACATTGAACATATTCTGCTATGTGCAGAACATTGGAATGTGAAATATTTACAGCAAATACACAGTATAATACTTTATTAAATATGAATATTGCATTAATATGCTTTTCATCTGCTTAAGTGCAAAGGGCTCCAATGCACTTATACATATGTTTACATATGTGTACATAAGTATTTGTGTTTATATGTGAATACATGTCTTTAAATACATTTATACACATATAAATACATATGTATACACACATATATACATATAAATATAAATATTTAGACACTTATATGTATGTATCTCTGTTAAAGCCCTGTGTCTACCTTTTTTTTCTAACACCTGAGATCTCATATCTTTGAGCCCTTATAACTTGTGTGCAATATTTATTTTTTTAATAATTTTTATTAGATAGTGTTATTATGAGTGTAACTGTACTTGTAATCAGTGACGTGCTGTCATAGGAGGCAGGGGAGGCAGCGCTTCCCCTGTCCTATGTCTGTAATTACACTTTTAAAATAATTTTTATTAAAAATAAAAATATATATATATATTTTTAAGGTTTTTATATATTTTTTTTGTACCCTAAGGTCCCCCCCCTAACCCCCACCCCCTGCCGCCAACTCTGCTGCCATGAATTACAAGAAGGCTGTCTAGCTTAAACTAGCCAATTAGCGAAGCGAATCCATCCATTCCATATCCATATTGCGCAAAGGAGAGGCTGAGAGCCGTTCAGCTACCCTCCTTTGTATAATATGAAGATGTTGGAGACTGCTGCCACCCAATGGTGCTTCTCTCTGCAGGCTATACCGCTCCCATAGAAGCTGCTCTCTAAGCAGCCTCCAGACTCCGGAGCCAATCAGCGCCCAGCTCTCTTTATAATCTGAGGTCTGGGCGCTGGGCGGGAGGAAGACATATCTGACTGACACAGAGAGGCTCAGACTGAAACGAGCAGTCACGTGTGGGTGAGCCTGAGCCGGTAAGGTGGACATCAGTCAAGGGTGATACCATCTGCACAGTGCTCTTTACTTACATACTATCTAACTAGCAATATATTCTAAGCATAATTAACTAAACTTGTATGTAAAGAGAGAGCGCTATTACAGGGGGCCCGTTGGAGCAGCTGTCAGTACTTGCACTGCAGTCACTCATTGACACACCGGTCTGCTGTGTGTAAGACAGTTAGTGCAGTGCATATGCAGCTGCACCATATACTTGCAGCATGGTTTAGATGCCCTAGTGCCAATATACTTGCTGTTATTGTAAGTGTGGCTGGCTGGCTGACAGAATGGAATCACACTTCTCTCACTTCAGCCCTGTGCAACTTCCATGCTGAAGATCTAGAATGCCGGGGGCTGGGGCTTAAAGGCAAGTTTAAGAGGTCAGTTTTGTTTTTAGCTTTGGCGTTTATGGCATTGCTGTGTGATTTATTTGTATTGCTTTGCTTTGCTTTCAGTTAGAAATCTGGAGCCGTCACTAAATTGTGCATTGATAGTCTGCCCCTTCAAACATCCTGCATGGGAGCTATGAGACCGTTTAGCAAATGAAGGTTAAGTTAAGTGATCACACATATTTTTTACAAAATCAGTGACTTTGCTCAGCTTCATATTTCATAAGCAGGTTTTTTTTTTTTTATTGTTACTTTAATTTTGCTAAAAGTGAAGTCAGTTAAATACAGGGACATGCTATAAATCAGTCCCCTGGTCTAAGAACTGCTCAGTTTACTCTAAATGCTTTTTTTTTTTTTTTGCTTGCACTCATTAACTCTTCATTTAGAAATAAAGGGTAATCCCCTTCTGTATCTGTTTTAGTGTGTGCATCCATATGTATGTGAGTGTATTTATGATTGTACATATGTGTGTGTGTGTGTGTGTGTGTATGTATGTATGTGTGTGTCTATGTATGTATGTATGTTTAAAAAAAAAAAAAAAAACTTGAGACAGATTTAAAGTAGAAGTGATCCTTTATTGAAAGACAGAGAAGTCAGCAGTGCTGAGTTCTCAGTCTTTCAATAAAGGATCACTTCTTCTTTAAATCTGTCTTAAGTTTTGTTGTTATTGTTATTTTTTTAGAAACATGTAAGGGTCTGCACTAAAGTGTAAGTGTATACATATATTTTTTAGGAAAATTGTTTTCATGCAAACATAGCTCCCTTCATTACCTTGTATGTATATACATGTGTGGGTATGTGTGTAATTATATATGTGTGTGTGTGTATACACATGTATATGTATGTGTGTATATGAGTGTGTGTATGTATGAATGTTTGTGTGTGTATATGTAATACTATGTAGGTATGAGTGTGTCTGTGTGTGCACGACAGTGTGTATGTATAAGTGTGTGTGCATGTTTTTTATTATTATGTGTATGTAAAACAATGTATGTTTGAGTGTGTGTGTATGTATGCAGGTATGAGTGTATATGTAACTGGTTAATAATGCAGGGCAGACAGCATAAAAAAAAAGAAGTTCTGAACAATTAAATATATTTCAGTAGTGTCACTGTCTACCAATAGGGCTGTGGGAGTTATCCTTATCACTCCTTATCAGCCAGTGACCAATTGTAATATGTATAATTAAGAAATGTACCTATAGTAATAGATTATTTGTGCATAGACTTTTCACATAATATTGAGAAGAATAGAAGCTATAGTACTACGTGTTATTTACAGTCATATAACAACACATGTATGTAGTACTATAGCTTCTATGTATTCTTCTCAATATCACTGACTGTCAGTAAACAATCTGTTTGACCTGTCATTGGTATATCTGATCCTACAAATTTAGGAATGTGTACAGTACTGCAAGCAAACATTTTATTTGCAGTACTGTAGACATTCCCAAATGTGTCTTAAAGGGACAGGACACACCTTGAGATTTTCTAAATAAAGCTTTAAGAATAATGAAACAACTTTGCAATATGTTTTCATTATTTATTTTGCCCCTTTCTCATGTATTTTAGCACTGAAAGGTGAGCCAGTTCTAATTATCAGAACATGGAATGCACCTTGCTGACGTCTCAAGGCTAAGCCTGCTACATATATGTCCCTAATTGGCTTTAGTGGATAACAGCTGCAAAACTCTTTATACTAACTGTATGACAGTGGCCTTGTTGCATGAGGAATAAAGGCCCATATTGGCTTCTCCTTCTCCAGATAAGGCAAATGGTGGAGTTTGACTACTGGAGAATATCTGCAGTAAAAAGGATGTTCATTTATTTTAAACCATTAAAGGAGCATTAATCACAATTTTTTCTTTCATGTTTCAGATAGAACATGCAATATTAAACAACTTTACATTTTACTTCTTTTATCTAATTTGCTTTTTTCTTTTGGTAACCTTTGTTGAAAAGCATACCAAGGTATGCAAAGGAGCAGCAATGCACTGCTGCAAGCAGCTGGTGATTGGTGGCTGCACATATATGCCTCGTCATTGGCTTATGTACTCAGCTACCTCCCAGTAGTGCATTTCTGTTACTTCAACAAAGGATACTAAGAGAATGAAGCAACTTTTATCAAATAAATTGGGAAGTTGTTTAACATTGCATGCTCAATCTGAATCATGAGCAAAATGTTTAGGTTTTGTGTCTTTTTAAGATATGTTATTCTATAGCAACAATACAGAAATGTCTTGTTATAACAAGGTGTTTACTGTCCCTTTAAGGCCAGATACCTGCTGCAATTTCACACCAGATTTCACAATGGTGGAGTTACTCAAGAAACTATGACCCACAGAAAATCACAGTATAAATATAAGAAATAAATGTAAGAGGAAATGGTTTATTTTTTCAAGTAAAGGGACAGTATACACCTTGAGAGTCTTTTATTAAATATTTAGTTATGCATAATGGTACAACTTACAATATACTTTTATTCTATATTCTATCCATTTTCATGTCATTTAGCTCTGAGAATTAGAAATACACAATTTCCCACACTGCTAACTTATAAGGCTACATATCTTTCCTTAACTGGCTTTAACAGATGACGTGCAAAACACTTTATGCTAACAATATGGTTGTGATTAGCCTTACTGCCAATATGTGTTTCTTTGGCGTATTATAGCCAGTGCCTCACTAGCCTCTGACCTCACCGCACGTCACTGCTTGTAATGTATTTTTCATATGTTTCGTGCAACTTTTTTGTTTCATGAAACAGTTAACCAGAGCTCTGAAATAGCGGTAATCATTCTAACATACATCATGATTGCACTCAAGCGATTGCATTTACTTTCAACTTGTAAAAACCAGTGGTAAGCACAATGAGCACAAACACCTGTGAAAAACCTCTTATTGCTCCTTGCAAAAGTTTGCCCTTCACTCATAAGCTGGCCCAAAGTGTTTGAATTTACAAAAAAATTACTGGCAAGTTTATGTATATCTGTAAAGAAGATAACCTGAACAATATCCCTAAATTTGCATCTGTGTCATGTGCAAATCTAAAGGGATTAAATGGTATATTGAAAGACTCCTTTTAAAGCAAGGTGTGATGTATCTTCAGCGGTTATACAGGTGTAATTGTATGTATATAAATGAATCTTCCAGTGACAGCTGTAAACCTTGTATCTCACACCAAGAACAATTGTATTTGTATAAGAAAGTCCCACAGAATTGCATATGTGAAAAAACAATCTGTAAAGTGGTATAGGAAGTCCAAATATACAAAGAAAATGTTTAAACACTCACTCACCCTTCTTCTTGTAATGCAGGGGCTGAGTTTCCCTTTGTTTTCAGCAAGACCAGCGCTTAAAGTGCTTGTGAATCACAAACATGCAGTAGTTAGGAGGTGATTCCCCCCGTCGTATAGATCCTTTGGTTTGCGTCCGATAGGAGAGAGTGTTTATAAAAATGCTGGAAGCGGTAAAGTGCCAGGACAAACCGCCAAACAATGTCACAAATAGAAAACTTCCACACAGGTGGAAAAGTCCAGCAGTGAATGGACCGAGAGTAGTAGAGTAAAAGAATGCTTTTATTTGGTATACATTAAAAATCCTGCGAGTAGTCACAGAAAATCAAACTATATCACAGCCTTAAGCAAGTCAGCCTAATAGCCCAATATCAAACGCTCCAACATGTTTCGTGCTGTAACAGCACTTCGTCATGGATAGTAAAGGGTTAACTGTTCCACCATTAAATACATGTCCGGTCCAATCAAAAACATGCATAGCGGTTTAGACCAATAGCTGTATCACATGAAAAAATCGTCATGACCGCCGCTCAAGCTAATTAGCTTATTTGCATATTTCAGATCTAAACCGTTTGTGAATAACAGGTGAACACAATAAAACACATGATATTCGTATGCAAATATTAAAATACAACAAGATATTGGGTTACTTAACTACAATTTTATATGGATGGATTAATTCTAAAAGCATTAGAATATTTAATGTTATAAATGAATAAACATATTTCCCTTGTCTTTTTTTGTTTGTAATAATGCACAGAGAAAGTTAATACCAGCTTTGTGGATTTGAGATTTTATATATAGGTACCGCCTAAGTTACGTTATATGATTTTATATAATGAGTCTGCTACATACATAAAATTGTATATAAACTGTGTAGAAATAACGAAGTAGTAAAGTCTATTTACATATCGTAACAAAACGATTAATAATAAAGGTGAATTAGTTGAATAATAATTTAGTTACATTTTACAAGTAACATCCGGAGCATAGCTGTCTTATTTAAATTCTTCGTTGTCCTAACTGCAGGGGAAGCAGATTATTACCATATCATGATAGTGCTGAATATAGCTATAAAAACTTGTATAGGGAACACTTACTGTGATATTGAATGAGGTATCCTGCCTTCTCTGACCAAGTAAGGGCTATGGTCTTAAATAGAACCATTGTGTGTGTTATATACTAGCTTAGTAACTCCTGCTTGGTCACGGAGAGAGGAAACCTACTTAGTGAATCTCAATGTAACAATATTTTGATCGTAATGTAGCAATTTTAACTTTGTGCATGGATGAAAGTAAAAATGTGCGGTGATCTTTTAAAATTTAAATAATATAACTGGCTTTGGTAATAAAATCCAAAATCACAAATATAGTTAATAATGTGTTGAAAATGTGCTAAGTGAAAGCGCGGTTAGAAAATTAAATACTTGAATTGTGACCCTGTAGGTGTACTTGAATATTGTCAGTGTAGCCAAATGCTAAAGATAAATATATGTGCACAGTGACAAGTGATTTATATTTAAATAATTTAATAACTAATGTATGTCTGTAAGGTGATATTATAATGTCATAAACTCCGTGGTCCTATATCCTTTGTGTAAAAATACAGTGAAGTAATGAAATGACCACGGAATTATGGAGATTGAAAACCTAGGTAGAATCTTATGGCACGTGTTTGTAAAGTGTGGGCCCATGGATAAAGTGTGATTTGAAGTATATGTAAATGGTGTGTAAGTGAGAAAAAGTAATATGAAAAAATATAAAAAGTAAAATATGAAAAATTGTATAAGTGATCAAAATTAAATGAGCAAATTAAAAATAACTGTGTCAAACTACATAGATATGTAAACGAATATATGACTATAAATTATTGTGTGAAGTTGAAAAAAATATATCTGATCTTCATGAGAATGTGAAATAATATAATACGCTACATGACCCTTTTTATCCAATAAATAATTTTATGTCCGATTTCTCATTTATGTGCGGCTCCAGTCTGCAATGTAAATATCCAAAAGGTTTCTAACTTATTCAGCTTGTCATGTCTATTGCCACCAGTATTTAGCTTTGGAATATGGTCTATAGCCTTAAATTAAAAATATTTAATTGGTTTTTCACAGTGGGACCTAAAGTGTTTAGCAACTGGTGTCTTTGGTTCTTTGTCTGATAGAGATAATAAGTGCTCCCTTATTCTGTCTTTGAGCATGCGAGATATGCCTTCATGTCATAAGGTCTTCCTGCTCTGAAATCAGACTTGTCTAACAGATGTAATAAAGTATTGTAAGAAGGTTTGATATTTTATTCATACTCCTTTTTTTTTTTTTTTTTTTTGTTTTTTTTTTTTGGTAAAAGCTCATCTAGTGCAAACGGACACAAAACAAAAATAATTGTTATAGAATACTACATTTTGGTATTTTCTGCAGGTGAATTGATGCTATGGGGCCTATTTATCATGTGTCTGGCAGACATGATCCGCTGCAGTGATCATGTCTGCCAGACATCGATAAATGCAGACAGCATACGCTGTTGGCATTTATCATTGCACAAGCAGTTCTGGTGAACTGCTTGTGCAATGCCGCCCCCTGCAGATTCGCTAGCAGGGGTGTCAATCAACCCGATTGTATGAGATCGGGAGGATTCCTGTCCACCGCCTCAGAGGAGGCTTACGGCCAGCCTAAAGGCTTGCACGGAAACAGATGTATTTAGCCCCATTCGGCCATGATAAATTGGCCCCTATATGTGGAACCATATAATAGGGTCAGATAACAAGTGGAGCTCTAATTAACATTCCCGTTCGAGCATTAATTGAGCTACAAGTAAGCTTTTTGCATGCATGTGTTGCGCTCGTATCATGAGTTGAAAGTAAACTGTTTTTGCTTGCATGCTAACCCGACGAGAGCAAAAAGCCTAACTTAGAATATTGCGTGCACGTTAATGTATTTTCTTATAGAAGTCAATGGAAAAAAAGATGTGGAAAAAACACCCCACTCTCACGCAAACCCAATCGCATATGCTCTAATCCGACATGAAAATATAAATATTTCACATTCCAGTGTTCTTAACATACAAGAATATGTTCTAAATATTTATAAATACATATTTCTACATATATCTGATGGTATTTTTGTATAATATATATATATATATATATATATATATATATATATATATATATATAGGTATAGATATATATAGGAATATCTATTTATAAATACATTGAACATATTCTGCTATGTGCAGAACATTGGAATGTGAAATATTTACAGCAAATACACAGTATAATACTTTATTAAATATGAATATTGCATTAATATGCTTTTCATCTGCTTAACTGCAAAGTGCTCCAACGCACTTATACATATGTTTACATATGTGTACATAAGTATTTGTGTTTATATGTGAATACATGTCTTTAAATACATATATACACATACAGGGAGTGCAGAATTATTAGGCAAATGAGTATTTTGACCACATCATCCTCTTTATGCATGTTGTCTTACTCCAAGCTGTATAGGCTCGAAAGCCTACTACCAATTAAGCATATTAGGTGATGTGCATCTCTGTAATGAGAAGGGGTGTGGTCTAATGACATCAACACCCTATATCAGGTGTGCATAATTATTAGGCAACTTCCTTTCCTTTGGCAAAATGGGTCAAAAGAAGGACTTGACAGGCTTAGAAAAGTCAAAAATAGTGAGATATCTTGCAGAGGGATGCAGCAAAGCTTCTGAAGCGTGATCATCGAACAATCAAGCGTTTCATTCAAAATAGTCAACAGGGTCGCAAGAAGCGTGTGGAAAAACCAAGGCGCAAAATAACTGCCCATGAACTGAGAAAAGTCAAGCGTGCAGCTGCCAAGATGCCACTTGCCACCAGTTTGGCCATATTTCTGAGCTGCAACATCACTGGAGTGCCCAAAAGCACAAGGTGTGCAATACTCAGAGACATGGCCAAGGTAAGAAAGGCTGAAAGACGACCACCACTGAACAAGACACACAAGCTGAAACGTCAAGACTGGGCCAAGAAATATCTCAAGACTGATTTTTCTAAGGTTTTATGGACTGATGAAATGAGAGTGAGTCTTGATGGGCCAGATGGATGGGCACGTGGCTGGATTGGTAAAGGGCAGAGAGCTCCAGTCCGACTCAGACGCCAGCAAGGTGGAGGTGGAGTACTGGTTTGGGCTGGTATCATCAAAGATGAGCTTGTGGGGCCTTTTCGGGTTGAGGATGGAGTCAAGCTTAACTCCCAGTCCTACTACCAGTTTCTGGAAGACACCTTCTTCAAGCAGTGGTACAGGAAGAAGTCTGCATCCTTCAAGAAAAACATGATTTTCATGCAGGACAATGCTCCATCACACGCGTCCAAGTACTCCACAGCGTGGCTGGCAAGAAAGGGTATAAAAGAAGAAAATCTAATGACATGGCCTCCTTGTTCACCTGATCTGAACCCCATTGAGAACCTGTGGTCCATCAGCAAATGTGAGATTTACAAGGAGGGAAAACAGTACACCTCTCTGAACAGTGTCTGGGAGGCTGTGGTTGCTGCTGCACACAATGTTGATGGTGAGCAGATCAAAACACTGACAGAATCCATGGATGGCAGGCTTTTGAGTGTCCTTGTAAAGAAAGGTGGCTATATTGGTCACTGATTTGTTTTTGTTTTGTTTTTGAATGTCAGAAATGTATATTTGTGAATGTTGAGATGTTATATTGGTATCACTGGTAAAAATAAATAATTGAAATGGGTATATATTTGTTTTTTGTTAAGTTGCCTAATAATTATGCACAGTAATAGTCACCTGCACACACAGATATCCCCCTAAAATAGCTATAACTAAAAACAAACTAAAAACTACTTCCAAAACTATTCAGCTTTGATATTAATGAGTTTTTTGGGTTCATTGAGAACATGGTTGTTGTTCAATAATAAAATTAATCCTCAAAAATACAACTTGCCTAATAATTCTGCACTCCCTGTATAAATACATATGTATACGCGCATATATACATATAAATATAAATATTTAGACACTTATATGTATGTATCTCTGTTAAAGCCATGTGTCTACCTTTTTTTCTAACACCTGAGATCTCATATCTTTGAGCCCTTATAACTTGTGTGCAATATTTATTTTTTTAATAATTTTTATTAGATAGTGTTATTATGAGTGTAACTGTACTTGTAATGTATTTTTCATATGTTTCGTGCAACTTTTTTGTTGCACGAAACAGTTAACCAGAGCTCTGAAATAGCGGTAATCATTCTAGCATACATCGTGATTGCACTCAAGCGATTGCATTTACTTTCAACTTGTAATACCAGTGGTAAGCACAATGAGCACAAACACCTGTGATAAACCTCTTATTGCTCCCGCGCAAAAGTTTGCCCTTCACTCATAAGCTGGTCCAAAGTGTTTGAATTTACAAAAAAATTACTGGCAAGTTTATGTATATCTGTAAGTTGGAGGTTTTTCTGAAAGTGCATGATCTGCTAAAAAATAAAATCATGATTTGCGGGGGTACTTCATAAAACAAACATAATAGATTTAACTGGTGCAAACATTTTTAAATGAAAATGGTGTAAAATGAGTCGGTAGTATAAGGGTTGAGTCGGTAGTATAAGGGTTTAAGGCTATTTTTAATGCTTATAAAATCTAGGGAAACTAATTTGAAAATAAACAAATAATAATAACAATAACACATATATATATATATATATATATATATATATATATATATATATATATATATATATATATATATATATATATATATATAAATGGAGTAGAAGCCTGGCAAACCAGACATGATCAGCTAACTCCAAGTAGTGCATTGCTGCTCTGTAGCTGACTTTATCATGTATTAACTCATAGTTATAGGCCAGATATAGTGCACTAATCTTGTAACTTATTAGAGCATTTTCTTTTTTCTTTTTTATGTCCCTTTAAAGGGACACTCTAAAGCAAATATTGCAACCATTGAAGAAACTGAGCAGAATTCAGCCTGTGATTGACACCTATGTGTGATTGACACTTCTAATTAGCTCAACCATGCCCTGCTTAAAAGTTGAAATGCTTGTGGTTCTCTTGTGGGACTTTACACACAGTTAACTAAAACAACATGAAGCATATAATGCTTGTGTTAGTATGTCCCTTTAATATTTGTATAACTATCAGAGGCTTTGATCTACAGTCATATCTAGGAAGTTACACAATGTTATTTTCCAGTGGTATGACAAGAACTGATACTAGCCACAGGGGTATAATACATTATTAAAGTCAATGGCACTAGTGTGAATTAAAACGGCATTCCTTGATCAGACATAACAGGAAATAAAATTTGTATTTGGTTAACTTGCCAAAAGAAAAAGTTTAAAACATTCATGAAAAGTATTGTCTATGAATGCATGAAATGGTAGATTAAATATGGATATAATTCTTGCAAAAATATGTATAGAAAATACAAACACTATATGCTGTTTTGTTTAGCTTTTAACTATAGCTTCTAGCAAGATTTACTGTTTTTTTTCCAAATTGAAAAAAGAAAATGTGTGACTGTTAAAGGAAGCAGCAACTGGTTTGTATCACTGTTTTGTGTGGGTGAGAGGTATGTAGTAACCACAAAATCTGAAAACTACAGAGAGGGCTGTGTTATCCCAACTCACATATAAATCAGGAACTCTCTCACAGTAACACTGTACTTTTTATCACTGGGATACAATGACTCCAAAATCTGGATTGTACAGAGTGTATCATAATTATATCTTACATATATCTAATTTATACAATGTATATATATTTATCATATAGAAATAAACATAAGTATATGTGAATATATTATACATTTTAATTGTGTATGATTTGTATATGATCGACATACAAAACATATGTTTTAAACATCAAGAAATGTCATTTCAATAATGATTTGCAAAAATCTGCACTTTTTAATAAAAACTACTTGAACCCCCTTGTGAGTGTGTTTATCTTAACTCCCTTGAGTGTGGCAAGTTAGGGAAAATATGAGTTTGTGTACTGTTCTTATTAATCACTGGGTATGTAAAGGTTACATAATTTACTCTTCAGGAAGCTTGGGACAAGCACATTTGTACAGCACAATCAATGTATTCTACAGCTAAAGCAAGTGAAATATATAATGGAAGCATTTTGCAACATAGTTTACGTTTATATTTATCAATTTATAGGGAATGAAATTGTGAGTATTCATGATTAAGTCCAAATTAAACTTTTATGATTTAGTCAGAGCAAGCAATTTTAAGCAATTTTCCAATTTTCTTCTGTCATCAAATTTGCTTTGTTATTTTGGTATCATTTGTTAAGCTTATGAGCAGGCATGCACTACTGTGAGCTAGCTGCTGATTGCTGACTGATAATATTTGCCTTTTGTCATTGGCTCATCCAATGTTTTCAGCAAACACCTAGCTCTTCAGCAAAGAATAACAGGAGAACAAACAAATTTGATAACAGAAGTATATTAGAAAGACGTTTAAAATCACATGCTCTATCTGAATTATGAAAGTTTATATTTTTAATTGTCTGTCCCTTTAATGTTTAACTATATCACTGCATGCTAATATTCTGCTTATTCATTTGTAACAGTCTCTGCTTGATTACTACACAGAAGCTCTACAAGCACTGGTCTGCTGAACGTATGAGCTAACTGTCATCCATTACTTTTTATCTTGCCTCCATTTTACAAGAGCTCATGGTTATATCTGAGCTATGAAGGGGATTGGAGCACTTTTACTAGATCTGTTTGCTACTCCAGTCTGTTTATGTGCAGCTGTTGGAATTCTGATAACAAAGCATTCTGTCATGACACTGCTACCCATCTAGTTCTCCTCACATACAAACACATAGGATGCTCAGCCATGTGTAGGTTATAAACAGTTTATTTAAAGCTGTTTCATTAGCTGTCTCATTACTCTTTTCTCCATAAAGATCACATGTATATGTTTCTAGAAATATATATGTAATTCCAAGAACCTAATACAACCAAAAAACAGTGCCAAAGTGATAAAGCATTGTCTATGTAAAGTCTGTTTATTCAAATTGAAGTTTGAAATGTTTTAATATAGAAAGAAATGTATATATTTGTGTTTCAATCATTTATAAATATTGATGTTGCGAATAGTTCCCGGCGAACATAGCATGTTCGCGTTCGCCGCGGTGGGCGAACATATTCAATGTTCAGTCCGCCCCCTATTCGTCATCATTGAGTAAACTTTGACCCTGTACCTCACAGTCAGCAGACACATTCCAGCCAATCAGCGGCAGACCCTCCCTCCCAGACCCTCCCACCTCCTGGACAGCATCCATTTTAGATTCATTCGGAAGCTGTATTCTTAGTGAGAGGAGGGACAATGTAGCTGCTGCTGATTTAATAGGGAAATCGATAGCTAGACTAGTGTATTCAGTGTCCACTACAGTCCCGAAGGACTCATCTGATATCTGCTGTAAGGACAGCACCCCAAAAAGCCCTTTTTAGGGCTAGAACATCAGTCTGCTTTTTTTTTTTTTTCCTGTGTAATCTAATTGCAGTTGCCTGCCTGCCAGTGTGTGTGTCAGGCCCACAGCGTATACTGTGCCCACTTGCCCAGTGCCACCACTCATATCTGGTGTAACAGTAGTGTACATTTAAAAAAAAAAAACACTTTTTTGACTGTGAAATAATAGCAGACAGCTGCCAGTACCCAAGATGGCCACCAATAAGGCAGATGGGGAGGGTTAGAGATCTGTTTTGGGGGGGATCAGGGAGGTTGGGGGCTAAGGGGGGATGTTACACCACAGCATATGTAAATATGCTAAATAAAAATTTTACAAAATTTAAAAACCTTTTATTTTAGTACTGGCAGACTTTCTGCCAGTACTTAAGATGGCGGGGGACAATTGTGGGGTGGGGGAGGGAAGGGAGCTGTTTGGAGGGATCAGGGGGTCTGATGTGTCAGGTGGGAGGCTGATCTCTACACTAAAGCTAAAATTAACCCTGCAAGCTCCCTACAAACTACCTAATTAACCCCTTCACTGCTAGCCATAATACACGTCTGATGCGCAGCAGCATTTAGCGGCCTTCTAATTACCAGGAAGCAACACCAAAGTCATATATGTCTGCTATTTCTGAACAAAGGGGATCCCAGAGAAGCATTTACAACCATTTGTGCCATAATTGCACAAGCTGTTTGTAAATAATTTCAGTGAGAAACCTAAAATTGCGAAAAAATTTAAGTTTTTTTCAATTTGATCGCATTTGGCGGTGAAATGGTGGCATTAAATATACCAAAATGGGCCTAGATCAATACTTTGGGTTGTCTACTACACTACACTAAAGCTAAAATAAACTCTACAAGCTCCCTACATGCTCCCTAATTAACCCCTTCACTGCTGGGCATAAAACACGTGTGGTGCACAGTGGCATTTAGCAGCCTTCTAATTACCAGAAAGCAACGCCAAAGTCATATATGTCTGCTATTTCTGAACAAAGAGGATCCCAGAGAAGCATTTACAACCATTTGTGCCATAATTGCACAAGCTGTTTGTAAATAATTTCAGTGAGAAACCTAAAATTGCGAAAAAATTTAAGTTTTTTTTTAAATTTGATCGCATTTGGCGGTGAAATGGGTGGCATGAAATATACCAAAATGGGCCTAGATCAATACTTTGGGATGTCTTCTATAAAAAAAAATATATACATGTCAAGGGATATTCAGGTAATCCTGACAGATATCAGGGTTCCAATGTAACTAGCGCTCATTTTGAAAAAAGTGGTTTTGAAATAGCAAAGTGCTTCTTGTATTTATTTCCCTATAACTTGCAAAAAAAGCAAAGGACATGTAAACATTGGGTATTTCTAAACTCAGGACAAAATGTAGAAACTATTTAGCATGGTTGTTTTTTTGGTGGTTGTAGATGTGTAACAGATTTTGGGGGTCAAAGTTAGAAAAAGTGTGTTTTTTTCCATTTTTTCCTCATATTTTATAATATTTTTAATAATAAATTATAAGATATGATGAAAATAATGGTATCTTTAGAAAGTCCATTTAGTGGCGAGAAAAACGGTATATAATATGTGTGGGTATAGTAAATGAGTAAGAGGAAAATTACAGCTAAACACAAACACCGCAGAAATGTAAAAATGGCCCTGGTCCTTAAAGTGAAGGTAAAGTTTATACCTTTGCTCAACATAATTAAATGTTAGATTTAAATTCATTATGACTTTAATTCATCAAATTTCTTATAATTTATTGCAAACAAAGTTTTACCCGTTTTAAAATCTCAATATCGTTATCGCTAATACCAACCCGTTTTCTATCATTTTCCTACTTCCTTATTACGTATTCAGCTCTGCCAATTGAAATCCTGGCCGTTAGGCGGCCGTGACACTACGTCATATTCCTATTGGCCCATCTGCGCATGCGTAGCATCTAATATGCATATGCGGAGTCAGAATGCTTGTGTCAGTTTCGCGCATGCGCACATCATTCACACCTTTATGCCCATAAACGTCTAAGGATTTCTCGCAAAGTGGGGTTGACGCATGCGCTTTGGAGAACAGCGGTACTGACAATCGCATGCGCATTGCGTATAGGCAATTCCTAGGCTGGTTGTGAACGCGCATATATGATGCGGTGGGACCGCTCTATACATAAACACTGACCAAGAAAGGAAGTTGAAGATGGGAGGAGTCATGACGAAAACGTTTGCATTAAAAAGTTAGTAAAAAAGTGCAGAATTAAATATTTTTAGAACAAAAGATTATAGCAATTATGTTTATATAGATGGTGATAATGACTTACTGTGTTTAGACTGTGCAAAATTTACTTTCACTTTAAAGGGACATAATACTCATATGCTAAATCACTTGAAACTGATGTAGTATAACTATATAAAGCTGACAGGAAAATATCACCTGAGCATCTCTATGTAAAAATGGAAGATATTTTACCTCACAATTTCCTCAGCTCAGGAGAGTAAGTTCTGTGTAAAAAGTTATACTTAGCTGCTCCCAGCTGCAGGTAAACAAATTTAAAAAAATGAAGAAATGAACAGCAGCCAATCAGCATCAGCAGTGCTGAGGTCATGAACTCTTACTGTGATCTCATGAGATTTGACTTAACTCTCATGAGATTTCATAGTAAGCTTCCTTTACCTGATTGGTGAAATAATATGAGAGTGCACGATGCTAGTCCCTTCAGATGTCCCAGGACAAACACACTAAAATGCTGCTTAGAAATCCTTTACAATGGGAGGTGGCTACTGAGGAACTTTTGAGTTAAAATATCTTTCTTTTTTACATAGAGATGTTTAGGTGATATTTTCTAATCAGCTTTTTACAGCTATGCTGCATCACTTTCAAGTGTTTAAACATTTGGGTATTATGGCCCTTTAAGGGAAAGAAATTGAAAAATGGCCTTGGTCCTTAAGGGATTAATAAAAAAACTAGAAATTTGACTGTGAAATAATAGCAGTCAGTTTCCTTCACGCGTGTGCGTTTTAGGGCCTGCCAGGGCACAGTGTCACACCAGTGCAACTCATATCTGGTGTAACAGTAGTGTACATTAACCCCTTAATGACCACAGCACTTTTCTATTTTCTGTCTGTTTGGGAACAAGGCTATTTTTACATTTTTGCGGTGTTTGTGTTTAACTGTAATTTTCCTCTTACTCATTTACTGTACCCACACATATTATATACCGTTTTTCTTGCCATCAAATGGACTTTCTAAAGATACCATTATTTTCATCATATCTTATAATTTACTATAAAAAATTTATAAAATATGAGGAAAAAATGGAAAAAAACACACTTTTTTTAACTTTGACCCCCAAATCTATTACACATCTACAACCACCAAAAAAAACATGCTAAATAGCTTCTACATTTTGTCCTGAGTTTAGAAATACCCAATGTTTACATGTTCTTTACTTTTTTTGCAAGTTATAGGGCCATAAATACAAGCAGCACTTTGCTATTTCCAAACCACTTTTTTTCAAAATTAGCGCTAGTTACATTGGAACACTAATATCTTTCTGGAATCCCGGAATATCCATTGACATGTATATAATTTTTTTTAGAAGACATCCCAAAGTACTGATCTATGCCAATTTTGGTATATTTCATGCCACCATTTCACCGCCAAATGCGATCAAATACAAAAAATCGTTCACTTTTTCACCATTTTTTTCACAAACTTTCGGTTTCTCGCTGAAATTATTTACAAACAGCTTGTGCAATTATGGCATAAATGGATGTAAATTCTTCATGCCCTTTGTTCAGAAATAGCAGACATATATGGCTTTGGCATTGCTTTTTGGTAATTAGAAAGCCTCTAAATGCCACTGTGCACCACACGTGTATTATGCCCAGCAGTGAAGGGGTTAATTAGGGAGCATGTAGGGAGCTTTTTGGGGTAATTTTAGCTTAAGTGTAGGGTAGTAGACAACCCCAATTATTGATCTAGGCCCATATTTGTATATTTCATGCCACCATTTCCCCGCCAAATGCGATCAAATTAAAAAAAACGTAAAATTTTTCACAATTTTAGGTTTCTCACTGAAATCATTTACAAACAGCTTGTGCAATTATGGCACAAATGGTTGTAAATGCTTCTCTGGGATCCCCTTTGTTCAGAAATAGCAGACATATATGACTTTGGCGTTGCTTTCTGGTAACTAGAAGGCCGCTAAATGCTGCTGCGCATCACACTTGTATTATGGTTAGCAGTGAAGGGGTTAATTAGGTAGTTTGTAGGGAGCTTGCAGGGTTAATTTTAGCTTTAGTGTAGAGATCAGCCTCCCACCTGACACATCAGACCCCCTGATCCCTCCTAAACAGCTCCCTTCCCTCCCCCACCCCACAATTGTCCCCGCCATCTTAAGTACTGGCAGAAAGTCTGCCAGTACTAAAATAAAAGTTTTTTTAAAAAAAATAATATTTTTTAGCATATTTACATATGCTTTGGTGTAGCATCCCCCCTTAGCCCCCAACCTCCCTGATCCCCCACAAAACAGCTCTCTAACCCTCCCCATCTGCCTTATTGGGGGCCATCTTGGGTACTGGCAGCTTTCTGTAGTGTAGCTTCCCCCTTCCACAGACAAACCCCCACCACCTTACTGATCGTTTTTTGTTTTTTTTTACTTACTATCCCTTTTTTCAACATTTTTTATTACAGATTTTTCTGTAGTGTAGCGGTTCCCACCCGCTCTCTCCCCGTACACGCGCCCGCCCTCCCGTGCATGTGCGCGCCCCCGGCCATCCCCGCCCACAATCCCGCCCCCCGCCACATGACCAGGGCCATCGATGGCCGCCACACGCCTCCCTAGTCTGCTCCCACCCTCCAAAGAGGAAAGCCACCGATCTCCGGTGCAGAGAGGGCCACAGAGTGGCTCTCTCTGCATCGGATGGCTACCAAAGGTTATTGCAGGATGCCTCCATATCGAGGAATCACTGCAATAACCGGAAAGCAGCTGGAAGCGAGCAGGATCGCTTCCAGCTGCTTTCCACACCGAGGAGGGTATGTCCTCAGGCGTTAACTGCCTTTTTTTGAGGACGTACCCTGCATGTCCTCGGTCGTTAAGGGGTTAAAAAAAAAACTAGAAATTTGACTGTGAAATAATAGCAGTCAGTTTCCTTCACACGTGTGCATTTCAGGGCCTGCCAGGGCACAGTGTCACCCCAGTGCAACTCATATCTGGTGTAACAGTAGTGTACATTAAAAAAAAAAACTAGAAATTTGACTGTGAAATAATAGCAGTCAGTTTCCTTCACACGTGTGCGTTTCAGGGCCTGCCAGGGCAAAGTGTCACACCAGTGCAACTCATATCTGGTGTAACAGTAGTGTACATTAAAAAAAACAACAGAAATTTGACTGTGAAATAATAGCAGTCAGTTTCCTTCACACGTGTGCGTTTCAGGGCCTGCCAGGGCACAGTGTCACACCAGTGCAACTCATATCTGGTGTAACAGTAGTGTACGTTTAAAAAAAAAAACCACACAATTTTGACTGTAATAGATTGAATAGCAGTTAGTTGTCTGCAAGCGTGTGTGTCAGGCCTACAGCGTCTACTCTGCCAACTTCTGCCAGTGCACAGTGCCACTCATATCTGTTGTCACAGTAGCTTGCACGCATAGTACCACTAATCAAAAAAAAAAATCACAGCAGAGGCAGGCCACCCCGCAGGGGCCGTCATAGTCATGGTGCTGTGATTCCCTTTGGCCCTAGAATAATGCCCAGTGTTCAGAGGCCACGTACCCTGAACTCGAAAAGTTCTGAGGACATAGTTGACTGGCTAACACAGGACACCCAATCTTCTACAGCTACCGCTCGGAACATTGACGCACCATCCTCCTCCAGCTTAGCTTCGGGCACCTCTCAAGTTACCACTCACCCGCCTGCCTCCACCACCAATACTAGCAACACAGCCGCTTCACTTGATCTGTCAGAGGAGTTATTTACACATGAGTTGGAAGAAATGAGTGATGCGCAACCATTATTGCCAGAGGATGTAGATAACAGGGATATGTCTCAGTCAGGCAGCATTACACACATGGACGCACGGTGTGATGATGATGATGTTGTACCCGCTGCTGCTCCCTTTGCTGAGTTGTCAGATACAAGTGAAGCGGTTGATGATGACGATGCGTCCGTGGATGTCACGTGGGTGCCCGCAAGAAGAGAAGAAGAAGAGAGGGAAAGTTCAGATGGGGAGACAGAGAGGAGGAGGAGACGAGTTGGAAGCAGGGGGAGGTCGTCGCAAAGGAGCTAGTGGCACAGTCAGACAGCATGCATCGGCACCCGGGGTCAGCCAGACAGCACACCAATCAATGCATGCTGTTGCCACCACCAGAATGCCGTCATTGCAGAGCTCAGCAGTGTGACATTTTTTTGTGTGTCTGTCTCTGACAACAGCGATGCCATTTGCAACCTGTGCCAAAAGAAACTGAGTCGTGGGAAGTCCAACACCCACCTAGGTACAACTGCTTTGCGAAGGCACATGATCACACATCACAAATGCCTATGGGATCAACACATGAGTAGAAGCAGCACACAAACTCAAAGCCGCCATCCTCCTCCTGGTCCAGCATCTTCAGCCACGTCAACCACTGCTGTCCTCCTTGCCCCCTCTCAACCATCCGCCACTTCCTGCTCATCTGCCCACAGTCAGGTGTCTGTCAAGGACATGTTTGAGCGTAAGAAGCCAATGTCACAAAGTCACCCCCTTGCCCGGCATCTGACAGCTGGCTTGTCTGAACTCTTAGCCCGCCAGCTTTTACCATACAAGCTGGTGGAGTCTGAGGCGTTCCAAAAATTTGTAGCTATTGGGACACTGCAGTGGAAGGTACACGGACGAAATTTCTTTGCACAAAAGGCAATCCCCAACCTGTACTCGATTGTGCAAAAGGAAGTAATGGCATGTCTGGCACACAATGTTGGGGCAAGGGTCCATCTGACCACTGATACCTGGTCTGCAAAGCATGGTCAGGGCAGGTATATCACCTACACTGCGCACTGTGAAGCGGGCGTAACCCTTACACTACCTGATCGATACAACATCATACCTGATGTTTTAAAGCACATTATTCCAAACAATTTAGGAATGTTAGGTGATTTATGCCCTTTATCGATTAAAACCAGACTCTGCATCAACTATGTAATTTTCCATGGGAGTTTTGCCATGGATCCCCCTCCGGCATGCCACAGTCCAGGTGTTAGTCCCCTTGAAAAAACTTTTCCATCACTATTGTGGCCAGAAAGAGTCCCTGTGGGTTTTAAAATTCGCCTGCCTATTGACGTCTATGGCGGTTCGCCCGGTTCGCTCGTTCGCAAACTTTTGCGGAAGTTCGCGTTCGCCGTCCGCAAACTGAAAATTTTATGTTCGCGACATCACAATTTATAAAGCTTGTTCAAACCCTTTGTGATTATTATACCAGCATTACATGGATTCATGTAGGTAATAAATACAGAAATAAAAGTCCTTCATGGCTGAATCGGCTGTTTCAGGCATTCTATTTTGAAATATAAGTGCTGGAAAGGAAACATCACAATCAGTAAGACAACAGTGACGTTTTAGTGATATTGTAGCAGGGAAAACTTAAAGGGACAATGTACTGTCAAATGTTCTTTAGATTTTTTCAGTGCTCCATTTTACCAGCTGGAGTGTATTGAATTGTTTGAAAATAGCACCTTTACCTTTATTTTGTCATTTTAAATGGCTGTAATTGTTTATTAAAACCACTACCTACACTAAAAATATGATTAATGCATTTTTCTCTTTAGAAAAGCTATGCACACTAGAGGTAGCAGCAGAAAGCAACCTCCCAATAGAGGCTGGGCAGAGCTTTTTCTATCTGAAATAGCAGTCTTTGTTCAGTGAAATTTCCCCTACCCATAATTAACATTTTTAATACCTAACTATTGGCATTTGTGTATATAGAGAGAAATAATATATGTAGGTCTGTTCTTTCTACTAGCTCAGTCCATTTAAATGGACATGTTAGTGAGAACAATAGGTGATATTTTCAATGAGCAAAACCAGGAAAATGAAAAACAAAAAGTAAACCTTTCTCCTACAGTTAATACTTTGGTGATGGTATAACAAATCATTGGGAAAGAAAAAAAAACATTTTACAGTGCAATGTCTGTTTAAAGGGACTGTAACGTCAAATGTAAACTTTTATACATTAGCTATGCAATTTTAAAACAACTTTCCAATTTATTTTTGTTATCAAATTTGCTTTGTTCTCTTGGTATCTTTAGTTAAATAGTAAATCTATGTAGTCTCATATGAGTATGCACGTGTCATTAGTTCTCTATGGCAACAGTGTTTTACAACATTGTTTGTAGCAGTGTTATTTATTATTGCAAACACTACTGCCACAGAGAACTAAAGACACGTGCAAGAGAACAAAGCAAATTTGATAACAGAAGTAAATTTGAAAGTTGTTTTTAAATTGCATGTTCTTTCTGAATCATCAGTTTAAATTTGAGTTTACTGTCCCTTTAAGCCAGGTGTGCCCAAAAGGTAGGTTGGAATCTCTAAGTGCTGATCAGTAGATTACAAGACAGTTGTGTGATTTCCCATTTCTCTAGTGATAGGGTCTCTAAGTAGAACAGATTTTCAACCCTAATAAACCTGTTACAACACGGCAGCAAACCATTAAACTTTACATTTATTTCTTTAATATTTCAACAACTAATATAATTTTATATATATATATATATATATATATATGTTAGAAAAAAGGAGGGGCACCTGCGCTAAAAACTCTAACACTTGGTGAGTAATGGCTATTTTTGCAACAATAGTAGTAATAGTGATATATGTGCGTGCTGCCTCTGATACAGTGTACCCGTGTCACTGTTAGGAATGTGGATGGAAAAGAGAAAATCAAAAAAGGGCGCACAGCTAGGCACTAGAATAAAAATTGACTATTAGTAAAGTAGGTATGTAGTTTTCAGACCTATGTGGTTATAGTAACAGGATAATAAAAATAATAATAATAATAATGTCCTTGGATTGTTATTGTATTCTAAAGAGTTCAGTAATGTGCTTTAGAATATTCGACACTTCTTTGTCTGAGGTGAGTGGATTTGTGCTTACCAGAGGTAACCTCAATCATATGAGGTAAGTTGTATACTTGTCTGGGTTAGAGATGTTTCTTTGGCTCTTGTCCAGTCGATTTTGCTTTGTTCTTTGCTGTAGGAATCTTTCCTTTGTTGAAACCCTTTGGGATCTTTGTTTCCAGGTGGCTCCTGGCAGCAGTATGTTGTTTTGAATGAAAATCTTGGACTCTCTTGTATCGTTTGTTGAAAGGCAATGGAAAATCCTGGACTCTCTTTTTCTTCTTGGTGATGAGAATCTGGGTTGTCTCAGGTGTTCATATCGATTGAGATGGAATAAGAAAAGAAAACAAGAACATAGTGTGATAACGTTTAAATAAAAAAGCTCTTTTTAATTAGAACTAAGTAAATGTGCTTACATCAAATGCCCTCAATCAGAGTATGAGGTAAGTAATAGACATTGATTAAGTATTTCGATCTCCTGGTCAGTGCTCTGGTTGACTGCAGTACAAAGATTGCCCAATGCAGTATTTGAATTTAAAATACAGTTCAGCCTGCTTGTGGGACACTAATGGCTGTATGCTTAATGTGGTTCTTTTAAACAGCTTAACCTGCTGGCCGTAATTTGTGGTCAATAAGACCAATACGTTTATAATGCGGTTAGGCTAAAAAGCCTCTGTTGGCAGTTGGTAAGTTCAAATTGTGCGTATAATATGCTCACAGAGGCATATGTGTAAGGAAGGGTATAGTCGCTCAACAAGTCCTGTTACCCGTTGTGTTAAATATGATGCCGTGCCGCAATGTAGCAAAAGGATGTCCGCCCACCTTAAGATAATCCTTACGCGTTTCGAAGTGATCAGTCACTTCTTCATTCTCTGATGAAGAAGTGACTGATCACTTCGAAACGCGTAAGGATTATCTTAAGGTGGGCGGACATCCTTTTGCTACATTGCGGCACGGCATCATATTTAACACAACGGGTAACAGGACTTGTTGAGCGACTATACCCTTCCTTACACATATGCCTCTGTGAGCATATTATACGCACAATTTGAACTTACCAACTGCCAACAGAGGCTTTTTAGCCTAACCGCATTATAAACGTATTGGTCTTATTGACCACAAATTACGGCCAGCAGGTTAAGCTGTTTAAAAGAACCACATTAAGCATACAGCCATTAGTGTCCCACAAGCAGGCTGAACTGTATTTTAAATTCAAATACTGCATTGGGCAATCTTTGTACTGCAGTCAACCAGAGCACTGACCAGGAGATCGAAATACTTAATCAATGTCTATTACTTACCTCATACTCTGATTGAGGGCATTTGATGTAAGCACATTTACTTAGTTCTAATTAAAAAGAGCTTTTTTATTTAAACGTTATCACACTATGTTCTTGTTTTCTTTTCTTATTCCATCTCAATCGATATGAACACCTGAGACAACCCAGATTCTCATCACCAAGAAGAAAAAGAGAGTCCAGGATTTTCCATTGCCTTTCAACAAACGATACAAGAGAGTCCAAGATTTTCATTCAAAACAACATACTGCTGCCAGGAGCCACCTGGAAACAAAGATCCCAAAGGGTTTCAACAAAGGAAAGATTCCTACAGCAAAGAACAAAGCAAAATCGACTGGACAAGAGCCAAAGAAACATCTCTAACCCAGACAAGTCTACAACTTACCTCATATGATTGAGGTTACCTCTGGTAAGCACAAATCCACTCACCTCAGACAAAGAAGTGTCGAATATTCTAAAGCACATTACTGAACTCTTTAGAATACAATAACAATCCAAGGACATTATTATTATTATTATTTTTATTATCCTGTTACTATAACCACATAGGTCTGAAAACTACATACCTACTTTACTAATAGTCAATTTTTATTCTAGTGCCTAGCTGTGCGCCCTTTTTTGATTTTCTCTTTTCCATCCACATATATATATATATATATATATATATATATATATATATATATATATATATATATATATATATATATATATATTATCTAACATTTCTTTGCTCTGAGTCTGAGAATATAATTATATTTAGCATTAATTTAGTGTGTAATATCTCTTTAAAAACGAAATTACACAAAAATAGAAACGTATTTAGTGTTTAGCCTCTTCTGACCAATAGCAACAGGTTTCCCCTTTTTGTTCTGGTTCACAAACTAATCTGCTCAAGGGGCCAAGGACCCTGAAGTTTTAAAACTTCTGGCTCTTAAAAGTTTTGCAAATAACTAACTTTCCGTGAATCTCATTGCTGCTTAGAAATTAAATGTTCAAATTCCTAATTCAAAAAGGAAGATACTCATGTGTTAGATAACTTTATTACTGCCCTGTTGATGCAAAATAAGACTGGATAATAATTCATGGACATTTTTTAAAGGGACATGAAATCCCAAATTTTTCTTTCATGATTCAGATAGAGCATGCAATTTTAAACAGCTTTCTAATTTACTTATATTATAAAATTGTCTTTATTCTCTTGGTATCTTTTGTTAAGCAGGAAGGTAAACTCAGGAGTGTGCACATGTCTGGAGCATGATACTGCAGAACTTTTACAAGAATGTTTTACATTTGCAAGAGCTACCTAAGTATCTCTTCAACAAAGAATACTGTGGGAAAAAAACAAATGTAATAATGGTAGTAAATTGGAAACTTATTTTTAAAATGTGTATTCTCTGTCTGAATCACACAAATGTTGGCGTTTCAAAACCCTTTTAAAGGGACACTCAAGTCAAAATTAAACTTTCATGATTCAGATAGAGCATACAATATTAACAACTTTCCAATTTACTTCTTTTAACAAAATGTGCACAGTCTTTTTATATTTACACTTTTTGAGTTGCCAGCTCCTACTGAGCATGTGCAGGAATTCACAGAATATACTTATATGCATTTGTGATTGGCTGATGGCTGTCACATGATACAGTAGGAGTGGAAATAGACATAAGTTTTACATTTGTCAGAAAAAAAATCTACTCTCATTTGAAGTTCAGACAGAGGGCTCGATTTATCAAGCCTCTACGGCTGCAAGTTCTCCGAAGAACTTGCTCACCGTGATTTATCAAGCACCGGTCACCATACCGCTGCTTCCCTAAGATCTTCGCCACCTCTATTGTGGCGAAATTCAATCTCCTCAGTCGAATCCGACCGAGGAGATTGACAGCTCCTGCCCGCGCGTGATTGGCTGTGCGTGGGCAGGGGGCGGGATTGCATACGAGCGCAAAATTGCACTCGTGTGCAATGCCGAATACCTGGGGGTAATTTTGCCCCGCCACAGGCAAGCTGAGGCGTACAGGGGCGCGTATACGCTCCCCTGTACGCCTCAGCTATAATAAATCTAGCCCTAAGTGCTATTGCATTGTCTTGTTATCGTGCATTTGTTGTTTAGGCAAATCTACTGTATTTACTGGGCATTTAAGTATTACAGGCAAAATAATTGCAGTAATGATTTCTGCAATAGCTTTATTTGTATTGTCCTTTATTTGTATTATGTGCAGATCGTTAAACTGTTTTTATACGTTTTACAACTGATGCATCTAAAGATGTTTTTAAATTGTACCTCAGATTTTATTTTTAAACAGATGCTACTGTCCTGAATAAAATTATTATTTTTTCATACTTGTGGAGAAATGTCCCTGTATGCCAATAGAAAAGAGGATGTGTTATTGAAGCATATACACGTATGCCAATTCACTGACCCTATGTTTAATTGCACTGGAATAGGAGGGGTCCTGTTTTTTTTTTTTTTAAATAAAATGTTCCATTGAAATAATGCATTTTAGTTTTATATTAGAAAGTCTCTTTAAATTACTTTTTTGAATATTTAATTATGGCTCTTCCTATTTCTTTACTAAATTACGTTATCACTGGGTTTTTCTGACTTTTTGAAAGCTATGGCGGGCATGGGCTGTGTAGTGCTGGCTTATCTACTACACTTTAAAAGGGAAGTGGAAGTATTTTGTTCTGCTTATTTTTCACAAAACAATACTGGAATAGTGTAAAGTGTCACTCACAAAGTAGATTATTGTGAGTAAAAAAAAAAAAATCACTGTGAAACTGACCATAAAATACACAGAGTGTGCTAAAATAAGCAGTATGTTTTCAAAGCTATTTTTTATGAATATATAAAGTGAGAATCTAAGGGGCATTATCCCTTTATCCAATATAGATTGGTGGCTTAGCAAAAGGTGTAGTGGTGGTGTAGCAAATCAGTTCAGCATAGTAAATATCTTTTTGTCATACCCTTAATGGGGCACTAAACACTAAATGCATTTTATAAGTATTGTATTAGTTACCTCTAATCATGGGCGCCACCATGTTGAAATCTAGCTTTCACTGTTTTCCATTGATAACTTGTTTTCACATAGGCATCATCTATTGTTCAGATACCCGCAGTGTAACCTAGGTTCCATAATGATGGTACTCCTGATTAGAGGGAGGTGCATAAAATGTACTTAGTATTTAAATTCTATATAATTTGACCAATCTTCATTCATAGTGGTGAGCTTTGTAAGAATATAAAATTGACACTCCTCTATAAATGATTATTTTTATACATGACACATGTCATGGCCTAGAATCAATAAAAACTCCTTGAAACTAACATCTTGCTGAAAAACTAGTCACATCACTCCTCGAACATTGTGGAATTGTTAACCATGTGTAGTTGTCCCTCACCAGTACAGTAAATCTCTCCATTGGTAACAACCACTAACTTATCACCTCATAGAACAACTTTCACTGTCAAGCATATTAGCATCAAAGAAAAGTTTAAACATTACAAACCAAATAATAAAAAAAACAACACATACCCAGGAGAAATAATGAACTACTGGAATCCAGCTGTATGTATATATATATATATATATATATATATATATATATATATATATATATATATATATATATATATATATATATATATATATATATATATGTATATATACACACACACACATATATACACACACACACATATGCTTCTTGCCATTGGTTTATACAATGTGTTCAGCTAGCTCCCAGTAATGCATTGCTGCTACTTCAACAAAGGGTACAAAAAAGAATGAAGCACATTTGATAATAGTAAATTAAATAGTTGTTTAAAAGTGTATGCTATGTCTGAATTATGGTAAGGGAAATTGGGTTTCATGTTTAAGTACATCTAAAAGCAGTAAGCCAACATATCTGACGTAGAATTATAATGAATTCAGAAACGAATTCTTACCGTTGCTTGCTGGAACGCTCCTTTGGTGTAGGTGCCTCCTCCCTTGTAGGTGATGGCTGGGATCTCTCTGTTCAGCAAGGAACACTTGTGTTGGTGAGGCTGCCTAGATGAGATGTAGTCAACCCTAGTCTGCACATTAGTCTTAGAGGAGAAGGTGACTATGGCCACTCTTGTGGCAGAGGGTACCACTGGGAAATCAGAAAGCAGCTTTTTTACAAACCTTAACTCATTGACAAAGTTAGAGTGTCCCACACTGGAGGACTCATCAACCAGGAACACCAGATCCAAGTTCTGACTTTTCTCTCTCAGTCTTCTCAAGTTCTTTTTGAAATACTGTCCCAACTTCTCCACTTTTTCAGCTGCTTCCAGCGGCTGCTGCTTTTTGTTCTCTGTTAGCTGAAAAACTTGAGATAAAGAACTAAAGTTAAAACTCCTGTAGACAGGGACCGGGTGATGAAAGGTTGTCCAACTGCAGACCAAGGCCAGGCAGGAGCAAAGGGAAGCCACGCGCAGCAGCATTGTCACCTGGTCTTGAAACAATTGCCTATTTCTTGAGAAATATGGCAGTCTAATAATTCCTTTGTTTCCCACCCTCCTCCGCTTGTTAAATAATTTTTTTGTAGTCTGTCTGATCCAACCTAATACGGTTCCAAATATTGTGTCCAAATCCTGCTGCAGATGCGTGCAATGATCAGCCTCACACAGCAAAGGAGAGCTGCTGGCTGCATGCTCAGCTCATGTGCTGTGTGTTAGAGGTAGAATTGTCCTTCCCTCCTCTTCCATTCTTAAAACAAGGCAGAACAAAAAGATTACAGGAAAGAGTCCAGTTACAACAAGCCTTTATCTTCCTTTCTTTTTGCCTCTCTATTGTTCCTGCGTTACTTTGCGTTCAGTGTCTCACTCTCTTTGGCACTGTTTCACACTGATCGTTTTTCAAAGTCCCTGTGATTTGCCTGCCTTTTTTTTTTTTCCAAAATCTTCCTTCCTTTTCCCCCTCCTCTGTTCATGCTTGATTTGCTGAGATTCCTTGTCACCGGAGCCTATGTCTGTCAGGCTGTCAACATTCCCAAAAGCAAACATCAGCACCAAAGCCCCTGATTGATTCCATATGTCTGGCATGGAACTGCATAGACACTTATGAGTAGGACATGCAGATACCAAGAGTGCCTATCTAATTGAAAACATTGTACATTAAAACATTATGAATTTACCTTTCATATCTTCACCTTAAGCTATTCTTTAAAATTTATATAACCATTTGCAGACCAAAATATTTTTCAGCACATTGTTCACATTATCCCAAAAATGTAGTGCATTTCTGAACTACTGTTAAATCTGTCCTCAATTACACATTAATATATTGTTTTCTTGCACAACTGTTACAGTTATAGCTAATATTGTGCATGTTTTATGTTACTGTTAATATATATATATATATATATATATATATATATATATATATATATATATTTTTGTAAGAGCACATCATTTTACTGCATAAGTCCCAATTTTTATCCATAACCAATACCACATTTAAGACCATTATTTGATTTATGTAACTATATTATTAAAAGTAGTTTATATTGTATTAAGTATGTTTAAAATTGAAGCACATTGCATGGTTTCCTTGTAAGAATATTTCTGTATATTTAAAGAAAGAAGTCTTCTGCCTTTTTATTAAGAAAATATTTGAAATATTAAAGTATTTGCAACTGTTAGGATAACTCAAAGTTTATTACAGTCTCTACAGGGCTAGAATGTAATCCAGCATGTTTGTGTCAGTTTGTATAACATTGTCTTGGCTATTTTTATATAATATTTTAGTAGAATTTTCATATGCAACAGAGTAATCTCTTATATTGGTGTTTCTCAACATTTCTGTAGCCAGTACCATACAGCAGTGTTTCCTCTAAGGACAGTTTTGTGAGCAACCCAGCAGTGAAACAGTTAAAGGGACATGAAACCCAAAACATTTATTTCATGATTTGGGTAGAGCATACCATTTTAAACAACTTTCCAGTTTTCTTCTATTATCAAATTTGATTCATTCTCTTGGTATCATTTGTTGAATGAGCAGCAATACATTACTGGTTTCTAACTGAACACATGGGTGAGCCAATGACAATCGGTGTGTGTATATATATATATATGCAGCCACCAATCAGCAGGTAGAACCTAGGTTATCTGCTGCTCCTAAACTTACCTAGATAAACCTTTCAGCAAAGGATAACACGAGAAGGAAGCAAATTAAATAATATAAGTAAATTGGAAAGTTGTTTAAAATTGTATGCTCTGTCTAAATCATAAATGTATAATTATGAATTTACTGTCACTTTAATTAGAGCAATTAGCAAACCCTACACAATGCAGACTGCAAGGTGCAGTTCCTTTATTAACCGTAACTGCTGGACTGCACACAAAATTGGCCTTAGAAGGAACACTGCCCTACAGGTATCATTTTTGCCTTATGTACCCCCTGACTGTAGTTGTTAAAAAAATAAAAGGCCATTTTACATATTCCAGAATATAACAAATTGGTTACAGATAGATGTTTCTGTTTACCCACCTTTGCTGATTGCAAATGCAGCAAGTCTTTGTTTTTTCTATAAGTTGCTTTCTTCATTTTTTATTGCTCTAATAATTCTACACCCAAACACACAAAGTTCTTCAAAATTATGTCACTTAAATTAGGGAAAAAACAAGAGGGAAGTAATAAATATTCATGCTACTACATTTCTGCATCTAGCTTCATCAGAAACATATCTTATCAGGCTCTTATCATGCTAGTATACTTAGGTATAGAACATTTTACATTGCACGTTTCATTATGGCATATTTTCACTCTGGCCTTTTTCTGACGTGTCTGTGTCCCTTTTTCACAGTGCTATACACTTTCTCTGTAACACACTTTAGTTTCTCAACTCCAGTCCTCAAGTGTCATTAACTAGACAGATTCTATGCATTTCCCAACCTGGGTACAGATGTGTCAGCCACAGTGAGTGAGTGGCTGATCAGCCAGGCAGGGAAATACAATCTGGCTTTTTAGGGGCGCTTTGGGGTAGAACATAGAAATACTAGTTTCTGTGATCCATTGCCTGTTTAACCTAGAGTAAGTACTGTACTACCCCTTGCAATGCTCCAGGTAACCCCAAGGGTACATCTACCACAGTATGAGAAACAAGGTCTTAGATGATTATGTCACAGGACCAAGTGTATATTTTAATATACGAGAGCCATTTTGTGGGTAGGATCTGTTTCGTGTCCAATTGCTTGGACATTGATGAACCAAGGTTATAATTCAAAATTGTTTGGTTGAGGGTTCCTTACATAGGGTAATATGGGGATCTTGTGAGTTTAGGTATTACAGAGTAAATTTTGCATGGGTGAAAGGTCATTATAAGTGGGTGGAGGTTTTATGTACTAGTAGTGGTAGTTTTAATTTTTACAAAAAAAACAAAAAAGCATAAAAACAAGTCAAAAAGTTTGTTTAGCACATGAGTAACCATTATTAAAGAAGCAACAACTGTAATACTTTTTAAAAATACCTTCTTAAATGTAGCAAAAAAAAAAAAGGATTTCTGGGTCCCCATTACATATGTGGCATCGCCCGCAAAAAGCCAGCATACCGTTTTTTACGCGATTTTGGTATTATACGGCGTAGCATACAAGTTACTCGTGTATATTTCACCCGTCGTCTGCAATTTTTACTCCCATAAGCTTACATGGGACCGCATTGCAAATCTGTATCCAATATTCAGCTCAAGGATGTACATGGTGAAAATGTAAAAATCTTACTCCATTTTCACCTCACCATACTAAGGCAGCCGCAGCAGACCTTGCGCTGAGTATGGGAGCACCGTAACTCACTAAACTGCCTGCAAACATAAACTAACACCTAACGCATGTGCAATATCTAGCTACCTGTCAACCGCCAACCCCCACCGAAATAACTAATAAAATATATTAACCCCTATATCCGCCATAAAACCCACACCACAACTACAAATAAAGTATTAACCCCTATATACGCCAACCCCAACATCGCAAACTACCTAATACAACTATGAACCCCTAATCCACCATTAACCCACAACGCAAAGTACCTATTAAAGTATTAACCCCTAAACTGCCAAAGCCCACATCGCAAACTACCTATTAAAGTATTAACCCCTAACCCGCCAAAGCCCACAGCGCAATAAACATATCAAAGTATTAACCCCTAAACGCCAAAGCCCATAACGCAAATAATTAAATTACTAAGCCCCCTAACCTAACACCCCCTAACCTAATACCTCCTAAATGAACCCTAATTACAAAATACTAAAGTTACTAACTATTAAACTAAAAAAACCTTACACTACTTTAAAAAATTAAAAAAAAACTAAGTATAAATTAAAGGGACAGTCTAGTCAAAATTAAAATTCTGGTGTAGACTGCCCCTTTGAGCCACATTTACAGAAAATAAAAAACAAAATTATCACATTTAAAAAATTATACCTAATCCCTATGAAAATAAAAAAGCCCCCCAAAATAAAAAAACACACCCTAATCTAATGCTAAACTACCAGTAGCCCTTAAAAGGGCTTTTTGCAGGGCATTGCCCCAAGATAGAGAGCTCTTTTACATTAAGAATACACAAAGTCCCACCTAACAGTAAACCCCCCACACACACCAAAGTTACCAGAGTTTAGTTTATGAAGTCTATTGAAAGCCACACAAGGAAGTGAAAGGCTAGGAGGTTGTGAGGGACCAGGATTAGGGGAGATGTCGCCATCAGCTAGTATGAGCAAGATGGAGAGTGACATGAGATGAGAAGCAGATTTGCAGTAATGAGACTGTTGTTTGGCTGAAGTGCAGGGGGGAGAGAGAGTGTTTAGGAATAGGTAAAGTTCATGAGTACAAAAGTAAGGTGAGTATAAGAGAGATGGGCTAATGAACAGTGCAGATGGAGAGGGAGAAGGAGTAATTGTGTAATGTAGTTTGTTATAGAGACAAGAGGTAGCAAAAAGGAGTATGAAGATATTGAGCATTATTATGAAAGTGGGAACCAAGTAAACACATAAGACACAGTGTTACAGCAGCACTTGCAAAAGGATACAATGAGATAAATAAAACATAGTATTACAAGAGTACTTGCCTTGTGTCTTGCCCCTTGCCCAATCCTTGTTCAATTCTTGTATTCATCCATTCATTGAAAAACAATTGCAGCAATGTATTTTATGCTGCTTTAAAGGGACAGAAAAAATAAAAATAAGCTGTTATGATTCAGATAGAACATACAATTTTAAACAACATTCCATTTTACTTCTATTATCAAATTTGCTTTGTTATCTTGGTATCCTTTGTTGAAAAGCCTATCTAGGTCCAACAATGCACTACTGGGGGCTAGCTGCTGATTGTTGGCTGCACACATATGCCTCTTGTCATTGTCTCAACCAATGTGTTTAGCTAGGTAGTATATTGCTGCTCCTTAAACAATGGATACTAAGAGAATGAAGCAAATGTGATAATAGATGTAAATTGAAAAGTTGTTTATTATATGCTCTTTCTTTGAATTCCATTTAAGTAATATCTCTACACTAGATCAGGCCACACACATCAAGATCACAATCAGCACAGTAAAGTTTGCAAATGGCTTGATTAAGGGACCATTAAATTCAACATTTCAATAACATATAAAATGTTTCATTATTAAAAGTGAAACATTATTGCACTATACATTCATTATTTACTTTACTTAAAGGGCCAGTAAACCTATAATTCTGCACATAGTGCAGAATTATATAAACATTAGCTTAGCTCCAGATTTCTAAAGTGAAGGGTTAAATAGATATCACGCAAAGAAAACAGAATGAATCTCATGGCTATACTGAGCAGGTCTGTTTTCTTCTCCAAAGCGCATCGCGGGCACACTGTCTAGTGACAGCGCACCGATCACGCTATTAAACTCAATGTAGCTCACTCCCGCTCTGGTCTGGTAGCGGGAGTGAGCTACATTGAGTTTAATAGCGCAATCGGGCTGGTTGTGATTAGACAGCGTGCCCAGATGCGCTTAGGAGAAGAAAACAGACCCATTCAGTAGAGCCAAGAGCGGCGTTCTGGTTTCTTTGCGTGATATCTATTTAACCCTTCACTTTAGAAATCTGGAGCTAAGCTAATGTTTATATAATTCTGCACTATGTGCAGAATTATATAGCATTATTTGCTAGGTTTATTGGCCCTTTAATTTTGCTGTAAAATACATCTGAAATTTGTACTTGTTCCACTTTCTCCCAGCGAGGCTTGGGTTAATATTGATAGCTTATTTATTTGTAAGCTTTTGTTAACACCCTTCTACCTCACATGCTCTGTAGTAATTTGTTCTTTTAAGGTGGATTTTTTGTCAACAATCATCACAGGAAAGCATTTTTGCAATAGCACTGACAATACAAGGTAGTTTAGGTGTAAATATTATTGTCTATATAAATATCCTATAATATAAAAGGCAAGTGTGTTTGTCCGAAGCTGTCATGCGCAGTAGAGACAGCACAAGGACAAACAAGTATAATGTAGGTGGTGGAGATGTTAGGGGCGGCAGATTAGGGGTTAATATTTAACTAGTGTTTGCGAGGCGGGAGGGGATCAGGGGTTAATATGTTTATTCTAGTGGCGGCGATGTCCGGAGCGGCAGATTAGGGGTTAATAATTTTATTTTAGTGTTTGCAATGCGGGAGGGCCTCGGTTTAAGGGTTAGGTAGTTTATGGGTGTTAGTGTACTTTTTAGCACTTTAGTTATGAGTTTTATGCTACAGCTTTGTAGTGTAAAAACACAATTTATGCTTACCTGATAAATTTATTTCTCTTGTGGTGTATCCAGTCCACGGATCATCCATTACTTGTGGGATATTCTCATTCCCAACAGGAAGTTGCAAGAGGACACCCACAGCAGAGCTGTAATATAGCTCCTCCCCTAACTGTCATAGCCAGTCATTCGACCGAAAACAAGCCGAGAAAGGAGGAACCATAGGGTGCAGTGGTTACTGTAGTTTAAATTTAAAAATTACCTGCCTTAAAATGACAGGGCGGGCCGTGGACTGGATACACCACAAGAGAAATAAATTTATCAGGTAAGCATAAATTGTGTTTTCTCTTGTAAGGTGTATCCAGTCCACGGATCATCCATTACTTGTGGGATACCAATACCAAAGCTAAAGTACACGGATGAAGGGAGGGACAAGGCAGGAACTTAAATGGAAGGAACCACTGCCCGTAAAACCTCTCCCCCAAATATAGCCTCCGAAGAAGCAAAAGTATCAAATTTGTAAAATTTTGAAAAAATATGAAGCGAAGACCAAGTCGTCACCTTGCAAATCTGATCAAAAGAAGCCTCATTTTTAAAGGCTCAAGTGGAAGCCACAGCTCTAGTGGAATGAGCTGTAATCCTTTCAGGAGGTTGCTGTCCAGCAGTCTCATAGGCTAAGCGGATTAAGCTTCTTAGTCAAAAAGAAAAAGAGGTTGCCGAAGCCTTTTGACCTCTCCTCTGTCCAGAGTAGACAACAAACAAAGCAGATGTTTGACGAAAATCTTTAGTAGCTTGTAAGTAAAACTTTAAAGCACGGACCACGTCCAAATTGTGTAACACAAGGATGGAACAACAATCTCTTGATTGATATTCTTGCTAGATACCACCTTAGGTAAGAACCCAGGTTTGGTACGCAGGACTACCTTATCCATATGAAAAATCAGATAAGGACAATCACATTGTAAGGCAGATAGCTCAGAGACTCTACAAGCCGAGGAAATAGCTACCAAAAAAAAGAACTTTCCAAGATAAAAGCTTGATATCTATGGAATGAAGAGGTTCAAACTGAACTCCTTGAAGAACCTTAAGAACCAAGTTTATGCTCCATGGTGGAGCAACAGGTTTAAACACAGGCTTGATTCTAACTAAAGCCTGACAAAATGCCTGAACGTCTGGAACATCTGCCAGACGCTTAACTAGCTGACAATCCTTTTTCCAAACCTTCTTGGAGAAAAGATAATATCCTAGCAATCCTGACCTTACTCCATGAGTAACCCTTGGATTCACACCAATAAAGATATCTACGCCATACCTTATGGTAAATTTTCCTGGTGACAGGCTTTTGTGCCTGTCTTAAGGTATCAATAACTGACTCGGAGAAGCCACGCTTTGATAAAATCACGCGTTCAATCTCCAGGCAGTCAGCCTCAGAGAAATTAGATTTGGATGGTTGAAAGGACCCTGAAGTAGAAGGTCCTGTTTCAGAGGCAGAGACCATGGTGGAAAGGATGACATGTCCACTAGATCTGCATACCAGGTCCTGCGTGGCCACGCAGGTGCTATCAGAATCGCCGATGCTCTCTCCTACTTGATCTTGGCAATCAGTCGAGGGAGCAGAGGAAACACATAAGCCAGGTTGAAAGACCAGGGCGCTACTAGAGCATCTATCAGTGTCGCCTTGGGATCCCTGGACCTGGATCCGTAACACGGAAGCTTGGCGTTCTGGCGAGACGCCATGAGATCCAGTTCTGGTTTGCCCCAATGATGAATCAGTTGTGCAAATGCCTCCGGATGGAGTTCCCACTCTCCCGGATGAAAAGTCTGACGACTTAGAAAATCCGCCTCCCAGTGCTCTACACCTGGGATATGGATAGCTGATAGGTGACAAGAGTGAATCTCTGCCCAGCGAATTATTTTTGAAACTTCTAACATCTCTAGGGAACTTCTCGTTCCCCCTTGATGGTTGATGTAAGCTACAGTCGTGATGTTGTCCGACTGAAATCTGATGTACCTCAGAGTTGCTAACTGAGGCCAAGCCTGAAGAGCCTTGAATATCGCTCTTAGTTCCAGAATATTTAATGGAAGGAGAGACTCCTCCTGAGTCCACGATCCCTGAGCCTTCAGGGAGTTCCAGACTGCACCCCAACCTAGAAGGCTGGTATCTGTCGTAACAATTGTCCAATCTGGCCTGCGAAAGGTCATACCTTTGGACAGATGGACCCAAAATAGCCACCAGAGAAGAGAATCCCTGGTCTCTTGGTCCAGATTCAGTTGAGGGGACAAATCTGTGTAATCCCCGCTCCACTGACTGAGCATGCATAGTTGCAGCGGTCTGAGATGTAAGCGTGCAAACGGCACTATGTCCATTGCCGCTACCATTAAGCCGATTACTTCCATACACTGAACCACCGAAGGGCGCGGAATGGAATGAAGAACCCGGCAGGAATTTAGAAGTTTTGATAACCTGGACTCCATCAGGTGAATTTTCATTTCTACAGAATCTATCAGAGTCCCTAGAAAGGAAACTCTTGTGAGTGGGGATAGAGAACTCTTTTCCTCGTTCACTTTCCACCCATGCGACCACAGAAATGCCAGTACTACGTCCGTATGAGACTTGGCAATTTGGAAGTTTGACACCTGTATCAGGATGTCGTCTAAATAAGGGGTTACTGCTATGCCCCGCGGCCTTAGGACCACCTTAAGTGACTCTAGAACCTTTGTAAAGATTCTTGGGGCTGTAGCTAATCCCAAGGGAAGAGCTACAACTGGTAATGTCTGTCTTAAAAGGCAAACCTGAGAAACCGATGATGATCTTTGTGTATCGGAATGTGAAGATAAGCATCCTTTAGATCCACTGTAGTCATATATTGACCCTCCTGGATCAGTGGTAGGATGGTATGAATAGTTTCTATCTTGAACGACGGAACTTTGAGGAATTTGTTTAAGATCTTTAGATCCAAAATTGGTCTGAAGGTTCCCTCTTTTTTTGGAACAACAAACAGATTTGAGTAAAAACCCTGTCCCTGTTCCTCCTTTGGAACTGGATGGATCACTCCCATTTCTAGGAGGACTCGTACACAGTGTAAGAATGCCTCTCTCTTTATCTGGTGTGCAGATAATTGTGAAAGGTGAAATCTCCCTTTTGGGGGGGAAGCTTTGAAGTCCAGAAGATATCCCTGGGATATAATTTCCAACGCCCAGGGATCCTGAATATCTCTTGCCCTCGCCTGGGCAAAGAGTGAAAGTCTGCCCCCTACTAGATCCGTTCCCGGATAGGGGGCCTTCCTTCATGCTGTCTTAGAGGCAGCAGCAGGCTTTTTTACCTGCTTACCTTTTTTCCATGTCAGGTTTGGTCTCCAGACCGTCTTGGATTGAGCAAAAGTTCCTCTTGTTTATTATTAGAGGAAGTTGATGCCGCACCTGCCTTGAAAGGCACGAAAATTAGACTGTTTGGCCCTAGATTTGGACCTGTCCTGAGGAAGGGCATGACCTTTTCCTCCAGTGATATCAGCAATAATCTCCTTCAACCAGGCCCGAATAGGGTCTGCCCCTTGAAGGGAATGTTAAGTAGCTTAGATTTTGAAGTCACGTCAGCTGACCATGATCTAAGCCATAGCGCTCTGCGCGCCTGTATAGCAAAACCAGAATTCTTAGCCGTTAGTTTAGTCAAATGAACAATGGCATCAGAATAAAAGAATTGGCTAGCTTAAATGCTCTAAGTTTGCCAAGTATGTCATCCAATGGAGTCGCTACCTGTAAAGCCTCTTCCAGAGACTCAAACCAGTACGCCGCAGCAGCAGTGACAGGGGCAATGCATGCAAGGGGCTGTAGGATAAAACCTTGTTGAATAAATATTTTCTTAAGGTAACCTCTAATTTTCTATCCATTGGATCTAAAAAAAAAAAAAAAGCACAACTGTCCTCAACAGGGATAGTAGTACGCTTTACTAGAGTAGAAACTGCTCCCTCCACCTTAGGGACTGTCTGCCATAAGTCCCATGTGGTGGCGTCTATTGGAAACATTTTTCTAAAAATAGGAGGGGAAGAGAACGGCACACCTGGTCTATCCCATTCCTTATTAATAATTTCTGTAAACCTTTTAGGTATTTGGAAAAACATCAGTACACACCGGCACTGCAAAGTATTTATCCAGTCTACACAATTTCTCTGGCACTGCAATGGTATCACAGTCATTCAGAGCAGCTAAAACCTCCCTAAGCAACACGCAGAGGTGTTCAAGCTTAAATTTAAATGTAGAAATATTAGAATCAGGTATCTTTCCTGAGTCATTAACATCACCCACTGACTGAAGCTCTCTTTCCTCAGCTTCTGCATATTGTGAGGCAGTATCAGACATGGTTCTTAAAGCGTCAGTATGATCTGCATTTTGTCTCACCCCAGAGCTATCTCACTTACCTCTAAGTTCAGGTAGTCTGGCTAATACCGCTGACAGTGTATTATCCATGACTGCCGCCATGTCTTGTAAAGTAAACGCTATGGGCGCCCTATATGTACTTGGCGCCATTTGAGCGTGAGTCCCTTAAGCAGGAGTCAAAGGGTCTGACACGTGGGGAAAGTTAGTCGGCATAACTTCCCCCTCATCAGATTCCTCTGGTGATACATTTTTTAAAGACAGAAAATGATCTTTATTGCATAAAATGAAATCAGTACATTTGGTACACATTCTAAGAGGGGGTTCCACCATGGCTTTTAAACATAATAAACAAGGAGTTTCTTCTATGTCAGACATGTTTATACAGAATAGCAATGAGACTAGCAAGCTTGGAAAACACTTTAAATCAAGTTAACAAGCAAATATAAAAAACGGTACTGTGCCTTTAAGAGAAACAAATTTTGTCAGAATTTGAAAAACAGTTAAAAAATGCAGTAAATCAAACAAAATTTTTACAGTGTGTATAATAGGCTAACAGAGCATTGCACCCACTTGCAAATGGATGATTAACCCCTTAGTTCAAAAAACGGATCAAAAAAACGAAATAGACGTTTTTTAACAGTCACAACCAACTGCCACAGCAAGCTGTGGCCCTACCTTCCCCAATAAACGACTTTGGAAAGCCTTTGGGCCCTTTAGAGATGTCCTATAGCATTCAGAGGGCCTTTGAGGGAAGCTGGATGTCACAGTTTGTAATTTTAACTGCACCAACTGTAACTTTTATACTACAACAGTGGAAATTGTTTCTAGTCAAAATTTAAGCCAGCCATGTGGAAAAAACTAGGCCCCAATAAAGTTTTATCACCAAAGCATATATAAAAACGATTAAACATGCCAGCAAACGTTTTATATTGTAAATATCATAAGGGTATCACCCCTGGGAGTAAGCATGATACCAGTCGTTATTAAATCACTGTATTCAGGCTTAACTTACATTAATCCGGTATCAGCAGCATTTTCTAGTGTTTTCCATCTCTAGAAAAAATTATAACTGCACATACCTGATAGCAGAATAAACTGTACGCCATTCTCGCGCTGAAGTTACCTCATCTGTGTAATCCCCTCAGACATATGTGAGAATAGCAATGGATCTTAGTTACAACCTGCTAAGATCATAGAAACCTCAGGTAGATTCTTCTTCTATTTACTGCCTGAGATAAAATAGCACAACTCCGGTACTATTTAAAAATAACAAACTTTTGATTGAAGAAAATAAACTAGCTATATTTAACCACTCTCTCCTACAACGTCCTAGCTTGTTGAGAGTTGCAAGAGAATGACTGGCTATGACAGTTAGGGGAGGAGCTATATTACGCTCTGCTGTGGGTGTCCTCTTGCAACTTCCTGTTGGGAATGAGAATATCCCACAAGTAATGGATGATCCGTGGACTGGATACACCTTACAAGAGAAATTCATAACTACTGACTTTAAAATGCGTTAGGAATCTTGGCAGTAGAGGGTGTACCACCCAGGACAAACTTGTAATACCGGCGCTATGAAAGTAAGTTGATTTGCGGTAAGGCCAAAAAAGTGTGTGGTACACCTATACCTGCAAGACTCGTAAAACCAGCGGGCATAAAAAAGCAGCGTTAGGACCTGTTAACGCTGCTTTTTTACCTTTAATCCAAAACTCGTAATCTAGCAAGGGATCTTAGACAATTCCTCCATACAGAATCTCTCCAGATCCTTCAAATATTGAGTTCGGAGCTGGTAGATTCTCCTCTTCTGTTCACCCACTGACTAACTGAAGAAGCTTCCAAACAACTTGTGTTGATGTAGGTGGCATCGGATTGTAGTTTTGAAGACTTTCTGTCCCCAAGACACAACTTACCTCTGCAATTCTAAAGCTGTGATCCTTGGGGATATTTTGGCCATTCGTACCATCCTCTTCACAGTGCGTTGAGACAATATAAAAACACTTCCTCTTCCAGGTTGATTCATAACATTTCCATTTGACTAACTTCTTAAATATTGCCCTGATGGTGGAAATTATAGCCACTTCCCATTTTTTAAAGCTCAACAACCTTTTTCCACACAGCACAGCTATATTCCTTGGTCTTACCCATTGTGTTGAACGACTAAGGGAATTTGGCCTATGTGTTACCTCATATTTATACCCCTGTGAAACAAAGTCATGATTAAACAATTTCCTGTTCCTAGTCACTCACACTAAAAATGTCACTGGGAATATAATTCAAATATATTTTTCTCATATGAATTCATAGGGGTGCCAATAATTGTGCTTTTTTTTTTTATAAACCTGTGTTGTTTGATATCCATGAGAGCAGAGTATTTTTGTGTATTTTTTTAACAAAAGATCAAAAGGTTAAGCAATAAAGACAATTTTTACAGCCTTCTTTGCTCTTTTTTTTTTTTTTTACCAAGGGTGCCAATATTAGTGGAGGGCACTTTACCTAAGTATGCTATTCAACAAATTGTACCAGGAGAACAAATAAAATTTCATAATAAGTAAATTGCAGTTTAAAATTTTTAAAAAAGTTTCCAAATTGCTTATATTATCAAATTTGCTTCATTCCTATGATATTCTTTGTTGAAGAAATACCTAGGTAGGTGTCTAGAGAAATAGTGCTGCTATCTAGTGCTCTTGTATATGGATAACATTCTTGCAAAAAGTAAATTAGAAAGTTATTTAAAATCACATGCTCTATCTGAATAATGAAAGAAAAAAATTGGGTTTCTTAAAAGAAGATTACTGCTTAATTAAAAGTGCATCAATCAGTAAAAAAATAGACCACTTTTTTGAATGGACTTGAGTATTCATGGAATTACGTATGATGAAGTTATGGGATTAATCATTAGGGTAACTAACTTTTGGTTGTAGTTTGCTTTAGGTAATGGACTTACATTGAGTATGTGTCTGTATGAGTGAAGGGTTCATTGTTGGTGAGAAGTTCTAAGGGCAGTCATTATAGAATAGGAATGTTAATGAGAGATGTGGATTGTGTTTTTTTTTCTTCTCTGCAGCATAGATAGTTTCTTAGCTTCAAGGTTTGATGAGGGTTTCGGCACTAGGGATCTGTGCCAGCTGGAGTAGGAATTATTTTAAATAGTTGCGGAATCAGTACGTATAAGTTATGGTGAAAAGCAGTAGGGCAGAGAATAATTGTGATGGTTGATGCCAGGGGTCAGTGTGCCAGGCATCAAGTGTGATGTGAGGTCAGTGTGGTAAAGGTTAACTTAGTTGTAAAGGTGTATTTAGTCTTAATTGCAGTGAGGATGCTTAGTGAATGCAAACCTACCAACATTTGTGGCTGAGAATGAGGGACACAGGAGGTTGATAGGATCCCATCACCATTTTGTGGGTGGAGCCATATTGGGTGCTTAGTGGGCTGGGTTTAGGTTGTTTCTGGGGGGTTTGTGAGTGTGTCAGGAGAGTTTGTGGGTATTTCTGGGTGTTCCATAGGCGCTAAGGGAAATTTTGTAAAGAGGGACATATGGCTGTCTCAGTGTCACAAAGCTCAGAATTAGAGATGGTCCCACTCAAATAGTAACAGTTGGGAGGTCTGTGAATGGTTGATGCAGAAGTGTTACCGATGGGGGTACAGTATCTGGGTAAATCAATGGTTCACCATTGATAGCCCAAGGGCAAAGTTGTGAAGTTGCGTGGGTAAAGTCTGTGTGGTTCAGTGGTGGAGTTGGGTAGTTTGGGGAGTGAATTGGGCATTTGTGGGCAGCATTAGGGCATAAGTATTAGGACATAAGCATTGCATAAGGAGCTTTGTTTATTTAATATAGTGGAGAATAATGGTGCAAAATTAGACACTGGCACTTACATTTATTCAATAATCACAACAAACTTCACACTTGCAGGGCTTTTAAACAGGAACATACACAATTCTCAGTATTAAAGGGACAGTAAACACTGTAATTACAAGACACATCTGTTGTGTTGTTGTAGAATAACCTATAAGCCAAGTCCTAATATTTTTAAAGCAGATAGTGGCTATTAAAAAGGATGGGAATCGATTCACTGCATCAGCAGTGCCTTTTTTAATTATTATCAAAAACTATATGCTAAGGTAGACATAAATATCCAGAAGCAAGGTGCGTTTTGGTCACAGATCATTTTACTAAAAATCCAGCAGGGTGATCTAGAGGCTCTCAACGCACCAATCACTAAGGAGGAGATAAGTAAGGTTATAGTTCACTCCAAATTGAACAAAGCAGCCGGCCCAGACTGCCTTCCAGCTGAATATTATAGAAGTCTAGCAGAGGAACTTATTCCTATTCTTGAAAAACTCTATAATTGCTATTTTACATCAGATGTCCCTATTTCTGTATTGTTTTCTGCGGCTAATATCTCCCTGATTACCAAAAAAGGTAAGGATTTAGAAGACCTAGCTTCTTATAGACCTATTTCGGTGCTAAACACTGACTATAAAATTCTTACCTCTATTATTTCCTCGAGACTCTCTTTTGTATTAGGCAAACATATTCATCCTAATCAGTCAGGCTTCATGTCTTTTCTGAACCCTGCTAAACTTTTGCGCAAACTTGTAACTTTAGTAGACTTAGGGCTCTATTTATCAAGGTCTGGCGGACCTGATCCGACAGTGCGGATCAGGTCCGCCAGACCTTGCTGAATACGGAGAGCAATACGCTCTCCGTATTCAGCATTGCACCAGCAGCTCACTAGAGCTGCTGGTGCAACGCTGCCCCTGCAGACTCACGGCCAATGGGCCGCCAGCAGGGGGGTGTCAATCAACCCGATCAGGTTGATTTCTGGCGATGTCTGTCCGCCTGCTCAGAGCAGGCGGACAGGTTATGGAGCAGCGGTCTTTGTGACCGCTGCTTCATAACTGCTGTTTCTGGCGAGCCTGCAGGCTCACCAGAAACACGGGGCATCAAGCTCTGATAGATATGCCCCTATATATGGAACATAGATCAATTTAAAAAAAAGCCTGTCTAGAGAGATTCTGCTATTTTGATGCTTGACGCAGTTAAAGCTTTTGACTGCGTCACCTGGGAACACTTGTTTATAACGTTAACTAATTTTGGTATTAAGAATAATGTTGTTAGGCTTATAAAGAAGTTATACTTTAACCCAATTTCATTTTTGTTAATAAATGGTTCAGTGTCTTCTGCAATCACTTTGCAGAGAGGCACGTGACAAGGGTGTCCTCTCTCACCGCTTCTTTTTAATTTGGCTCTTGAACCGTTAGCAATTCGATTAAGAGCCATGATAACAGGGATTTCAGTTGGTTCTTCTTCCTTGAAAATGCTACTATATGCGGATGATCTGTTGATATTTCTAGAAAACACTACACAATCAATATCGATTGCAATGCAGTGTCTCGCAGAGTTTAGTTCATTCTCTAGTTACAAAGTCAATCTGGAGAAAAGTGAGCTGATGAGGATTGGAAAACAGAGTACGAAATCTTTATATTCCCTGTTTAGAGAAGTGGACGCTATTTAATACTTGGGTTTAGAAATTCATAGAAATCCTAAAAATTGGTATAAGGCCAACTTTATAACTTTATTCATTAAGATCCAAAAAGATTTGAAATTATGGTCATCTTTTCCGCTCTCTATTACGGCTAAGGTTAATTTAATTAAAACTATTATCTTCCCTCGTATATTGTACCCTCTTCAAAATTTACCTCTTTTTTTCTTGAAGAAAGACTTAGTTAAGCTCTCTTCCTGGTTTTCTCAATTTATATGGAGCTGTAAGAAAGCTCGCTTATCCCAGGATCGACTTATGCAAAATCACACTGCTGCTGGTCTGGCTCTTCCAAACTTACGGTTTTATAATTTTGCTGCCATGCTTAAAATTGCTATCAATTGGTTTGCAGAGACTAATTTAGTCTCTACTTCTGAGTTAGAATCATATTTAGTAGCCCCATGGTCATTGAAGGCAATTTTGCACTGTACCCTACAGAGTCTACCGGCTAACATTAAACCTCTCCTCTCGTTTAAGAAAATTATCCAAACCTGGCAGAAGTTTTGTTCTCTGTTGCAGATTGACTTTACATATTCAGAATATTTACCTATAATAGGAAATCCTCAATTTACTCCAGGTATAAATCATAAGGTTTTCAAGATGTGGGCAGTTAAGGGACTTTGTAATATCCAGCAGTTGCTGGATGGAAATAATCAAATGCTATCCGCTGGGCAGATTTTTAAACTTTACGATCTTCCTCATAATAATCTCTTTGCCTATTTTCAATTGAGGCATTTTATTTGCTCTCAGAATTGGTCCTTCTTGGAAGTTGCATGGTCCGATGTCAAGATGTGTATCTATACATTTAATATGGGCAAAGCTTCAAGCTCTCTGATATGCTATTATGTTGTCAAAACAGGGTGCCAGATTCTTAGACAGATTGAGTGATTTATGGCTTCCTATTATTCCTACAGTAGATACTGATAGAATTCAACAAAGTTTTCATAGTTTAGCTAAATGTCAGATTGGCGGAAGGAATCTCATATGAAAATAATGAATGATTTCAATCCCTGCTCAAAGTTGCTAAATTTTATTCCTCCAATTCATCTGCATGTCCTCGTTCTATTAGAGACGCTGATTTGATGCATATGTTTTGGCTGTTCCCTAAAATTAAACAGCTTTGGCAAAAAGTTCTATATTATTTAATAAAACACATCATACGTTGTTTACTCTATCTTTAGAGGAGATTATATTTTTAATACTTAGAGCAAATAAGTGTATGTCAAATTGTGTATGAATCATTTCACTTGTTTCTTGCAACCAAGAAAAGAATAGGGAGGTTTCTGGAAAGATGGACTGCAACTATTAAATCCTTTCCAACACCGACACAAAAGCAATTATTATCCCCCTGTCCTCTAAGTTTTGCGGAATTAGTCCTTTTGGGCGTGTTTCCTGGGACTTGGATTGTAAATAAAAGATTAGTAGCTAGCCCATTTGATGCAGAATAGCGCTACTACTTGTCATGTTGAGGAGACCACAAGTTAGATTCTCTTGACCGTCGGGTCAGGGACATTTTTTGTTGTTGTTGTTGTTTTTGGTACCCGTGTGTGAGGGTGACACACAATTATTATTTTTTTTATCTTTTTATTTTCCACACGAAAATGCCAGGTAGCAACTGCCTCACAGTCCAGCAATTTTGAGATGTCTTTGTGCAGGTTTGATTTATTTTATGATATTGTCATCTGTTATTTCTTTGTAAAGATGTATATGTCCGTACCCTGCATGACACACTTTTGTATTGTTTTTCAATGATTGTTTTTTTTGTTTTAAAAAAAAAAAAAAACATCCTTTTTTCTGCATTTATTTTTCAATACCCAAACTCAGCCCACCATTTGCTTATTTGGAGAAATTTAAATACAAAAAACGTATTAAAAAAAAAAAAAAAAAGCAAAAACCTTTAAAATCAAGGAGACTGAACTAATGGTATACTATTGGTCACACAGCCCAGCCTGGTCATATGTTTTAATGACATCTGTACTTGCTTACTGATTTATCTAAATTATAGTAAAGAGTTTGATACTTGGTTTGGTCATTCTTTTAAACCCCTTTGCCCCGTACAGCATTTATGGAAAAAACTGGCTAGAAAATATCACATGAATATCTCTATGTATAAAAGCAGGGTCGGCTCCAGAACGAATGAAATGGGGGGGGGGGGGCATTTTTTTTTCATGAGGGGGCACGCATTTACAAAGCTGGTATGAGAGACAAAATAACAGCAGACCTACATATTCTGCAGGAAAGTGTAGCTTCTGGCTGGCTTATCCCCCACTATTAACATTTGGAGAATATTTGCTAAATCACTAGGTAAAATAATGAAGGCTAAATTCTATGCAGTGCATTAAAACAGAGCCATTAAACTTTAGACCCCCAATATGTCCTTAAAAACAATTCACCCCTTAATCACCATGATCCGAAACCCTTAAACTCATTCTCAAATCCCAATCATGTCCCCTAAACAGCCATGCACCCCAAACCTCACAATGCAATTAACTCCTTTGTTTTCAATATGCAGTGAGGATACTAGGTTTTCAGGTACTGGTAATTTTGTAGATTAGATTTAACTATACCTGTTTCCCAATAACTAACGGATATCAGGCTACTTAATACAACCTATGTACTGTGAACCTATAAGAATATGAATGTATCATATAAATATAAGTCTATAAATGGCTACCGGCTTCTATCGACGCCTCAAAAGTGCACTGTGATCTTATGCCCGGCCTAAGATCACAGTGCACTTTTAAAGGCGCCGATAGAAGCCGGTAGCAATTTATAGACATATTTATATGATACAATCATATTCTTATCATGGTCTATTGTTTAAGAAAATGAGTAACTCACGATAGTTAGGTAAAATTAATAGGGTTAAAGACAAATCCCAAAAATCTCTAACTTCCAATTCTAAATAAGAGGTTAAGACACGGAGCTCCTTTCAAATGTGTGATGCAACCTCACAGTTCGGCAGCTAACTCCACCCCCAGCATGCAGCATTACATAACAATTCATTATTTTATTTATTATTTTAAAGCGTATGATCATATCAATATTTTTTGAGGGGGCACAGCATTCTATTTGGGTGGGCATTGCCAACCAATGTACCCCCTTGGAGCCTACCCTGTATAAAAGGAAGATCTCTTACCACAACCTGTCCCCAGTAACCATATCCTTTTATAGAGGGACTTTAAGAAACCATTTTTGATGCTTGTCCCAGGACTAACAAGGGAGAGTGCATCTGGCATATGCAGAAACAGTCATTTTCTTTTCCTTCTTAGTTCAAGGAAGTTTACTATGAAACCTTGAAGAACAAGGTGAAATCTTATTAATATATGCTAAATCCCATGAGATCACAGCATAGTGATGCTGATTGGCTGGTTTTTTTTTTCACCATGCCGATAAAAATAGAAAGCGCACACATTTTAACGATTTATAGATCTTAGTTTTAAATAAAGAAAAATCCAGGTATATATCATTAGACATTTTTATTTCTTATAGTTTTAGGGATAAATAAGAATTTATAATAATTAATAATATGTCCCTTTAATTTTTATAACATGAGCTATTATTATTATTATTATTATTATTATCATCAACAAGGGAGACCAAGTTTACTATCTGGACCATTAATAGTAAAGGTTCAGTTAGTAGTTGTGAGATTTCCCACAAGCATTTTACTTAAAATTTTAGCTACCATTTGAAGCCATTGAGAAAATGGAACACCAAAAATAAAAGTATGAAAACAAAACAAATTTTCTTTGTAGGAACTCTGGCTTTAAAGAATCCAATAAAAGCAGAATTGTACCTTCTCATCTGAAACATAAAACAGATGTCATTATGGCATATTGTGAAACTCATTTTCATTCCAAAACATTTTGAAAACACATATGCAGTTGTTATTAATAATAGTATTAATAAATTAATCACTAGAAAGTTTTTATTTATTTTTTATTTTGTACTTTTGCCAACTATTCTTTTAGTCTGAACTGCCCAAACTCTTCCAATTGAGAAATAATGAAGGTTATTAAGAGGTTACATAAACAGCAAATATTTTGCACTTAGTATTTGAAATTGTGTATTAAGACTTATAGTTGCATTTAAACTGAGTTGTATTCAAGGGACATGGAAGTGGCTAAAATCCTTTAATTTAGTGGGGTTGATTAATGGATGGTCGTCAGGCTGCTGTCAGGTTTTTTGTTAAAGGGACAGTCAACCCAAAAATTACTGTTACTTATTTAGATTAGCAAACTGTAGCCCAATTTTCATCTAAATAAACTTTGGCAGAAAATACACTTACTAGATCTCATCTTGCCATTTTGAAATGGCCACCTGACCCCTCCTTCTCTGACGTCTCCCAAAAGCTTCCACTAGTAGAGGATCCTTTTGTCCCTGCGCACTCCTGTGTCTCCCTTCATTCAGTTCAGTGAGACACTCATATGGCACCCCACTCACATTAACTATCTCCCCTCACTTCACTATCACCATCATTCATCCCCACGGCCACAATTTCAGCTCTCTAGCTGTTCGTACCCAGCACTCACTGCCTCTCATCCATGCTGTGCGCTGTGTTACAGAGAATGAGAGGCAGTGATTGCCGGGCAGGCGGCGATGTGATGTTGGTCTGTGCGTGTAACAGCGATAACCGGGTCTACAAGCTGTTCCTGCCTGGCACTCACTGCCTCTCATTCTCTGTAATAGTGTATCAGTGAAACATCATACTACTACTGTATGTTAGAAGCAGGTTTTATATGCTAGTTTTTTTTTACAGGTATTTAGCTGTTAAAATCTAACTAAGCTGGCTACAATACAACTAATAGTTATATTGTAGCTATCTTAGGTTTTATTTTTATTTCACAGGTAAATTTGTATTTATTTTAACTAGGTAATAGTTATTAACTATTTACTAACTACCTAGTTAAAATAAATACAAATTTACCTGTAAAATAAAACCTAACCTGCCTTACACTAAAACCTACCATTACAATCAAATAAATTCAATTAATCAAATACAATTATCTAAATTACAAAAAAAATAAAATAAACACTAAATTACACAAAATAAAAAACGAAATTATAAAAAAACAAAACAAATTACTCCTAATCTAATAGCCCTATCAAAATAAAAAAGCCCCCCCAAAATAATAAAACCCCTAGCCTACACTAAACTGCCAATAGCCCTTAAGATAAGAGCTCTTTTACCTGGCAACAGTAAAACCCACCACCCACCCAACCAAACCCCCCAAATAAAACTCTATCTAAATAAACCTAAGCTAACCATTGCCCTGAAAAGGGCATTTGGATGGGCATTGCCCTTAAAAGGGCATTTAGCTCTTTTATGGTGCCCAAACCCTAAGATAAAAATAAAACCCACCCAATAAACCCTTAAAAAAAAAACTAACACTAACCCCCGACGATTCACTTACAGTTTTCGAAGACCTGACATCCATCCTCATCCAGCCGGCAAAGTCTTCATCCAAGCTGGCAGAAGTCCTCATCGAAGCCGGCAGAAGTCTTCATCCAAGCGGGCAGAAGTTTTCATTGCAGCGGCCAGAAGTTTTATCCAGAAGGCATCTTCTATCTTCATCTATCCGACGCGGAGCGGGTCCATCTTCAAGACATCTGGCGCGGAGCATCCTCTTCTTCCAATTGTCACTGGAAAATGAAGTTCACTTTAAATGACGTCATCCAAGATGGTGTCTCTTACATTCCTATTGGCTGATAGAATTCTATCAGCCAATAGGAATTAAAGGGGAAAAAATCCTATTGGCTGATCCAATCAGCCAATAGGATTGAGCTTGCATTCTATTGGCTGATTGGAATAGCCAATAGAATGCAAGCTCAATCCTATTGGCCGATTGGATCAGCCAATAGGATTAAAGCTCAATCCTATTGACTGATAACTTTAATATAGTGGCGACGACATTGGGGGCAGCAGATTAGGGGTTGATAAGTATAATGTAGGTGGCGGCGATGTTAAGGGAAGCAGATTAGGGGTTAATAACTGTAATGTAGGTGGCAGCGATGTTAGCGGCAGATAAGGGGTTAATAACTAATGTAGGTGGCAGCTATGTTAAGGGTGGCAGATTAGGGGTTAATAACTGTAATGTAGGTGGTGGCAATATCAGGAGTGGCAGATTAGGGGTTAATAGTTTTATTTAGGTGGCGGCGATGTTAAGTGTGGCAGATTAGGGGTTAATAACATTATGTAGGTTGCGGCGATGTTAAGGGCAGCAGATTAGGGGTGTTTAGATGTGGTTTTTATGTTAGGGTGTTATGTTTAAACCTAACATTTTCTTTTTTTCTTTCCTCATAGACATCAATGGGGCTGCGTTACGGAGCTTTTGTTTTCACGATCGCAGGTGTTAGACTTCTTTTTTGCCGGCTCTCCCCATTGATGTCTATGGGAAAATCGTGCACGAGCACGTCAAAGCTGCTCTTGTATTTCAGTGCGGTATGGAGCTCAACACCACCATATCGTCCGCACAAGTATGCTTTTTGTAAACCTGTAATAGCAGCGCTATAGGGAGGTGAAATAACGCCACTTTTGTGGTGGTCGTTAATTTACCTATAGCGCTCAAAACTCGTAATCTAGCTGTATGTTGGTGCGAGCTAGCAGGGGGCTCGCCGGTAAACAAAAGGCTCCATACGGAGCTTGATAAATATGTCCCTTAGGGGTTTTAATGATCTTGCTTTTATAGTGCAGCTGCTCACACTATACAACAATTGAATCAAAATGTAGGAACAAAGGGATACAGTCATTATAATGGAGAGCTGAATGGAGGTTGCACGTATGCGCATCCCTAACAGTAAGCGCACTCACTCTTTATGTAATAAGCATATTATAATTATAATTTTTTATATTATTTTTCATGGAGGTGGCGTGGGCCGCACAAAATTAGACTGTGGGCCGCATGAGGCCCATGAGCCGCCAGTTTGACACCCCTGATATAGATAGAATGGTGTTAAATGGCCAAATACATGATACTGCACACACAAGGTGAATAGGTAGCAATAATTACAAATATAACATTTTGGAAATACATTTGTGCAAGTAATTCTATTAATGTATGTCATTCTTAAAATATTCACTTTTTGGGGGGGCTATAGTAATCTCACTGGATAGGATGGAATGTGCCTCAGTTAACCCGCAAACACGAAAAAGAGGCTTATCGCGGACGTTCCAGGATGTTCTTGATGCGTGGTTCTTTTTCTCTCTTTTGTACATATGTTAGAGTGGACTGCTTTTTTGTAATGCTTTAAAATATTCTTGTGCTTAGCGTTTGGGAGACAGCTTTATTTCAATGGAAATGATCACTTCACTTACAGTTCTATCTGTGGGGGGTGGATACAAATCTTTACAGATTCTGTAATTTTGAACAGGAAAGAAGCTGAAAAAATTGTTGATTTCCGCTGTTTTATCCTGTTTGAAATTAAATTTGGTTTCTTGGGTATCAGAATCGTTCATTCAGGCATATTGCAATTTGGTTCAAAAGTTCATTGGATATAGCAGCGGGTAGAATACAAGATAAATTATATAGAATGTGTTTGTTAGATTGGATTAGCACCTAAAGCCAAATATAATCAACATAAAAAGTGTGTTGTGATGTAATCTGTGTAACCTGAGATTTTGGCTTACTTGACTGTGATTGTTTCAAAAGACCCATTAATTTCAGGTTCAAAGGAATGATGGCCTGGAACACACACAGTGTGAATTTACTTAAGTCAACAGGAAATTTGTTATGGACACTTTTGTGTAATGTCACAAGAGATAACCTATAACTGAGAGAACATGAGATATGGCTAATATATCATTGTCATGTTTAAGTAAGTGTGATCTGCAACATGCATTTATATGAAAACCTTACTTATGCTGTTTGATAACATGCAAGGATGTAACTTGCACTTATTGTGTCTATCACCTTAACTAAAATAATGTTTTGCTTTCTTTTAAAATACTTTAAAAGGACATAGAAACCTTTGTAATCTTAAATCATGCAACAAATTAACATAATTGCTGGGTTATGAATACATTAACACCAAAGGCCTGATGATCAAAAACTCTCAGGCATGAAGAGAAACCCCCCAAAACCTTTGTGGGCTTTTTTGAGCATTATATTATAATGTATGTGTGTCTCGTTCACACCCTGAGCCCTGCATAGCTAGATAAACAGCTCACAAGCTATAATTTGCCTTTGCTAAATTTTTAGGAACCTCAGAACACTTACAAGACTCTTTAGGTAATATCACTAGAGTGGAGTGCTTTAGACCGTCAGGCCCCTAGTCATTAGCCAAATTCCCCCATCACTTGCCTTATTTAGAGGAGCCAATCTAGACAAGTTGTTTTAGAGTAGTAGACAAAGGGGCCCATTTATCAAAGGGCTTGCGGACCTGATCCGACACTGCGGATCAGGTCCGCAAGACCTCGCTAAATGCGGAGAGCAATACGCTCTCCACATTTAACATCTGAAGACTCGCCAGAAACACGGCCCTTCAAGCTCCATACGGAGCTTGATAAATGGGCCTGAAAGTCTGCCACTGTCATTGTATTAGCAAAACTAGTATTGTTTTTCAGTTCCTTATCTGATGACTTCTGTTGAGGCCAATTAGGGACATATATTTGGCAGGTTAGGTTGTGAAAGGGACATGAAACTCAAACTTTCTTTCATGATTCAGATAGATCATGCAATTTTAAACAATTTACTTATCTTCCAAAATTTGCTTCATTCTCTTAGTTTGTTGAAGGGGCAGCAATGCACTACTGGGAGCTAGCTGAACACATCTAGTGGCACAATGACAAAAGGCATATATGTGTAGCTGCTTCTGAACCGTCCTATGTATAATTTTCAACAAAATAAAATTAAGAAAATGAGGCAAATTAGATAATGGAAGTAATGGCAGTTGTTTTAAGGGACACTCAATCAAAATTAAACTTTCATTATTCAGATAGAACATGCCATTTGAAACAACTTTCCAATTTACTTCCATTAACTAAATGTGCACAGTCTTTTTATATTTAAACTTTTTGTGTCACCAGCTCCTACTGAGCCTGTGCAAGAATTTGTGTGTATGCATTTGACAATGGCTGATGGCTGTCACATGGTATGTGTATGCATTTGTGATTGGCTGATGGCTGTCACATGGTACAGGGTGAGTGGAAATAACTTTAAAAATTGTCAGAAAAAACAAATCTACTACTCATTTGAAGTTCAGACTAAGTGCTAATGCATTGTCTTGTTAGCTTGCATTTTTTGATTATGCAAATCTACTGTTTTGACTGGTCCTTTAACCCCTTAACGATCAGCGATGTACCGTGTACATGCTTTTTTTAGTAGCATGGCTTTCGTCACCAGCAGCGAGTCCGTGGTATTAAAGGATGCCTGCTGGAGGGAGGTTGTAATAGCGCGTTCTTGTTGTCAGTGATGAGACCCGCGTTATTACGGCCCGAAAAAACAAGATATTTTTCTTTCATGATTCAGATAAATCATGTTTAACCAACTTTATAATTTACTTCTATTATTGATCTTTCTTCGTTCTCTTGGTATCTTTTGATGAAAAGCAGGGACATAAGCTTAGGAGCTGGCCCATTTTTGGAGCCCTATATCGCAGCAGTTTTGCAAGTATGTCACACACTTGCAAGAGCACTAGATGGCAGCACTATTTCCTGTCATGTAGTGCTCCAGATGTCTTGTGAACAAAGCAAAATTGATAATTGAAGTAAATTGGAAGCTTTTTTAAAATGGTGTGCTCTGTCTGAATCACAAAAGAACATTTTTGGGTTTCATGTCCCTTTAAGTGCATTAAAATGTTAGTCGCTGACTATCACTTTAACTGTGTATATAGTTTGTCTTAAAAAGAACAATAAATTAACATTGCTCAAATCAGTTATTATTGTCAACCTTCTGTAGATTGGTTTTCATCTCCAGCATCCTCAGTGACTACACTCACTAAGGTACAGGCCACTTCTGTAGGTATAAAGCTATCTGCAGCATTGGCCACTTGCAACTGGCATGTCCTCTGCCACTTTACCACTATCATTTGTGGTGCCACAAGGCTCAAGTCTTGGTCTTAAAGGGACACTAAACGCAATTTTTTTTTCTTTAATGATTCAGATATTGCAATTTTCTCACAATTATTATTCTTATTAACAACCCTATACAAAATTACATTACATTATATGACTCGCTAGCAGCCCTAGTTGCTAGTTAAAAAAGTACATTACCCCCCTTTAAAGGTAGATGAAACCCATTTTTATTTCTTTCATGATTCAGATAGAGCATTCAAATTCATAACAACTTTCCAGTTTACTTATATTATCTAATTTGCCTCATTCTCTTTGTGTCCTTTGCTGAAGAAGCAACAATGCACTATTGGGAGCTAGCTGAACAGATTGACTGAGCCAATAACATGAGGCATATAAAGTGCAGTCACCAATCAGCAGCTCTTGTGCATACCTAAGTATCCTTTTCAACAAAGGATACCAAGAAAACAAAACAAATAAGGCAAATGAAGTAAATTGGAAAGTTATTTAAAATCACTTGTTCTATCTGAATCATGAAAGAAAAAAATGTGGGTTTCAAGTGCATCAAAACCATTACTGTGGGTTTTACATTTTGAAAAATGAATTTTTTTAGGTAGGTTGTTTTGATATATATAAACCAGGATCTTAACCTACCCAAATAATTAATGTTTTATTAGTGAGACAGTATAATCATTTCAGTTAATATATATATTTTATTAGGATTGCATATGTGTCTTTTCAGGGAAGAACTGTTTATGAGCAGTGCATCCAACTGTCAGACATTGAGTGTGATTTGTCATGGTTGTAAAGTTCTGTACCGATGTCCCTCTTGACACTTTCCCTAACATATATATGTTCTAATTTTCTATAGTGAAACCTGGGAACTTCTGTTACTATTTACACTGATTTGATTAATTTTAAAAAGACATAACATCTTGTAATTACAAAAACTTTTCTTTATTTTAACCCCTTCGCTACTATGATTTTCAGAAAAAAATTTGCCCAAAATACTGGAGAATTTGTAACATTTTTGCTATCACTCCATTTAAACAGAAATAGAGCCTTGTTTTTTTTTTAATTTACCTGTCAAAACGATATAATTTTCTTAAGTAGACAACCCAAGGTATTGATCTAGGCCCATTTTGGTATATTTCATGCCACCATTTCACCGCCAAATTAGATCAAATAAAAAATAAAAAAAAATGTTCATTTTCTCGCAAACGTTGGGTTTCTCACTGAAATTATTTACATACTGCTTGTGCAATCATGGCACAAGTGGTTGTAAAAGTTCCCCTGGGATCCTCTATGTTCAGAAATAGCAAACATATATGCCATTGCTTTCTGGTAATTAGAAGGCTGCTAATTGGAGCTCCACACCACACTTCTATTATTCCCAGCAGTAAAGGGTTAATTAGGTAGCTTAAAAGGTTAACTTTAGCTTAAGTATAGAGATTACCCTCCCACCTGACCTGACACTTCCCCACTCCTTGATCCCTACCTGATTCCTCCCAAACAGATCTCTTCCCTTTTTTTTTTTAATTCTGCAGGGTAGGATACCTCTTTACCCTCCAAGCTCCCTGATCCCTCCCAAACAGCTCTCTAACCCTCCCCCCTCTAACTAGTGCTGACATCTTAGGTACTGGCAGCTGTCTGCCAGTACCTATAATACCCCTTTTTAAATAAAAAATAGATAGATTTTAATTTTTTTTTTCCTGTAGTCTAGTGGTCCCACCACCTCCCCCTTCCCGCAATGGCAAGTTAGGGACCCCCCCCACACACCCTTTTTCTGTAGTGTAATTGCCCCATTCCTCCCTGTCCCTGTATTTTTATTTTCTGTAGCATAGAGCCCTCCCCCTCTCTCCCCCTCACACACCTTCCGCCAGCACCAGCAATGATCTTTACAGACGGTGACACACACAGTGTCACTGTCTGTAACAATCAGGAATCTGCCCTCATGTGGAACCAAAGCACCGATCACGCTCCAGTTCCATATGTGGGCAGATGTCTGGAGCTCATGAAATCCTGCTCTCAGCTGTAACTTAAAGGACAGTCTACACCAGAATGTGTATTGTTTTAAAAGATAGATAATCCATTTATTACCCATTCCCTAGTTTTGCATTACAAGCACTGTTATATTAATATACTTTTTACCTCTGTGATTACCTTGTATCTAAGCCTCTGCAGACTGCCCCCTTATTTCAGTTCTTTTGACAGAATTGCATTTTAGCTAATCATGGCTGACTCCTAGGTAACTCCACGTGCGTGAGCACAATGTTATCTATATGACACACATAAACTAACGCCCTCTAGTGTTGAAAACGGTCAAAATGCATTCAGATAAGAGGAGGCCTTCAAGGTCTAAGAAATTAGCATATGAGCCTACCTAGTTTTAATTTTCAACTAAGAATACCAAGGAAACAAAGCAAAATTGGTGATAAAAGTTAATTAGAAAGTTGTTTAAAATTATATGCCCTATGTGAATCATGAAAGTTTATTTTGGACTAGACTGTCCCTTTAACAACCGAGACTGCTGGAGCTTCCTGAAGCTCAGACATAAATATACATCCTATGGTACGATGAGCAAAGTACCGCAAGATATATATATATATATATATATATATATATATACATACATACATACATACATACATACATACATACATACACACCTTTTTGGGTGAAGGGGTTAATCTGGAAATTCACATAAACGCCCAACGTGAAAGCTTTCAGAATGGATTAACCTTGTTTGCTGCAATTAATTTTCAATGGCTAAACTCCCTACACCAGTTGCCTTATTTGGAGGTGAAAATTTAGACTTTTTATTTGGTCATTTTATTGCAAAATATACATTGTTTGCAGTATTTGATCTTATGACCTGTGATGAAATACATAGATCTCCAATGGATTTTTCTCTATGTTTCACAATTTTCCCAGAAGAATTCTGTCTGTATCTGTGTTCAAAGAATATCACATTGGCATAGTATGTCTGAGCACCTTAATACATAAGTGCAGTATACTTAGGCTGACCATATTGCCGCTTTAAGAAGGAACACATATGAAAAATACATATGTGAGGGTTCTTATACAAAATCATTTCTTTAAACAGCCCTGAAAACAGCCCTGACATATGTATGTTTCATATGTGTCCCTTTTTAAAGCGGCAATATGGTCAGCCTAAGTATACTCACAGAATAATATCAGATAAACGGCTCCACAGGTGATTTCACAATCTTCCCAAAAAGGGGTTCTGTCTGTATCTGTGTTCAAAGAATATCACATTGCCATAGTATGTCTGTGCACCTTAATATATAAGTGCAGTATACTCACAGAATGATATCAGGCAAACAGCTCCACAGGTGATATCACACAAAAACAACGACCAGGAAAGGAAAAAAGCTGGCTTTTTTATTTTTAAATCAAATGTTTATTTTGCTCAACGCAAAAGCGTTTCAATGGCTATACCGTCTTTTTCAAGAGCTATTTAAAAACTTTGTATAGCTTACAAAAAATCATATACAATGCCACATCGCAGATGGCCTTAAATACACAATCATGGGCGGTATCTGATACCTCATTGGTTGAGGTCAGATTTACACTCTATTTTAAAACATTTAAAATAGAAAAACATTTAAAATAAAAATAAAAAAATGTAAACTTAAATGGATACATACACTTAAAATGTATGCACAGTGGGGAATATATAAGGATACAAAGATTGCTGCCTTTGTTTAAATTTAAAATTTACATTTGAAAACGATAAGATATAATGCACTTTATATAATTTATAAATCTTAAATTTATAACACTATACAGATACTTTGACAGAAAAGATAAGATAAAATATATACATAATGTTTAATTTTTATTTTTTTTTATTTTTTGCGTAATTATCTTAAATTTATAACACTACATGAAATATCTGTCAGTTTTTGTAAACAACAGACACGTTGACAGAAAAGATAAGATAAAATGCATGATGTTTAATTAATTTTTTGTACTTAATGTATAAAATGGATGTTTTGCGAAATAAAATATATACAAGATAGAATAATATACATGAAATGTCTGTTAGTTTCTGTAAACAACAGACATTTTGATAGAAAAGATAAGATAAAATACATGATGTTTAATTTTTTTGTATTTAATGTATAAAATTTATGTTTTACATACAAGATAGGACAATATACATGAGGTAGCAACTCTCCTATATAAATACAATATAATACATATGGGGATTTTTATCTTAATGTACAGTATATTTCAAATTCATAATGTTTAGAAGGAGATGATATATTTTTATATAAATGAACATTATTGTATTGATTAAAAAACATCATTGTATCTACTTGTAAGACTTTGTAAATACAATAATTTAACCAATGTGTCTTTCTCTTTTTGTTGGAAAAAAAATCTTTTAATGCTTTAGTTCAATATGGACTTTTCCTGAATATATTTTCCAACAACTATCTGTTACACTATTGGAAGAATATCATGTGACCAAGCCATACAGAAATGGACCTGGTTGAGAACTTGCACACAGATGACAACCTGAAAGGGAACTGAGAAATACAATGATCTAGGATTGGTTTATATTTTTTTCTTTTAAATAATGTTACTTTTAGACATTTGTTTAAATGAATTGTTAAATATATATTTATCATTTATTTTGTTTTTTTATTTTTATTTTAAATGTTTTTCAATTTTAAATGTTTTTAAAATCGAGTGTAACCAATGAGGTATCAGATACTGCCCATGATTGTGTTTTTAAGGCCACCTGCGATGTGGCATTGTATATGATTTTTTGTAAGCTATACAAAGTTTTTAAAAAGCACTTGAAAAAGACAGTATAGCCGTTGAAACGCTTTTGCGTTGAGCAAAATAAACATTTTATTTAAAAATAAAAAATCCAGCTTAAAAGACATGGGAAATAGACCACATGTGATCCAAGGGATAAAAAGGATGTGACTTATACCAAGAGACAGGACCTACTTAATAAATCTATTGAAAAGGGACAGCAAAAACAAAAAGATGAAAGAAAAGTGACATTTTTTGTCACTGATTATAGTGAACAGTATCACAAGATTTGTGGTATTATGCAGATACATTATAGATTACTGGCAGCAGATGATGCTTTGGCAGATACTATACAACAAGGCTGCAAATGTGCCTTTAGAAGAGGACTCTCTTTGGGTAATATTTTGGCACACACACAATTGAAAACCACACCGAGAGAAGACACAAGTTCCTGGTTAAGATTTAAGGAAGTGTATAGATGTAGCAATTTCACTTGCAAGGCATGCGAACATCTCACAATAGGGGAAGGCTTTAAGAGTGAGGTCACTAATAAAATGTACAATCATAGAAAGTGCATGAATTGTAGAACTGTGTATGCAGTATATCTGGCTAGTTGCACCAGGTGCCATTTGCAATACGTAGGTATGACGACTAGAGAGGTACGCTCTTGTGTTAGGAAACACCTCTCTAACATTAAGGCAGGTACTTTGACCACCTCCCAGTCTAACATTTTAATAGGGTCCATAATAAGAAAGCTAAAAGCTTTAAATGGACCATAATTGAAACAGTAAATGTGGGGAAGAAAGGGGAGGATGGGGTCAGAGACCATGCCTTGGCAAAGAGAGAGGTTTTCTGGATTTTTCAGCTTCAAACCACATACCCTAAAGGCCTTAATTCAGAATACAACTTTATTAATTATTGGAACTAATCATTTCTTGGAACCAAATATGAGTAGTCATTGTCAAGGATTAATGAATTGTATACATATGTAACATTTAAAGTGTATAATCTTGGTATCTGGCTGGCTATATTTCCACTGACATTTCTGGGTATTAATTTTAGCAAATCTTATATACAGGGAGTGCAGAATTATTAGGCAAATGAGTATTTTGACCACATCATCCTCTTTATGCATGTTACTCCAAGCTGTATAGGCTCGAAAGCCTACTACCAATTAAGCATATTAGGTGATGTGCATCTCTGTAATGAGAAGGGGTGTGGTCTAATGACATCAACACCCTATATCAGGTGTGCATAATTATTAGGCAACTTCCTTTCCTTTGGCAAAATGGGTCAAAAGAAGGACTTGACAGGCTCAGAAAAGTCAAAAATAGTGAGATATCTTGCAGAGGGATGCAGCACTCTTAAAATTGCAAAGCTTCTGAAGCGTGATCATCGAACAATCAAGCGTTTCATTCAAAATAGTCAACAGGGTCGCAAGAAGCGTGTGGAAAAACCAAGGTGCAAAATAACTGCCCATGAACTGAGAAAAGTCAAGCATGCAGCTGCCAAGATGCCACTTGCCACCAGTTTGGCCATATTTCAGAGCTGCAACATCACTGGAGTGCCCAAAAGCTCAAGGTGTGCAATACTCAGAGACATGGCCAAGGTAAGAAAGGCTGAAAGACGACCACCACTGAACAAGACACACAAGCTGAAACGTCAAGACTGGGCCAAGAAATATCTCAAGACTGATTTTTCTAAGGTTTTATGGACTGATGAAATGAGAGTGAGTCTTGATGGGCCAGATGGATGGGCCCGTGGCTGGATTGGTAAAGGGCAGAGAGCTCCAGTCCGACTCAGACGCCAGCAAGGTGGAGGTGGAGTACTGGTTTGGGCTGGTATCATCAAAGATGAGCTTGTGGGGCCTTTTCGGGTTGAGGATGGAGTCAAGCTCAACTCCCAGTCCTACTGCCAGTTTCTGGAAGACACCTTCTTCAAGCAGTGGTACAGGAAGAAGTCTGCATCCTTCAAGAAAAACATGATTTTCATGCAGGACAATGCTCCATCACACGTGTCCAAGTACTCCACAGCGTGGCTGGCAAGAAAGGGTGTAAAAGAAGAAAATCTAATGACATGGCCTCCTTGTTCACCTGATCTGAACCCCATTGAGAACCTGTGGTCCATCATCAAATGTGAGATTTACAAGGAGGGAAAACAGTACACCTCTCTGAACAGTGTCTGGGAGGCTGTGGTTGCTGCTGCACGCAATGTTGATGGTGAACAGATCAAAACACTGACAGAATCCATGGATGGCAGGCTTTTGAGTGTCCTTGCAAAGAAAGGTGGCTATATTGGTCACTGATTTGTTTTTGTTTTGTTTTTTGAATGTCAGAAATGTATAATTGTGAATGTTGAGATGTTATATTGGTTTCACTGGTAAAAATAAATAATTGAAATGGGTATATATTTGTTTTTTGTTAAGCTGCCTAATAATTATGCACAGTAATAGTCACCTGCACAGACAGATATCCCCCTAAAATAGCTATAACTAAAAACAAACTAAAAACTACTTCCAAAACTATTCAGCTTTGATATTAATGAGTTTTTTGGGTTCATTGAGAACATGGTTGTTGTTCAATAATAAAATGAATCCTCAAAAATACAACTTGCCTAATAATTCTGCACTCCCTGTATATATATATAAATATATATATATATATATATATATATATATATATATATATATATATATATATATTTCTGAATTGTATGGTAAATGACCTAATGGATTAAATATAAAATATGTATGCAATATGGAAATTGTGAAATAGGCTTCCACAAGGTTTTGTGTTTAGTTGTAATAACATACATATAGTATATTGTGTTCACACATGTAACTGATTGTAAGAGAAATGTGGTAGTAAGGGCGCTCAAAGCTTAAGATATCTCTAAAGATTATATAAACGGGTTATCCTCATGTGTACAGAATTTATAAAAACTGTTAATGAAGAGTACAGATGTGAGTAATATATATATAAAATATTTATTGACTAGAAAACAATTTAAGCTCAAATTAGGGACGTCTCCCTTAATACATTATTTTGTAAGAGCATATAGATTAAAATCTAAAATTTCAATGATGTATAGATAAGTTCCGCAAAGTGGTAATAGCACAAAAATTTGTTATAAACCACAGAAAATTTTCTGCACAGCATAAAACACAATATTAGTATTTAGGATTAAGATGGTACCGGTACCTCAAATGACATAAAAACAAATGCAATAAAAAGCAGGTATTAAGAACGATGTAGGAGAGATTTAGTTTGTTGAAACTCTGTTTTGAACTTCATACGAGGTTATAGTTCATAAGGGAGAACAGAGCATTAAGATAATGTTTGGTTTGAATGTCTTGATCTTGATAAAGGTTATTACAGGTTGTGAGGTCCGGCTAAAATGCTTGCGTTACAGCCTATACCGACACGATCCATACCGCCATCTGAGACTAGTAGTTATGGATTTTGCGAAACAAAAATATTTCACAAAAATCATAACTTTAAAATGTTACAAAGTACACTAACACCCATAAACTATCTATTAACTCCTAAACCGCCACCCTCACCGAATCAAAAACACAATATTAAACTAATTAACCCCTAATCTGTTGCCCACCCACATTGCAACTATTAAATAAACCTATTAACCCCTAATCTGCCTCTCCTCGACATCGGCGACATTAAATATAATTATTAACCCCTATTCCGCCACTCCCTGACATTGCTGACACTAATTAAAGTTATTAACCCCTTATCTGCCGCCCCTGACATCGCCGACACCTAAATAAACATATTAACCCCTAAACTGCCACCCCCCACATCAGCAACACTATAATAAAGTATTAACCCCTAAACCGCCAGCCCCCCACATCGCCAACATTATAATAAAGTATTCACCCCTAAACTGTCAGCCTCCCACATCGTAACTACTAAATTAAACTATTAACCCCTAAATCTACCCCCCTAACTTTAAATTAAAATATAACTATCTTAAAATAAATAAAAACTTACCTGTGAAATAAAAGAAAAACTAAGTTTAAACTATAAATTAACCTAACATAACTATTCTAATAAGTTAAAAAAACTACCAATTAAAAAATCTAAATTACAAATTTAAAACAACCTAACACTACAAAAAAATTGAAAAAACTAAAATTACAAAAAATAATAAACACTAAATTTTAAAAAAATAAAAAAACTCCAAGTTTACAAAAAATAATAAACTAAATAAAAACAAATCTAAAAGCCCTATAAAAATAAAAAGTCTGACAAAATAAAAACACCCCCTTACCTACAATAAACTATCAATAGCCCATAAAAGGGCATTTTGTAGGGCATTGCCCTAAGTTAAACAGCTCTTTTACCTTAAAAAATTACTAAATCCCCCCCTAAAAGTAATCCCCCCACCCAAACAACCTCCCAAAATAAAAAACCTAACTCTAAAAAATCCTAAACTACCCATTGCCCGTAAAGGGGCATTTGAATGGGCATTGCCCTTAAAAGGGCATTCAGCTCTTTTACTGCCCTTAAAAGGGCATTCAGCTATTTTACAAGTGCCCAAAGCCTTAATCTTAAAAAAAACACCCAAAAATATTAAAAAAAACAACTAACACTAACCCCAGAAAATCTAATCATGGTTCCTGAAGTCAATAGGATTTCAGAAGCTTTCATCCTATTGGCTGATTTGAATTTGAAGACTCAAATCAGCCAATAGGAATGCAAGGTACGCCATTTTTAAACTGCTACCTTGCATTCAACTTCAGTGTATGGCAGTGACCCTATGAAGAGGACGCTCTGCGCAGGATATCTTCGCCGTCCAGGATAGCTCCACTCTGCGCTGTTGGGATGAAGATAGAAGACGCCCTGAAATGAATGAAGGTGTAGCCGTCTGGATGAAGACTTCTCGCCGCCTGGATGAAGATGGATGTTCAGGCATCAGAAACCGTGAGTAGAGTTTCTGGGATCGTGAGTAGATTTTCTGGGATTAGTGTTAGTTTTTTTTTTTTTTGGGTGGGTTTTTTTTTAGATTAGGGCTTTGGACACTTGTAAAAGAGCTGAATGCACTTTTAAGGGCAGTAAAAGAGTTGAATTACCTTTTAAGGGCAATGCCCATACAAATGCCCCTTTAGGAGCAATAGGTATTTTAGGATTTTTTATAGTTAAGTTTTTTTGGGGGGGGATTGGTTGAGTGGGGGGGAATTAGTAGTTTTTTTTAAGGCAAAAGAGCTGTTTAACTTAGGGCAATGCCCTACAAAAGGCCCTTTTAAGGGCTATTGGTAGTTTATTGTAGGTTAGGGGGTGTTTTTATTTTGGGGGGCTTTTTTATTTTTATAGGGCTATTAGATTAGGTGTACTTGTTTTTATTTTTGATAATTTTTGTTTATTTTTTGGAAGCTTAGAGGTTTTTTTTTTGTAATTTAGTGTTTATTATGTTTTGTAATTTTAGATATTTTAAATTTGTTTACAGTAATTTTGATTTTTTTGGTAGTTTTTTAAATTTTATTAGAATAGTTGTGTTAGGTTAATTTATAGGGGCCTATTATTATGATTATGATTTTTTATGCCTGATGAAACGGTCTGTGAACCGTGAAACGCGTTGCATGATTGGGTGATTATTGGACACCCTGTTATCCACTCTCATCAGCAATCATTGTGCTGTTGTTTTTAAACTTTTATGCTTTTTTAAATAAATTTGGATATATCTTTTATCCTTTGAGTGGATCCATTTCTACCCACCATCTGCCATTGTTCACCTATGAGAGACCATCCAGCACCTGAGGGAACACATTATCATACAACAGTATCACCAATATCAAGATACCTAGAGTTTGGGTGAACTGCCACACCTCTACCAATCTGCAGCCTGCTTCTACAAGCACATTGGTGTGCTCTGGGAATATGTGAGTACCCTCCACATTAAGGAATCTGTTGTGGTTGTACAATTAATAGTCTGCACATGTGGTGCCCGTATTTCTTGTCTCCCTTTTAGCACCACCATGTCACGCCAAAAGCGCCTTCAAGTGGGTGAGCTGTCACACCTTTCCAATTCTGCAGCCCGCCCCTACCAGCACATAAGTGTGCTCTCCAAATTTGTGAGTACCCATTTGGCAATAGTTCTGTTACTCGTTGTTAATTAATAGATGATACCACACATGAGGAGCCCCTCCATTCTGTTTTATCTAATCTAGTACCACCTGGACCATCCAGTGAGGAGGAGGCAGCCGCTACAGCAATCGGCATCCTTTGAAGAACATATAAAGGACTGTCTAATTTTTCACAATTGCAAGTGTATTTTCACTAGAGTATCTAAGAATTTATTGTTTTCTGCCTTTATTGTGTATATACTCATCTATGATAGCTCAACATTGCCACATCATATATATTTTTGTTTTAGATTATTGATTTTACTGCATCTTGAGCACCCCCTTCAGTGATTAGGTTTTCACAGTATAACTGCCTATTGAAATGCATAGAATAGGTGCAGACCCAATATTATCTAACATGCTAACAATGCAGACAACTGTTTGAAGAAAAATGCAAGTAAAAAAACGTTTTTGTTTATTAAACTTAGTTTGATGATGATGCAGTCTGTTGTGTAATTATTTAATTAGGTGCTGTTAGCAAATGTTTTTGTTCATTAAACTTAGTTTGATGATGATACAATCTATATTTTTAGGTTTATAATGCTGTTTAGCATTTAAAGTCTTTATTTCAAAGCTTTAAAAATAATGTATTAGGTGTTACTTATGACAATTTTGAGAGGGGCCTGGAACCTAACCCCCTCACTTCCCATTGACTTACATTATAAACTGGGTCTCAATTTACAACGGTTTCAATTTACAACCATTCCTCCTGGAACCTAACCCCAGTGTAAACTGAGGGCTACCTGTATATATATATATAGTGATAGGGAAAGTGGCACACACCATCCATCCACCAGCCTGGTGCACTGCAGCAAAAGTAAATACAAGCAATGTCCAGAACACAATCCTGGATAAGTATATACTGTGTATCCAGAAAAAAGCAGGCAACTCATGAAACTTTGTAACAATCCTTTAATCCATAAAGTGTAAACAGTAGGGCCTTAAACCATAAAGTTTCGGTTCAAATGCGAACCTTTCTCAAATGGAGCCCATGGAAGACATAAATAACTCCCACACAAATCCACCTTATATACCCAGTAGTCACAATATCTAAGTGAATAATTACCCTAATATCTGCTTTCCCGCTCCCCATCGGACCTCCTGTCACACTACTAAAGCTCCATGCATATGCACGCATAGTGACGTCATCCTTCATAGCCGACAATAGAGCAGGCTGTGAGTGTGTTGTAATAGCAACGGTAAACAACCGTTTTTAGCAATGCAATGCAGGGAAATAGGGAACACAGACAGCAGGATTGTGTGCACCTAAGGAAGATGTACACCTAAAGCAAAAAAATATAAATATTTTCAGCAAGATGCCTGTAAAGAGGATAAAAAGCATTAACTATATTGCAAATATAAATATTGCAGTACGCTAATGACAACCCTAATACAGGGGAAAAATTATTCGATTTTAAATGAATCTACTGGTGCAAAATACATGAGTGTAGTAAAATATACTTAAAGGGGCACACAATTACTAATGAGCCCTAAAGAGACCAATCTATACACCTGGTATAAATGGAAAACTACAACCAATGCACACACAATTTATTAGTGCCATTCATGCCTATGGAATAGGTAGAAACTATTTGAAGTCCAATGGAGGAGATTCCCGTAAGCCAGTCATTTATACCAGCATCCAAAGTCAATCATCGTATTCAAGCCCTTAGAAGTAACAGTGTCAAGATTATAAATCCATTTTGCTTCTGATCGAAATAAGGCCAAAGCCCTGTCCCCCCCCACGTCTCAAGGGTGGAACATGATCTATGGGTATTACTCTTAGCATAGATACTAAATGTCCCGTTTGTAAAAATTGTCTTGCAACTGGTTGTTCTGAACTGCCCTTCTTGATGGCCTGGCGTATGGCAGATTTATGATTCGCCAGATGTTCTCTGAAGGTAGTCACAATTTTTCCTATATAATATAGGGAACACAGACAAATAATTGTGTAGACCACAAAATCAGATGTGCACGTAAGTCTGTGCTGAATCTTGAATTGCTTGTTTGTGTGCAGGTGATAAAAACTGTTACAGGTCACCATGTTGTTACAGGTGATACAATTGCCACACCTGTAACAACCCAATTTTACCTTTGGTAACCAGGATTGGCGTTTGTAGCAGTGCACTGGGTCATTCAAGTCTAGTAGATCTTGTAGGATTTTAGACCTCTTATAGATCATCCTAGGAGAGGTAAGTTATAGAAAGGCAGACTCATGTCTTTAGCCACAATTTTCCAAATCTCCTTTATGATGGCTGCTACCATTTCTGAACTTGGAGTGTAGGTAGTCACAAAATTCAGTCTTGGGACTTCCTTTTTCTCAATTTTTCTCACTGTGAGGCTGTCCTGAGTCTGTTGCTCCGCAACCAGTCATTGTTGTTCAATGAGACATGGGGGATAGCCACGTTGTAAAAACTTCTGGGCCATATCTTGCAGTTGGAGGTCCTTACGGGAATCCTCAGTGTTATTTCTGACCACCCTCAGGAGCTGCGAGGAACTGACACCATTCTTTTGTGTGTAGGGCTGAAAACTGTCAACATGTAAAATATAATCATAAATCTGCCATACACCAGGCCATCAAGAAGTTTGTCTGATAAAAAGTATTTTATTGAAGCATAACAGCAGCACAATAGGCCATCAAGAAGGGCAGTTTGGAACAACCAGTCACAAGACATTTTTTTACAAGCAGGACATTCAGTATCTATGCTAAGAGTAGAACTCATCAATCATGTTCCACGCTTGAGACGTGGGAGGGACAGGGCTTTGGCCTTTTTACGATCATAAGTAAAATGGATTTATGATCTTGACACTGTCACTCCTAAGGGCTTGAATATGATGATTGACTTCGGATGCTGCTAGTATTGCTTCAGACTTGAAAAAGAAAGACACTCTTCAGAAAGCTTGTCATCTTATAAATGTATAGTTAGTCCAATAAAAAAGTAGCATTGCTTAATATAATACTCTTGTTATTTTGATATATAAATCTCTGGACTAACACGGCTACTCCAATCAACATATATATATATATATATATATATATACAGTATGTGTATATATATATATATATATATATAAGTATATGGAAAAAGCGCACTCCAAGGGATCCTTAAACAGGCACTTTTATTTAGTGAACGTTTTCGGACATAATATAGTCCGTCTTCAGACCAAAAGTGTCTGAGGATGGACTATATTATGTCCGAAAACGTTCACTAAATAAAAGTGCCTGTTTAAGGATCCCTTGGAGTGCGCTTTTTCCATATACTTCTTTATTTTGTTTGCTGCACCCAAGGCACTGGATTATTTGTCTGCTTGGAGTGCAATTCCCCAATTATATATGTATATATATATATATATATACAAACATAAGTGGCCTAGATTTCGAGTTGGGCGGTAGCTGTCAAAACCAGCGTTAGAGGCTCCTAACGCTGGTTTTTACCGCCCTCTGGTATTTGGAGCCAGTCATTAAAGGGTCTAACGCTCACTTTTCAGCCGCGACTTTTCCATACCGCAGATCCCCTTACGTCAATTGCGTATCCTATCTTTTCAATGGGATCTTTCTAACGCTGGTATTTAGAGTCGTGTCTGAAGTGAGCGTTAGAACTCTAACGACAAAACTCCAGCCGCAGAAAAAAGTCAGTAGTTAAGAGCTTTCTGGGCTAACGCCGGTTCATAAAGCTCTTAACTACTGTGCTCTAAAGTAAACTAACACCCATAAACTACCTATGTACCCCTAAACCGAGGTCCCCCCACATCGCCGCCACTATACTTAAATTTTTTAACCCCTAATCTGCCGCTCCGTATACCGCTGCCAACTACGCTATCCCTATGTACCCCTAATCTGCTGCCCCTAACACCGCCGACCCTATATTATATTTATTAACCCCTAATCTGCCTCCCACAACGTCGCCGCCAGCTACCTACAATTATTAACCCCTAATCTGCCGACCGGAGCTCACCGCTAGTATAATAAATGTATTAACCCCTAATCCGCCTCACTCCCGCCTCAATAACCCTATAATAAATAGTATTAACCCCTAATCTGCCCGCCCTAACATCGCCGACAGCTAACTTCAAGTATTAACCCCTAATCTGCCGATCGGAGCTCACCGCTACTCTAATAAATTGTTTAACCCCTTAAGCTAATTCTAACCCTAACACTAACACCCCCCTAAGTTAAATATCATTTTTATCTAACAAAATAAATTAAGTCTTATTAAATAAATTATTCCGATTTAAATCTAAATACTTACCTGTAAAATAAATCCTAATATAGCTACAATATAAATTATAATTATATCTTAGCTATTTTAGGATTAATATTTATTTTACAGGCAACTTTGTAATTATTTTAACCAGGTACAATAGCTATTAAATAGTTAAGAACTATTTAATAGCTAAAATAGTTAAAATAATTACAAAATTACCTGTAAAATAGATCCTAACCTAAGTTACAATTAAACCTAACACTACACTAGCAATAAATTAATTAAATAAAATACCTACAATTATCTACAATTAAACCTAACACTACACTATCAATAAATTAATTAAATACAATATCTACAAATAAATACAATGAAATAAACTAACTAAAGTACAAAAAATAAAAAAGAACTAAGTTACAAAAATTAAAAAAATATTTACAAACATTAGAAAAATATTACAACAATTTTAAACTAATTACACCTACTCTAAGCCCCTTAATAAAATAACAAAGACCCCCAAAATAAAAAAATGCCCTACCCTATTTTAAATTACAAAATTTCAAACCTCTTTTACCTTACCAGCCCTGAAAAGGGCCATTTGCGGGGCATGCCCCAAAGAATTCAGCTCTTTTGCCTGTAAAAAAAAACATACAATACCCCTCCCCCAACATTACAACCCACCACCCACATACCCCTAATCCAACCCAAACCCCCCTTAAATAAACCTAACACTAAGCCCCTGAAGATCTTCCTACCTTGTCTTCACCATGCCAGGTATCACCGATCGTTCCAGGCTCCGAAATCTTCGCCCAAGCGGGGGCTAGACATCCATCATCCGACGGCTGAAGAAGTCCAGAAGAGGGTCCAAAGTCTTCATCCTATCTGGGAAGAAGAGTAGATCCAGACCGGCAACCATCTTCTTCCAAGCGGCATCTTCTATCTTCATCCGATGAGGACCGGCTCCATCTTGAAGACCTCCACCGCGGACCCATCTTCTTCTTCCGACGACTTCCCGACGAATGACGGTTCCTTTAAGGGATGTCATCCAAGATGGCGTCCCTCGAATTCCGATTGGCTGATAGGATTCTATCAGCCAATCGGAATTAAGGTAGGAAAATTCTGATTGGCTGATGGAATCAGCCAATCAGAATCAAGTTCAATCGCCAATAGAATGCGAGCTCAATCTGAATGCGAGCTCAATCTGATTGGCTGATTGAATCAGCCAATCGGATTGAACTTGATTCTGATTGGCTGATTCCATCAGCCAATCAGAATTTTCCTACCTTAATTCCGATTGGCTGATAGAATCCTATCAGCCAATCGGAATTCGAGGGACGCCATCTTGGATGACGTCCCTTAAAGGAACCATCATTCCTCGGGAAGTCGTCGGAAGAAGAAGATGGGTCCGCGGTGGAGGACTTCAAGATGGAACCGGTCCTCATCGGATGAAGATAGAAGATGCCGCTTGGAAGAAAATGGTTGCCGGTCCGGATCTACTCTTCTTCCCGGATAGGATGAAGACTTTGGAGCCTCTTCTGGACCTCTTCAGCCGCCGGATGATGGATGTCTAGCCCCCGCTTGGGCTTGGATGAAGATTTCGGAGCCTGGAACGATCGGTGATACCTGGCATGGTGAAGACAAGGTAGGAAGATCTTCAGGGGCTTAGTGTTAGGTTTATTTAAGGGGGGTTTGGGTTAGATTAGGGGTATGTGGGTGGTGGGTTGTAATGTTGGGGGGGGTATTGTATGTTTTTTTTTACAGGCAAAAGAGCTGAATTCTTTGGGGCATGCCCCGCAAATGTCCCTTTTCAGGGCTGGTAAGGTAAAAGAGCTTTGAACTTTTGTAATTTAGAATAGGGTAGGGCATTTTTTTTATTTTGGGGGTCTTTGTTATTTTATTAGGGGGCTTAGAGTAGGTGTAATTAGTTTAAAATTGTTGTAATATTTTTCTAATGTTTGTAAATATTTTTTTATTTTTTGTAACTTAGTTCTTTTTTATTTTTTGTACTTTAGTTAGTTTATTTCATTGTATTTATTTGTAGATATTGTATTTAATTAATTTATTGATAGTGTAGTGTTAGGTTTAATTGTAGATAATTGTAGGTATTTTATTTAATTAATTTATTGATAGTGTAGTGTTAGGTTTAATTGTAACTTAGGTTAGGATTTATTTTACAGGTAATTTTGTAATTATTTTAACTATTTTAGCTATTAAATAGTTCTTAACTATTTAATAGCTATTGTACCTGGTTAAAATAAATACAAAGTTGCCTGTAAAATAAATATTAATCCTAAAATAGCTACAATATAATTCTTATTTATATTGTAGCTATATTAGGGTTTATTTTACAGGTAAGTATTTAGCTTTAAATAGGAATAATTTATTTAATAAGAGTTAATTTATTTCGTTAGATTTAAATTATATTTAACTTAGGGGGGTGTTAGGGTTAGACTTAGCTTTAGGGGTTAATCCATTTATTACAGTAGCGGCGAGATTCGGTCGGCAGATTAGGGGTTAATAATTGAAGTTAGGTGTCGGCGATGTTAGTGAGGGCAGATTAGGTGTTAATACTATTTATTATAGGGTTATTGAGGCGGGAGTGAGGCGGATTAGGGGTTAATAACTTTATTATAGTAGCGGTGCGGTCCGCTCGATTAGGCAGATTAGGGGTTAATAAGTGTAGGTAGGTGGAGGCGACGTTGAGGGGGGCAGATTAGGGGTTAATAAATATAATATAGGGGTCGGCGGTGTTAGGGGCAGCAGATTAGGGGTACATAGGGATAATGTAGGTAGCGGCGGTTTACGGAGCGGCAGATTAGGGGTTAAAAAAATATGCAGGTGTCAGCGATAGCGGGGGCGGCAGATTAGGGGTTAATAAGTGTAAGGTTAGGGGTGTTTAGACTCGGGGGTTCATGCTAGGGTGTTAGGTGCAGACGTAGGAAGTGTTTCCCCATAGAAAACAATGGGGCTGCGTTAGGAGCTGGACGCTGCTTTTTTGCAGGTGTTAGGTTTTTTTTCAGCTCAAATGGCCCCATTGTTTTCTATGGGGGAATCGTGCACGAGCACGTTTTTGAAGCTGGCTGCGTCCGTAAGCACCGCTGGTATCTAGAGTTGCAGTGGCGTTAAATTATGCTCTACGCTCCCTTTTTGGAGCCTAACGCACTGAAAACCCAGCCATTCTGTGAACTCTAAATACCAGCGGTATTTAAAAGGTGCGGGGGGAAAAAAGCACGCGTAGCTAACGCACCCCTTTGGCCGCAGAACTCTAAATCTAGGCCACGTTTGTGCAAAGATATATGTATAAATTCTAGCATTAATAATAATTTCTAAAAATAAAATATGAGATAAAAGCATATCATGACTTCCAGAAATAGAAATACACATTAATTTACGTGAAAGTATCATATAACAGATTTTTTTTGTATAACAAATCAATATAAAAATAACTTTCTATGAGATATTATTTGTTGAGGAATAAATCTATCTATTTTTCTACATTAACAGATGAAAAATAAAAGATTAGCTTTAGAGGAATGTGCTTGTTCATGGACAGTTATGAAATGGTATAAATAAAATTGGAAAAAACCCGAATAACCAGGACATCGATGAATGTTAGTTAACACCAGTCCAATGCTCTTTGCACGTGTTTTTGATGGCTTGTTTGATAAATAAGGAGATTGTATTCAGTTCCGCGGCAGCGATGTCTGGCGAGCGTATTGACGCCGGCGAATGCAACATAGTTGACATTTTGATAAAAAGGCCCCATAGTTTAAACTTAGTTTTTTTTTATTTCACAGGTAAGTTTTTATTTATTTTAAGTTATATTTTAATTTAAAATTAGGGGGTGTTAGGTTTATGGGTTAATAGTTTAAAGGGGCAGTTTACTCAAAAATTTTCTCCCCTTTAATTTGTTCCCAATGATCCACTTTACCTGCTGGAGTGTATTAAATTGTTTACAAGTAGCTCCTTTACCCTTATATTGGCATTTGAAATTGTTGATTTAGCATGTGGTATCCCCACCTATTCTGAAAGTTTGTGGCCGCGCGTACCAGCTATAGATAAGCTTTGTAAACACAGCCAGCAGAAGAAATTACACTCCCAGTTGGATATAGCAGAGATAAGGTAATACAAAGCTGATTTTCCATTGTTCTCTCAAAGTATTGGGGATTGTTTTAAGGACAGATATAAGATAAAGAAGCAGGTATGTTTACACAATGTGATACAGTAATGAGATCTGATTATACCTACAAGCTCAACCTATTTTATTAGGCTGTGGCTTCAAAACACAAAATCAGAGCTTTAATATACAGAAATAAACCTTAAAAAGCAAATTTTCATACATTTTTTACTCTGCAGTTGGTAAAAAAGCAAATGTAAACACATTAAGGGAAAAACTATTTTACAGTATACTGTCCCTTTAATTTAGTGTTTTGCAATGTGGGCCCCCCGCAGTTTAGGGGTTAATAGGTTTAGTTTAGTAGTTACAATGTGGGGGGTTAGAGGTTTAGGGGTTAATAGGTTTAGTTTATTAGTTGCGGTGTTGGGGGCTGGAGGTTTAGGGGTTAATACTTTATTATAGTGTTTTGCAATGTGTGGGGGCTGGTGATTTACGGGTTAATAGGTTTATTTAGGTGTTGGCGATGTCGGGGAGTGGCGGATTAGGGGTTAATCATTTTAATTACAGTCGGCGATGCTGGGGAGCAGCGGAATAGCGGTTAATAATTTTTATTAGTGTTGGTGATGTCGGGGAGCGGTGGTTTAGGGGTTAATAACTTTATTTTGTGTCAGCGATGTCGGGAAGCAGCAGACTAGGGGTGTTTAGACTAGGGGTTTATCAATGAGGTTGAATTACGGCGATCTCCATTCCGCTATCGCAGGTGTTAGTTTTTTTTCTAACACTTTCTCCCCATTGATGTCTATGGGGGAAAGCGTGCACAAGCACGTAAACTCAGCCCTTGGCTTTTGTGTGGTATGGAGCTTAACGCACCATAATGCACAGCACAAGGAGACTTTCAGTAACTCTTAATGGCAGCGCTATGGAGAGTGCAATAACTTTTTAAATTTTTTGGCATTAGTTTTGTACCCTGTTTAGCGCAAAACTCGTAATCTAGGTGATTGCTTGTTATCTACCTGGATGACATAATAATTTTCTCTTCCTCCGCCACTGTTTAAACTGAACATGTCTGGACTGTACTCTCCAGATTGTGCACTCACAGACTTTTTGTCTACAAGAAAAGTGCCAGTATTCTGTGTCCACTGTGGAGTTCTTGTGGTATGTCTTGTCAGCTGCACATATTACCATAGACCCACCTAAATTGTCCCACCCTATCCTATAAAAAATCATTCCAAAAATGTATAGGCTTTGAAAATGTTTATAGGCATTTCATACATAACTTACCATTTGTGCCTCTCATCTTTTACATAGAAAGCTGTTCAATTGGCTTTTGATAATCTCAAGCACTTATTCCCCACAGCACCTAATTTAATTCAACCAGATGTCCATCAGCTGTTTTTTTTAGATTCCTTCAATACGGCTATAGGGATGATTCTCTCTCAGAAAAGTGTACCAAAGGAACTGCTACATCTTGTTGCATTCTTGTTTACATGTTGGGAATCAAGAGCTGCTAGTTATTAAATGTGCATTGGAAGAGTGGTGCCAACTTCTTGAAGGCACTTCTCACCCCATCACTATTCCTACAGACCATAAAAACTTATCTCAGAGCTGCCAAGCGCCTTCACCTATGTCAAGCATTATTTTTTGCAAGATTTAATTTTGTCATCAAATACCAGCCTGGCTCCAGAAATAAGAAAGCAGATGTTCCTTCTCACAAGATGTCTGACACTATCCTCAGTCAGGGTAATTTCCTGGCTACTCAGACCTCGATTTTCAACAGAATAAAGTCTGCCTGACATAATACCCTGAATCTGACTGTGCTTTTGATGTCCTCTGATGGTCTGTTCTTTCACAAAGGCCAGATGTATGTGCCTCCCTCCCTCTGTTTGGAAGTACTACAGGCTCAACATGACTCCCCATCTCCTGGGAATGGGATTATCAAACAAATGTTGGAGGCCATCTCTACCTTCTTTTGGTGGCCCAAGCTCCCTACTGAAGCACCCTTCTGGAGCCTATCAGTTTGTCTCTTCATGTTAAGTTTTTTTTTACCTGTGCAAAGCATATTACTGTAGCTCCTGCTGCAGCATTGGACACTCAGCACCTGAAGGACACAGCTACACCATTGTGCCACAAACTACTGGATGAAGGAGAGTGCTTTTTCCCCTATAGAAACTGTTTGTGAAACCATTACTTTAGCTCCTGCTGGGCTTCTCCAACCTTCTCCTGCTCCTGAAAGTCCTTGGATTGTAGTGTCTTTGGATTTTCAGTTGACCTGCCTCTCTCCAATGGCCATTATACCATCCTCATGGTAGTAGCTTAATTGACCTAGAGTGGAGAGCTTTAGATTATTGGGCCCTTAGCAGGTCTTTCCCCTCAAGCTGCACCGGGAATAGAAATCTGATACTTGAATCTGTGCACTGTGCTAATTATATTTACTTGGCTTCTACTCTTGCTCACCTGAATTTCCAGCTGGAGCTCATTACTGATGAAAAACCCTTTAAAAAACATTTCTTTTGAGGGCAGAGTCTAGCCAAGCTTTAAGATGGCAGCTTAACTTGGTAGCTCCGTGCAGTAATAAAAGATTACCAGCAGAAAAACATGTCTAGCAGCTTTGCATGAAGGCTAAAATGTATTATAAGTAATAACTAAAGGGAGAAGATACTTCTCACAGAGTAATTACTGCAGCAACATCGGAAGACACTGCAGTTTTGACTTGCGGGCCTAGAGCACACTTCAATCCTCCACGCAACAGAGTAGGCGCCATCACAGTATGACCTGCAAACTGACCGGCTATAACCTTGGTGGAGATCCTGCTTCCATCTCGTAAGAGCCGGTGAATAAAAGAAAACCGAGACCACAAACCAAGGTAACCAGGGGAAGCCAAAAGGAAAGTGGCGAACGGTGCTAAAAGTTCCGGCAACCGGGGCAGGGCTACATAACGGCCGCGATCGAGGCCGACACCTTGTGATAGACGGCTCACATGGGAGTAAGACACAGAGACCATCTGATTAACCCAAGCTGGGAGACTGAGCGGTTTAGAAAAAGCCCCAACGGCAACAGGAGTTATGATGCCCTACAGATTCGGTATGTAAAAATTAAGCACCATAACCCAAGCAACATATAAATCATAAGGTGAAATAGTGAATTACCCTGAGACATCAGGAGGAACATTCAAAGATATAACAGGGCTACCCTGCATTACTGTATTTAGGTAGCAGTGTCATTCCAGATCCACACTTTGGCTACAACATCCATAACCATTTACAGGGTGAGCAGGAGAGAATCTAAGAATAAAAACAGGACTACCACCGCTGTAACTTATACACAAGACAGTCACAGATTCATATTCTCCCTGTGACCCTTAGAAGCCTCCTGCAAATTAGACCTGAATTTTTGAAAATCAGTAAAGGCTTCATTACATTTACAGAACTCTGGATCAACACTGAGCTAGCATGGCAGCTAAAAAACCCAATAAACTGGACAAAAATCTAAAATCTACTGCATTGGATAACTATTTAAAACCTACCAAAGGGCTGGCCATAACAGAGATAGGTGAGGAGCTGGAAGAGGGGAACCATGCTTCCACATCAAATACATTAGATACCTCAGAAAAAATTGGGGGCATGACAAAGAATGATCTAACAATATAGCCACTTGTCAGTACAGCAATCCTCAGGAGTATAGTGCAAGTGAAGACAGGGTCCTGCCAAGCTCCCCCAATTCCAATAGTAGAAACAAATTTGTCCAAGACAAAATGGAGGATCTAGAAAATAGAAACAGAAGAAATAACATTAGACTTAAAGGGATACCGGAAAGTCTAGAAGCTACAGATTTACATTCATATCTGACACGCCTTTTCAAAGCTATTACAGGCGAAGAAGGAGAGTCAGACTTTGCGATGGAAAGAGCTCACAGGGCCCTGAAACCAAAACCAAAAGAGGGCCTTCCCGCCTAGGGATGTCATCATCAAATTTTGCTACGTTTCCCCGACAGAGAAAGCATTATGTCGGCGTCCAGAAGACATCAACCTTTTAAATTCCAGGGACAAGTCATTCAGTTTTTTCAAGACCTCTGCGTCCGCACACAAACAAGATATGCTCTGCACCCTCTGACATCTTCATTACGGAAGCAAAATATCCCATACAGGTGGGGATATCCTTTTGCCCTGCATATCTCTCACAACCACAAGATGTTCACAATCAAGTCAGCACAGGACATCCCAGAGATATGCCAATATCTAAATATTGACTTACCAGACCTGCCGGAAGATCCCGTCTCCCCACACCACTCTACAAGTAAAGAACCGCAGAACCCAGCAGGAAAGCCCAGGTGGTCCAGAGTAGCGAAAAAGAAAAAAGTGAAACCATGAACTGGACTGTTAGGTAATTTTGCCAAAGTTTTTGCCCGCTATATGCTCCCTAGCGAGAGCTAGAGTACGCTCTTGTGATTATTTCATAAATGCTTGTATCATCCATACTTATATACTGAATGTTTTAAACATGTTTATTTTAGAATTACTGCACACTCCAATGTTATGTATAGGCATATGCCTGGTTGTTTAAGAGACCAGATTGTTATTATAGTTCAATTTAAGTTTTTGTTTTACTTACTGCCAATTTGTTTTTGTGTAATTACCAGATGCTGTGGAAATGATATCTCTAATATGACATATTTAAACCAGAATATGACCAACTCCTACGTTGTCTTTAAACTCCTATCCATGCCTCTCCCACATACACACTATCTATGGTTTTCAAATGTTAACCACACACATAGCCCCTGTATACACATATGGCTCTCCCAACAATTAATTTAGTCTCACACAATGTGAGAGGGTTAAACTCAGACACTAAACGCCGCACAGCATTCAACCACTACAAACGCCTTCAGGCGAAGGTGATCTTTTTACAGGAAACCCATCTCACTAAACCACAGCTCCCCAAATATTGGTCCAGGGGCTTCTATCAAAGCTACCACTCTACTGCGGGGCAGAAAAAAAAGAGGGGTATCGATACTGCTGCACTACTCACTACACCTTGAACACGTTAACTCGATTACAGACAAAGAAGGTAGATATTTGTTGGTACGGGGTCAGGTTCAGGGAGTAGATGTTCTGTTCTGCAATATATATGCCCCAAATGAGAAGAAATGCGTTCTTCAGGGAGATTACACGTATACTAACGGGCTGGTCACAAATTCGGATAATATTAGAGGGAGATTTTAATATCGACCTTCAAGCACTAACGGGCAGTAGCTAATGCGGTCTTAAACTCATTATCCCCGCACACTTTGGTAGACACATGGAAATCTTTATACGGTGTCACAACAGACACAACATATTTCTCGGCAGCACACATTAGTTATTCTAAATTAGATTATATCATGATTAGTCAGATTTTGTGCTCACTGCTGCTATAACCTAGAATTCACCCGTGCACATGGTCAGACCACTCCATTACACAGATGTTACTCCAAGGCATAAAAAACCCTAATAGAACTCAACCCTGGACATTTGATCCATCCTGCCTCCAAAACACACAGACAAAAGAAAAACTGATGCAGGCAATGGTAGAGTATTGGGCTTTTAATCAAGGCACCACGGATAGTCCGATCTCAGTATGGGCTGCCCACAAAACGGTAATTAAGGGCATGTTAATTAAAGAAAAGGCGCAGCTTAAAAAGAATATACATTTGACAATGGAGGGATTGACTAGAGACATCGAGAGTCTAGAGAGGAAACATAAACTAACCCTGACTAACTCCATCCTAAAACAATTAAACCAAAAAAAGACACCAGCTTAACGAGATCCTCAACAACCAATCGATAAAATATGCCCATAGAATGAAAACGCAATGTTTCCTCTATGCCAACAAACCAGATAAATACCTAGCCAAAAAGATCAGAGATAACTACACAGCCGTTTCCATCCCCTCTATATGCAGGGGAGATGGTAGCGAGACTGGGCATCCTCAGATGCCTTTGCCTCATTCTATCAAGAATTATATGACGGTAAAAAAGTATCCCACTGCGCATCCACTAAAAACCTACTCAACGATTTTCTCACCAAAGCAAACTTGAAGAAAATTACAGAGGCAGATAGGGATTCATTAAATTCTAAAATTACCATGGTAGAAGTAGCACAAGTTATTAAAGAACTTAAGCCAGGAAAGACCCCCAGGCCTGATGGCTTACCGGGCGAATACTACAAGATGTTTGCAGGCATATTAATCCCACACCTTACACAATTGGCAAATCATGTGCTGGAAGGCAGGGTGTTATCAAAAGACCTACTTCAAGCCAAAATAGTGGTCATCCCAAAACCGTGAAATAACCAAAAATATTGCTCCAGTTATAGGCCAATATCCCTCATAAAACAGGATTTTAAAATAATCACAAAAATCCTAGATAATAGATTAAAACATATTCTTCCCAATATAATCCACCCAGATCAAGTTGGCTTTTTTAAGGATAGGGAAGCTCCAGACAACATAAGAAGGATGGTGATAGACTATCTTAAGAGTCAAGGAGTGCCTTCTCTGCTCCTTTCCCTGGATGTGGAGAAGGCATTCGACAGGGTGGATTGAGGGTATATGCTAGTGGTACTAGGGGAAATGGGATTTAGGGGACCTTTTATCTCTGCAATAAACACATTATACTCTAACCCTACTGCATATGTTAGAGTGATTGGTCACCAATCTCACATTTTCAACATCCTAAATAGTACTCGGCAGGGGTGCCCATTGTCACCTCTGCTCTTCGCAATATGCATAGAGCCACTTGCGGAATTTATTTGAGGGGAAGCTGAGGTTAAGGGTCTCGAGATAGGAGGAAAATCCTACAAAATAACACTATTTGTGGACGATGTCCTTTTGACCTTGACTAAACCAACTACTTCCTTGCCCATTGTCTATAACATCCTGAATAGATTCTCAATTATCTCAGGATACAAAATCAATGCTGATAAATGCGAAGCCCTCCCCATTGCTATCACTAAGTCCACCATCAAACTAATCAAGATTAATTTTGATTTTTCATGGGTGCATGAACACGTGAAGTATTTAGAGGTTAAGCTGACACAAGACTTTGAAAAACTTTATCAGGCTAACTATCTTCCACTGTACAAAACTATAAAACAAGATATCATGAAGTGGCAACAATATGGCTTTTCGTGGTATGGGAGACTCTCATCGGTCAAAATGAATATCCTACCTAGACTCCTCTACCTTTTTAGAACACTGCCGATCGAGGTCCCAAAAAAAGATTTAGATTTTATTCAGTCTAAACTAATTTCTTATCTAAGGGGAGGTAAACATGCAAGAATACCCAGTCTCTTACTCACAAGGCACAGGCAGCTAGGGGGAGTGGGGCTACCCAACCTAAGGGACTACTATCAGCTGCTAGACTCACTCAGATCACGGCACTGGGGAGACAAGGCTGTGATATTGTTTGGCCCACTCTGGAAGCGTCCATGGGGGGGACTAAGCTCTCCGGGTGACACACTGTGGAAGAAAGAGGCGTTGGGGGCCACAAAAGGCTTTAAACCGCGCGCACTACTGATTTCTCACCAGCAATTGAATAAGTCAATAAACTTACACAAATTGGTATCACAATACACTCTCGAAAGGCCGTTAAAATATATAATACCAGGAGACTGCCACATCCATATAGATAAATGGGAGAACAAAGGCCTGTACAGGGCAGATTTCTTACAACGGGGCTCTATAGTCACATTCATACAACTACAAGAAAAACTAAAACCAATACCCTTACAATGGTTCATATACTTGCAGATCTCCTCTGCTATTCACCCTTATACACTTAGAGAGAGGGAAAATCAACGCACCACACTTGGGAGGCAATGTAGCGCACAACACAGACCCAAACAAGCTATTTCACATATGTATCATGCGATACAATCAATTAAAATAAAGAATAAGCCACCCATTGTTAGCAGGTGGGAGAGAGACTTGAGTATTGATCTGACAACAGAGGAATGGAACAGCATTACATATGAAGCAAGTAGGGGCTTGCTGAGCGCAGACCGCAAAGAAAATAGCTTAAAATCGGTGTTTCGCTGGTACCTGACTCCTGAGAGACTGGCGCACTCCGCTAAGGGGGACTCCAATTATTGTTATAAAGGGTGCAAGACTAAAGGTACATACATACATATGTGGTGGGAGTGCCCCAAAATTAAACATATATGGAAACAGACTTCAAACCTCTTATCCAACTTGATAGGGGACCAAATAGAAATTAGCGCCCCACAAGCATTATTAAATATCAGAAACAAGAGCTATAACTCCCACATAAATACCTTTTTTAGACTAATCTTCACTACAATTAGGACCTCAATAGCTAAGCACTGGAAGATAGGAGTACCAGATTGGTCAGAGATTATCAATAAAATTGCTAATGTATATGCCATGCATGAGAGAGCAGCCCATCTACAGAACAAGATGGACACTTTTGGCAAAGTCTGGTTCTACTGGATAATGGGGGGAGCCAATAGTGATCTCTGCTAAACTATATAATAGGGAAAGATTGGGAGACTAATAAATACTTGAGCCATTACATAATCCACAATATGGTTGAGATATCACGAGACAGGAGGTTGGAAGCCGAGTACACAGCGATTTGAAAGGTTTAATATTGTTATTGTTAATTTCACAAATGTTTTTTTTTTCTGTAATTTTCATTGTTTTTCTTACCAAAAAAAAAAAAGGTGCAACTGGATGGACTGCCGAAGACCCATTTGGAGGTTGAGACTTTTTAAGGTTTAATAAGACCTACAGATTTGTAACACCCAATGATGGGTGGGTCAATGGTGGCTTGGACCTTTCTTATGTATGTTCTTTTTATTATGCTGTATTGCACTCAATACAAATTATATCAACTAAAAACCATTTCTTTTTGTTCTTTTTGTGTGTGAAGAACCTAGTAAGATTTATTCCTGTTTGTTCTGCCTGGCTTGATCTTGGACTGATTATTGTATTTGTCATTATCCCTGTTTATAAGCCTAATCCTGACTGATTCCCTGGTTAATAAACTTTGGCTCACAAAATTGGGTTATCCTTTTGGACTATCCTCAGGTACCACTGCTGCTATTAATACATGTAAATTAAACACTAGACACTTAAGGTCCAATGAAGTGATAATTCAAGAATCCAGACAACTGAGTGACCTTAAACATTTTTTTTCATTATTCAGATAGAACATGCAATTGTAATCAACTTTACAATTTACTTCTATTATCAATTTTGCTTAATTCTCTTTGTATTCTTTCTTGAAGGAGCAGCAATACACTACTGGGAGATAGCTGAGCGCAATAGTAAGCCAATGAGTAGGCATATGTGTGTAGCCACCAATGAGCAGATAATTCCCATCTCCTGAACCTACATATGCATGCTTTTAAACAAATGATACCAAAAGAATAAAGCAAATTAGATAATAGAAGAAAAATGGAAAGATGTTTAAAATGGTATGCTCCATCTGAATCATGAAGTATCATTTTTGGGTTTCATGTCCCTTTAAGTATTTTTACCAGAGCCTGTGCAAGCTACCTGTTTTGAACTATTAAGGGAATTCATATTATGCGCATATGAAGCTAAAAGCTTTATTCATAGCTCTTGATGACGGCCTAGATTACAAGTGGAGCAGTATTTTGCTCTCCTGCTTGCACGCACATCAGGTAGTGCTTGCATTACAAGTTGAAAGTAAAAAGTTTTGACTCGCGTGCTAACCCGTTGTGCGCAAAGAGCTGAAGTTCGAATATCTTGATCACGTTCACGTATTCCCCCATAGAAGTCAATGGAGCGCCAAAAGTGGGAAAAAATTAAACTATATATATAAATGCTTATTAAATATGAATATTGCATAAATATGTTTTACCATGTTTTCATCTACTTAATGGCAAAGGGCTATAATGCATGTATATACAGTATATATCTATAAAAGTGTACATATATATTAATGTTTTATATGTGTATATATGACTAAATACATATATACACATATACATACATTCAGAGAATGGCAAGACTTTCAGTTCCGATAAATCTCCTCCCGTAAACGGGGTGGTCTAACTGCAATATGGGTACAGTCTATTGCCCCAAGGACATTTGGCATTCCAGCCACACTATAGAATTGAGACTTTGATTGCCATTCTTCTGTGGTAGATGGTAGACAAACATATTCTGGGAATATATGTTGATCCTGCTAGCCATGGAGACACTTCTTCAACTGTTTATACTTCGTCTGATGCAAATCAGGGGTAGAAGGCAAATACGTCAACCTGATGCCATAGAAAATGTGGCTAGAAGAAGGAGATTGCGGGTACAGTGCACATTCCTTCCTCGGGTTCCTTTAGATGTCCTTTCCGATAGAGAGGTTAATCAAAGGTTCCGTCTAGATCGACATTCAATATTGACTTTATATGCTCAAATTGCACATTTTCTAGAGCCAGTGATGGCTCGTTCTATGGCCATTCCCGGACTCCTCAAGTTTCTTAATGCCTTGCACTTTTTTTGCCACCGGATCATTTCAGGCAGTGTCCTCCAGCCTCATCATTGGTTTCAGTCAGTCTGCCTTTTTGTGTCATCTATCCAAAGTTATCGATGCACTTATGCATATATTCCCAGAATATGTTTGTCTACCATCTACCACTGAAGAATGGCAATCGATAAAGTCTCAATTCTATAGTGTGGCTGGAATGCCAAATGTCCTTGGGGCAATAGACTGTACCCATATTGCAGTTAGACCACCCCGTTTATGGGAGGAGATTTATTGGAACTGAAAGTCTTGCCATTCTCTGAATGTACAGAGGGTGTGTGACCTGAAAATGAGGATTATAAGTGTAAGATCCAATTACCCTGGCTCCTGTCATGATGCTTATACCCTTAGGCAGACCGGACTGTATAAAAAATTTGAGAATGGAGTGATGCCAGAGGGATGGTTATTAGGTAAGCTGAACTGGCACCAAATAAGTATTTATTTAATATATTATTGTATATTCTATAATTTTTTCCACATTTAACCGATTGCAAATACATTACTATAATATCCATCTAAACATTTATAAATGATGTATTAATCTAATTGCTTACTAATCAATTGTGATCAAAAATATATATTGTGATTATTAATTGATACTAATTTGACGTTATCATCTAAAATTAATAGAAAGATTTCTAATTGTATATTTTATTAAAATTTAAAAATGATTTTTTTTATTATTTCAAACAGTTTTTAATTACAAACTATTGACTTACTTTAATATTTTGGTTTTGACATTACAGGGGATGCTCGTTACCCTTGCTATATGAATGGCTTCTGACACCCTAATAACCCTCAACTCAGGAAACATATCCGGTTTAATGATGCACACAAAACCACAAGGGGTGTCATTGAAAGGACTTACAGATTATTGAAAATGAGGTTCCGATGTCTGGACAGATCTGGCGGTGCAATTCAGTATTCTACTGAAAAAGTAGCTAGAATAATATTAGTTTGCTGTGTTTTGCATAATATTGCCACAAAAAGAGGATGCCCCATTGTTGAAGATATTCACATGCCTTTCAATGATTTTCCTAGGGAAATTTGCAGGGAGAACACAAATTGACGTGGCATGGCCACAAGGGACATGGTTTCTAACCAATATTTTGAGAATTGATTTTTATTAAAAATAATATTTTCAAGTCATCAAAAACTTTTTTACTTATATGCAAATTATGTAAGCTGTTACGTCTTTATGTTATGTTTTTTGTGAATTAAAATATTTTTAAAAACTCATCTTTTTTATATCATTTTATAAACATCATAGTTAACAGTAATTGCATTGATCACATCAAACAAAAAATGAAATGAAACAGAGGTTCCTTTTCTTACCATTAATTGATTAACTATTTATTTAAAGCAAAAAAAGAAAAAAATAATATGATTTAGAATAATTTTATCCTATTAATAATCATATGGTTACATAATGGAAATAGTTACAATGTATAAAAAAATTAAAACAGTTAGATATTCGTCATACTATTCTTCATTTAACAGGTCATTTTGTAACATTGTAAGGCAATGAAATTTAAATGAATTACAATTTTTTTAATATCTGTATTAGTAGTGTTAGCTGTTGTCACCAAAATTGGCTCTACGGATATTTTAGAACTCAATTTCCCATGACGAGTAAGCATTTTACATGTGCTCAGGCATCATGCAAAATTTATTTTTTGAACCAATGTAGATCCAAGATTGTTGACCCTTTTTAAAAAAAATTATATTATAAATACAAATATGTGCAAAAAAATTAATATTTAATTGTTGTTAGTAATGGTTAGTTGGATAAACAATATTCTTAATTTTAAAGCTATTCTAAAAAACTCTTTAATTAAAAAAAATATTGCGATATACTAATAAAAATAGTCATGCATCAATTTGATGCGTAAAGTTGTGACGTCAGATACAAAAATGTCGCTACAGGAGCCTTTCACTGCTGGAGAAATAGTCATCCTGGTATATGCTATGGAACGCTATTTTCCTCATTGAATGGGAGGAGTTAGATTGGTAAAGCAGGACAGTCATGATCATATTATATATGAAATGATAAGAAGGATGTACAGAGTATCAAAGATAAAAAGGACCAGGCATCAATGCCTACGCAAGTACAGCGATTTGAGGTGTAGGGAGTCTAAATATTATAATTCTATTAAACGTCTAATAAGAACCTGTAAGTATAACTATTAATTGTTATTTATAGTATTCTAAATAACTGTGCCATGTTTTACTTTTCTCCCTTTATTGAAACTCTGAGTCCATTATGGATAAATGTGAGACAATTAATTATTTTCTACAATTAGGAAATATTTATTAACAATGTTAGTAATCATGCTAGTTATGCTAGCTTATTGTTTTACTAAATGTATCCACCAATAAGCAAGCGATATACTAGTTGATAAACCGAAAATGGACTGTCTACTAAGCTTTAAATTAATGCTTTTTAAATAAAGATATCACAAGAGCAAATATAAATTGATAATAGGATTAAATAAGCGATTTAATCCTAAAATTTAATTATTTATCTTAATCCTTCAATAAAAATTTGTGTTTATTATCCATTTAACTTCTATAAATTAAATGAAAAATAACATGTATTATTTAAAAAAAAAAAATTTTTTTTACAAATAGATATGAAAAGAACAAAATCAAAGTCCAAATTCCACGTTATTTAAGAGAAATAAGGATTGAAACTCCAAATAGTAGGCTATCTTCACCACCCCTTCCTTTTACACTTATGGACATAGCTATATCTCCAAAAAACAGAAGAGGAGTGAAAACATTGTCCGTCAACACTCACAAAGGTACATTACTAGTACAAGAAATGTCAACCAAGGATTACAAATTGAAAATCAAAGAAGTAATAAATCAATAATTGAATCAAAATAATAAATAAAAAAATAATAATTGAATCTGTTCTATTTCTGAATCTAATGCACATGTAGATATTCCTGGATGTTCTTATGAGGATAATCCTTCGCTTCAAATTGGAAAACCTTATTACTTTGATCTTGATATAGATGACACATGTCCAAATGAAGATGATACTTATTATGGAAGAGATGAAAATCCAATAATAGAATTTTTATCCCAAGGTTTTAGATATTTATTATTTTTAACGTTTTTTTTTAAGATGATCAAAATTCCTCCAATAATGTAATATTAATTTTCACATTTTCCAAATATTGTAAAAGGTGAATTACGTGACAAAGGTGTCCAAGTTGAAATAGAATTGGATGGCCTGGGATCACCAAAAAGTAATTTGACGAAACAAAATATGGTTCATCCTATAAAATATATGATAGACAAAGGTATATTATTTATTTACCATTGTCAAAAATCTAAATTATTTCCAAGCTATTATTATTATTATAAATTATTATTATTGATAAATTTTAACATAATTTTTTAATTTTCCTATAGCCTCTGGTTCAAACAATCTTTACATATTTGAGGATACAAATGTGCAGACTGAAAATTATATGGATATCATACCTGGAAAAAAGAAGGTATACACAGATATCTCTATAAAGTTTATATATTGTTTCTATTTATAATTTGAATAATATTTAAATTGAATTTAAATTATTTTTCAAATTTATTTCTAGGTATGGAATGTGTTTCTGAAAAAAAAAGATGAAAGCACCCAAACTTTTCTGGAGGATAATTTCTAAATTAAAATGGCAAAAATAAGGGCCCCAATGGTAATGTTGATGGAACAAGTTTATTTTCTGTACCAAAAATATGCCATAATGCCATTTAAAAGCATTTTATTGAAATAATGTTGTAAATAATATTTTATATGTTGATAAAATGTTTGACTTTATGAGCCTTAAAAAAAAATAAAAAAATGTATTTATACAAAAATTTGTGGAATGTATTTTAAAAAAAAAAAAAAAAATTTATGGTTTACACATAGTAAAAAAGAAGTTTAATTTAAAACAAATACATTCCTTGATTTTTTAAAATGTAATAATTTTTTTTATTACAATGCTGTTAATAAAAATTTCTAAAATTTGAATATATATTAATGGAAGTCAAAAACAACGAATGATATTTAACGACAATAGAAACTGAACAAAAAAGTGCAATATAACAAAAACAGTGTGAATTATATTTATAAACAAAAGGTATAAATAATCGAATTTCGAAAATTATAAAAAGGCTATTAATTATGTCCGGACCTCTTGGGGTCTGAAGGTTCCTCTTTCCCTAATAATGGACAGAAGAGCATTGACTGAGTTTTCTACGAGGCGTAAATAATGATTGATCTGTTCATTGTGTTCTTCATCCATTTGCCTCTGCCACTCAAACCTCTCTCTGTCTAATTGTAATTGTCTTTCAGCTAATGAGGAACTTCGGGTCCATGTGTGTAATTATTACATTTTGTAACTCTCTATGATCCAGCCTATATTGTCTAGCAAGTGAGATCATTTCATTGAGACACACATCATCAAGCTGTCCATCTATTTCTGTATTGCCAGGTACCACTGGGCAAACCTGTTCTTGTTGTGGAGCTGGCTGTGCAGTTTCATTAACTGTAGATTCCTGAACTTGAGATTCAATATGAACAGGTTCATGGATTTCCATTGGTTGCGCATCCAACATATCATCCAAATATTCAGGGGTCTCACTTCCACAATCCCTGTTTTGATGTTCCTCCACTGCCATTAATTCTGGTTGTACAGGGACCATATTTATTATAACTTCCCTTGATGATTCTTCAGAATCTGTGAAATTATAATAAATTCTAAATTTACAAATTTAAAATAAATAAAATATAATTTAGTGTATAATGATTTAGTTATTTACTGATGAAGAACAACTCATTCAAATATTTAATAATGTTGATCTTCTATAAACATACTAGTATAATAATATTGATATTCTATGTATTGAAAAATATGTATAGAGATATATATTTTGCAATATACAAATGAACAAATATATATATATATATATATATATATATATATATTATTCCTATAACATTGTAATATCTTTCAATATGTTTCATTGTTGGCCATATCACTGTTTTCATAATTAACCGATATCAGTATCATATGTCACTATTCAAACAACCATATGAATTGTCGATATAGATGCCTACCAAAAAAACTTTTGGCATAGGTGTACATAGAGATTTAGAAATTCAGGAACTTAAAAGAATTGGATAATATTGAGACACAGCAATATTAATAAACTGGTAAACAAAGTATATTAAATTTTAAGCAATTGTGTCTTTATTTAAACAATAAAATTTGTCATTTTCAATGATAAAGATGTGTTTTGAATGCATATTATTCATATGTATTACAAGTACACATACTCACCATAAAACAACCATGGAGGACTTCCAGTCGTGCTCCTAAAAAGCTGTTCAAGTTCAGCTGTGAATAACAGAAATAAAATATATTTTAGAATTTCATTTATTTTAACATACACAAATTGTATGAAATCGGATTGACAATAAAGGATAAATGAACACTTTTTTTATTTAATAATTTAGATACAGCATTTAATAGAAATCAAATCTCTATTTTACTCCTATTTTCAATTTTTAGTATATATAACCGCACACATATCTTTGGCATCTTGATTTTGGTAATATAGATAATGCATGGTAAATAAAGTAAGGTATATATACAGTGTCTCCAAAAATTGAGTTTACCCCTCAAATATTTGTAAATATTTTATTATATCTTTTCATGTGACAAGAATGAATACATTAAACCTTGCTGCAATCTAAAGTAAAGACTGTACAGCCTGTATAACAGTGTCAATTTGCTGTTCTCTCAAAATAATTCAACATACAGCCATTAATATCCGAAACATAAAGAAAGACCAGCGAGCCCCCAGGTAAGGTAAAAAAAAACCTTTATTAAACTTCCATTAGGGACAACAATGAAAGTTGGATAAAAAACAGCATAACAAGCAGTGCTGTCAGCCTCACATCTGACGCGTTTCGGCTAGTATGCCTTAATCGTAGATGCCTACACAGTGTCTCTTTGAGACTTAAATAGCTACTGTGATTAAGCAAAATGCAAAAGGCTGCAGTTAATTAACCTGACAACAATTGATTAATTAATTACAAAGGGCGTCATGAAAAAACTCAAAAGGCTTAACAGAGTATTAATGATGTTACAATTGTATCATACATTGAAAGAAAAGTTAACACATTACATACACTCCTGCTCCAATTGACTTACCTAATTCAAAGCATCTTTCTTATAGAGACCTAAATAAATATCAAACTAAGGGAAGCATGCAGACTGCATTACCTTAGGCATACCATATAAATACTAATTTTAAAGATAATTATTAAGAAAAAACTGAATATGTAAGTGGAGTTAGTAAAGAACTGGGAATTTAACTATTTTAATAAAACCACCAGTAGTTAAATCCTTTTCCAAAAATTAATGATATCTCCACTGATGTTGAAACCCAGTGGTCTTCTGGTTCTAAGAAGAAATATCCAGAAGCTTCCCTGTAAAACATTTTAGCTATTTTATCACCACCTCTGGGACCAACTTGTACATGTTCAATAATACACCAATTAAAGGTATTGACATTTTTATTGTGTGAGTGAATGGAGTGCTGCACAAGGTCTGAACAGTCTAAACCTTGCTCAATATTATTGAGATGCTCCCTTATACGTGAGCGCGCCTCCCTTGAGGTACACCCTACGTACTGTAATTTACACTGGGAGCATTCCACAAGGTAGATTACACACTTAGTGCGGAAATTGGTACATTCACTCAATTCAAAGACCTTATGTTTTACATGTGATTGAAACTGTTTAGTGGAGCTCATATGGCTACAGGCTATACATTGTGAAAAGTGACACTTATAGTGTCCTTTTGAAGAAAGCCAACTGCTTATTCTTGTTTGTTTATTTTGTATCATGGAGGGAGCCAAAATATTCCCTAGTGTGGTACCTCTTTTGGAGACAAAATTACACCCCCTTGATACATAGTCCTTAAGACTGTCCTCTCCTGTTATGATAGATAGATGCTTATTGATTATGTCACAAATTTCGTTAAACTGGGGACTAAAAGTAGTAACAAAAGAAGGTCTTTCTTCTTGACATTTAGACTTACCCTGGGTATTTTTTCTCTGTAGTAAATTACTTCTATCTAGTCTACTAACTTCAAGGTATGCCCTATTCACAGTCTTCTTAGAATACCCACGTTCTAGTAGTTGGCTTCTTAATATATCACCCTCCCTCAGGAAATCTGACTCATCAGTACAGTTCCTCTTGAGCCTAATAAACTGGCCTTTAGCAACTCCAATACCAGTGTGTCTAGGGTGGGAGAACTTGGCATGGAGTATTGTATTGAAAGAAATGGGCTTCCTGTATAGACTAGTAGCTACTTTACCTGTGGATATAATCCCCCTCAGAGTAACATCCAGATACGGAATCTGTTCAGGCTCTGACACAGCAGTGAATTTTAGATTGACCTGGTTATTATTGAGATATTCGATAAATGCTGCCCTTCTATCGTCCCCTCCAGTCCACACAAACAAGAGATTGTCTATATATCTCTTGTATGTTTTAATACAGGATCTAAATGGATTCTGTTCCCCAAAAATGTGGGACCGCTCCCACCAACCCATAAAAAGGCTACAAAGAAGATGTGTTGTATCCTTAAGATAGGAAGGTAGTTGATAGACAATGGGCTGGAGTAGGGATTTGACCCAGCATGAAAGGTTCTCAAATAGAGAGCAGATTCACAAAACATTAGGTCTTCCCCTCACCTTCTCCAAGGATTTATGAACCTTGGGGAGGTGATGGAAGATAGGAATCACCAGTGACTGGACATTGAGAAAGTCAAAAGTTTCTTGATCCAAAATCCCCAAATCCAGCCCATCGTCCAACAAGTTTCAATCTAAAATCTGAAGTGGGATCCTTATGTAACTGAGGTAGACTTCAGGGTCGTTAATCTGTCTTTATGCTTCTAGAATGTATGATACTTTGTTCAGGACTACAATGCTCCCACCCTTGTCAGCCTGTATGATAACAATTGTATCTCTTGCTTTGAGGCTGTCAATGGCTTGCATTTGTTCCATGGACAAATTATTGTGTTCTCTTTTATGATACTTTGTTAATTTAATCAAATCTTCTTCCACCCTATGATGGAAGGCTTCCAAAAATGGGCCTCTCTCCTTAGTAGGGTAGAAAATAGATTTTGGTTTGTAGCCGATATGTGCAGATTTGGCAGAGCGGGGAAGAGGGGTGGCAGATTCAACTGATAAGCCCTGCAATATAAAATAATCCCACCCTTCATTAAAATCCATGATGTCATGGATATTGGGTAAATCATAATCCACGTAATCTTGGGAGGTATTACTAGGGGCCTGATTTAGATGTTGGTAATCTCTATTAGAATTTTTTTTTCTCAAAGTGAGATCCCTAACTAATCTGTTAACATCAATGATAGTTTCAAATAGAAAGCCATTAATGTCTAGACTGTTTCCAAAAAAAGTGAGTATACCCATAAGTGGAAGTACAAATTGTGCACTAATTGGAAACTAAATTGACATTTAGTTAACAATTGACATTTTTTTGCCAAACTTGTACATTTCCACTTTTGGGTTTACCCACTTTTGTTGCCAAAAGATCAGACATTAATGGCTGTGTGTTGAGTTATTTTGAGGGGACAGCAAATTTATACTTGTATACAGTCTGTACACTCACTACTTTTCATTATTGTAAAGTATCATTGCTTTATTTCTGTCACATGGAAAAATATTATTAAATATTAACAACATTTTGAGTGGTATACTCACTTTTATGATTTAATGTATATATATATATACACACTTTTTTTTAGATAATTCATGTCTCTCGAGTTATCAAATTACAAATATGATAATTAAAAATAATAATAGAGTTTATAATAATTAAGTTTTTTTTTACCTGTACCTCTACCAACACTTGTTTCCGGAGTGCTGGTCCTTATATCGGGAAGTGTATCAGCTGATAATATTGTATGGCTCAATGTTGAGGTGCTGCAAATAAATTGTCCATGTAGGACACCATCACTTGGCATCAACGTTGCTGAGGATATTGACGGAATGCTGGAAGTTTGCTCATCCCCACCCCTAGACGTCACCGATTGTGGTCGAGCTGTTAAAAGATAAATATAAAATAAAATTATATGTAATTCATGTTTCTATAAGTACAAGAATAATACACTTGAAATAAAGTGATACATTTGGTTATTTAAAGGGACAGTCTAGCTCACACACAATCACCTGGAAGAAGAAAGAGAATGTATTAGTCAACAAGCATACTATTGACTTTAAACATAGATTTTGCTTTGTTCTACCTTGTTATGCTTATTTGGAACATAAATATTCAAGGTTAATATGTTAATATTTTCCACCTTGAAGTCCGCATTTTAGTAAAAAACATGTTTAACACACTTGAGGGTGTTTGTTCTTGTCTTCCATATAGATAACATTTATCTCATGAATGTGAATTTAAGGGTTATAAAAAAAAAAAATCATAGATAGTGAAAAAAATGGATTTCTTAGTGTAAGCCATGAAACCAAAAACTCAGTAATTTCCATATGTACATTTTTTTACATTTTGAGAATTTTTAATCTCATATTTTACACATAAGCATTGTGAAAATACTTTACTATTTATAAATAAAAAACAAATTTAAAAAATTGTTATAATTCACTATTAAAATGAAGGATGTCATATTGTAAAGATTTGTAACAGCTTGTTGACACATAAATTAATTTATTCCCTTATTAGGATTAATTGAAAAAGAAAGAGTGGTCTGCTTCTGTGCAATTACATAACATTTTAAAGACAGAATTCCATGGACAAATTCTTTTATTTTTTAAAAGATTACATTAACTCAGGGGTATTCTTTGATCTAAGCCCCTACAGACTAGACTGTTATTTAAATACTTAAGCCAGAGTAGCATTGTAGACAACCACTGATTAATCCCCTGTAAAACCACTTTCATGAGAAGATTGTTATCTATATGACTCAAAATAAATATGAAAAAAATACAAAATAAAAAAATAAAAAAAATAAAATGTAATATTTATTTGCTTATTTAAAAAAACAAATAATAAAGTTTTATAATATGAGCAAAGACTATTTGATAATATAATAATACTTGAAATTGAAAAAATAAATAAAAACATTGATACCCCAAAACTGTACCGATTTTAGTGTGTGTGTGTATCTGTATGTATAAGTGTGTGTGTGTGTATCTGCATGTATAAGTGTATGCTATGTAGTGTGTGTGTCTACTTATATAAATGTAAGCTATGAAGTGTGTGTATCTGCATGTATAAGTGTATACTATGTAGTGTGTGTGTATGTATCTGCATGTGTAAGTGTATGCTATGTAGTGTGTGAGTATCTGCATGGGTAAGTGTATGCTATGTAGTGTGTGTGTGTATCTGCATGTATAAGTGTATGCTATGTAGTGTGTTACTGTGCATTTTTGCTAACTTTAAAGGCCAAAATCGAATATTAATGAGGAAAGCAGACATCAGTTTTATACAATCTATTATTAAATGTCCAAATAAGATAAAAATATTTAGCACGGTCTCTGCAAAGGTTAATTAAATACAGAGCTCACTTAGCTATACTAGTGGTTTGAGCTGGGTTTGATTTGCTGCCTAAAGAGTATTAAAAGATATTACTTTATTTAGAATTTTACTTATATTACTTTCTTCTTATGATTTTTTAAGCCTCCCCCTTCCCCGCTCCATCCCTCTTTTTAATTTTTAAATGTTGGGAGGTATGAAAAATGAATCAATTTTTTTTTAATTTATTTTAACTGGAAAAAACCTATCAGTATAATATTGTATTTTATACCACATCTAATACATTAAACTATCCCTTTAAGAGGAATTAACTAATTCTACTATTGGTTGAATGATAGAAATATACATTTTTACCAAAAATGGAGCCAGAATAGGCCTATATCTTACATAATCAAAATTGTCGCAAAAAACAAATTGATTTGCAAATATATTTAAGTAATAAAAATTTGCATAAACCGACTCTACTAGATAATTAGAATACGATTAAATTCAATTAAAATACTTAAAATTTAGAGTTAATACATTTTGTACCTCTTATGTCGCTATCACAATCATCTGTAATCCCGACGATTATTTCGGGGGCCTAAACGCTGCACAAGTCTCTGCTCGTAATCGGTCAGATCTGCGACATAAGCTGGTCCACCTTTTTTTTTTCTTTTGCCAATTTTGCTTTAGCAAATCTTTTAATGTCGTTGTACCTTTTCTTTATCTGGTCAGCGACCTTTTTTCCAGGTCCCTGAGCACTGACAGCATCAATTATACGAGTCCAGATACTCTTTTTTTCGGTGACTGGAAGTTTGCTTTGCACGACAACCGAATAAATAGTCTTAAGAGTCGAGAACCATATCAACAAGAACCAGGTTCTGCTGGTGTGAGAAGTTTGGATTCTTGGATTTGTTTGTCTGTGAATCCAATCCAGAAGTTGCCATACTTAATTTATAAATAAAAAAAATATAGGCTTGAAACACTTCAGGTTCGGGAATTATCAAGTTTGACAAAATAGATAAATTGGACTTTATATAGTGCTGCAACAAGTTCCCGCAACAAATGTGACATTTCTGACACCTACAGTCACGTGGGACAAACATGACTGACAAGTTGTAAGAAAATAATTGTACATTCACAACTAGTGAGGCATCAGATGTATGAATCATACGCCGGCGCTCAATGCGGATTAGACACAAGATATTTTATGCTGTTTTTTAGTACATATGGAGGTTGGGTAACATCTTGCTAGCTGCGAATTCGAGTGAGTCGACCAGACACGTTGTCGGCAAGAAAATTGACGCTTTAGTACATGGAGCCCTATGAGGCCCATTTATCAAGCTCCGTATGGAGCTTGAGGGCCCATGTTTCGGGTGAGTCTTCAGACTCACCAGAAACAGTTATGAAGCAGTGGTCTATAGATTGCTGGTGGCCAATTGGTCGCGAATCTGCAGGGGACGGCGTTTCACCAGCAGCTAATTTCACAGCCAAGAATCTTTCCACATTTGGAAAACCCTTACCACCAACATTTTTACTCTTAACAACATCTTTTTTCAAATGCTCCAAGCCAGAACTCCAGAAAAAAAAACAACACTCTCAAAATTCTCTGATAAATCCTCTCAGGAGGTGAAAAAATTAACGCTAAATATAACATAATAGAGATCAAAACCGATTTAATAACTAACATATTTCCCTCCAAAGATAAAGTCCTTAAAGACCAAAACTGATGTTTTCTACTCATTTTATCAAAAACATTCTCCCAACTTTCCAAGCCTTTCAAATCAAGATCAAATTTCACACCCGACACCTCAATTGCACCATCAGTCACAGGCCTTCCACAGGAATTAATCTCCCTATCATTACCAAAAACTTTAACTTTACACTTATTCCAATTAACTTTGAAACCACTTGCCATACAAAAACATTCAACCAAAGTTTTCACCCTCCTTAAACCAGCCTGAGTCTCACATACTACACTCACATCATCCATATACCCAATCACTTTCATACACCTTCCATTACTGCCAGGAACACTAACACCTCTAACTAATTTATCCTTTGTCAAACTAGTTAACAATGGCTCAATGGCACATACAAATAACACAGGAGACAAAGGACAACCATGACGAACTCCAGATTTAACACAAAATTCCTCTGTCAAAAAAACATTAACCTGAACTTGACTCACAATATCACAATACAAACATTTAAACCATCCAGTAATCTTATCGGAAAAACCTAAACGTTCTAAAACATGAAACATAAAATCATGCACTACCCTATCATATGCTTTTTCAAAATCCACAATAGCAACAGCAACAGACCTCATCCTCTCCCTCACATATCACAGTACATTGTGGTAGTAACAACAAACTTTCAGGAATCTGATGCCCAGGAACAGCACACACTTGCTCTTCACCCACAACCTTACCAATCACTTCACATATTCTATTTGCCAGCACCTTTGCAATAACTTTATAGTCAACATTCAACAATGTAATCAGCCTCCAATTCCTCAAATCTCTCTTATCACCCTTTTTAAATAACAAAACAATCAACCCTTTCCTGATTGAAACAGGCAAAACATTCATTCTCAAAACAAAATTACAAACATCCAACATATCCACCGTAATCCAAAAACACGTATAAAATTCAACAGGCAAACCATCACAACCAGGCACTTTCCCATTCTTAAAACTCCTATCAACCTCTGCAATCTCATCCACACTTAGATCCCTTTCTAACAAATCATTATCATATTTTTCCAACTTAACCTCAATGTCTTCAAACAACTCATTTTCCAATAAAACATCTCTTATCTTTTCTTTATACAGCTCACTATAAAACTCATGAGCTTCACGCAAAACACCATCTGTACCAAAAACTTACTTATCCATTTTCTTCAATCTTGACATAAAAACAAGTTTCTTTCCTTTTTCATGCATACACTTTTTATTTATCTTTCTTTTTTCAGCAGTTTCCTCATGCATATCAATACCACAATTTCTTAATTCATAAAAATACAACAACCTCAGATATCATTTATCATTCAACTCCCTTTCCATTCTAGCTTTCTCACAGCTTTTCTTAATAAAAAACCTCTTTATTTCCACCTTCAACCATTCCCCCCACATAAGCACATTACTAAAATCACACTTTCTTTCACGCCACCTTTCATACATCCAAACAAACTGACATTTAATCTTCTCATCTTCTAACAAATCCACATTCAGTTTCAAAACACCTTTACCATAATTGATCTTCAAATCACAATTCACCTTACACATTAAAAGGGCATGATCCATAAAGGGCATCTGTTTCAAAGAAAAATCATCTACACCTAGAAATTTAGATAAAAAACAAAAATCAATTTGAGATTTTATCCCATCACTATCACTAAAGAAAGTAAAACCCGCCCCTGTAAATGAAAGGACCCAAAGGCATCCTTCAAACCGAAAGATTTAAGCAGTACAACTAAAAACTTCCCTGAGCTATCCACCCTACAATCACTCCCACCCTCTCTGTCCCCATTCTTAATAATACAATTAAAATCCCCAACCAAAAAAGTTGGATCTCGGCCTGGCAGAAAAAAATTTAATGTTTCAAAATTAAGCAAACGTTCTACACTATTTGGAGAAGCATATACATTAAACAAATGAAAAACAGTCCCACAAAAAATAAAACTAACCAACAAACAAAAACCTAACCTGGGACAATATGAACTACATTAAGGATAGAAAAACAAACCCCCTTAAACAAAACTCCCCCTCCCCCCATTCAGAAGAACAAGACCATACTTTAGGACCATATTCCCAGTCAGCACATTTAGGATGTTCAGAAAGACCACATTCTTGCAAAAAAAATATTAGCAGAACATACAGATAATAACTTAAAAATTGCAGCTCTCCTTGCTATAGTTTTCATACATCTGACATTAAGGGAAGAAATTGTCAGAAACATCACAACAATAAATTAAAGAAAAACAAAAAAGATCAGGACTTCTTTCCTTTCTTTTTCTTAGGACTCAAAGGAGATCCTTTAAATCTGCCTCTGTGATGTTCTGACCTCCTAGGCTCCCACTTTGTGAGCCTCATAACCAGTAACTTAAGCAAGTTGGTTCACATATCTTTTATCTAAATAACCAACAGAAGAGGGATCAGAAAAGTCAACAATACACTGGCTTGAGTCAGAGGGAACGTCTTTAGTAGAGACAGAAGGAAACTCTGAGATTAAAGAGTCAGCATCACTAGTAGTATCTGGATCTGCGGACTCTCCCATCCATCAGAATGCGCACCTTTTCTCTGCTTGGAGGCAGATTTTTTCCCTGCAGTGTCCATATCCTCCTCAGAACCAGAGGACACAACAGCAGACCAATGAATGTTCCCCACTTCACCAAGAACAGCATCAGGAGTAGGATCACAAGATGACTCAGTGAAGGAAAAATTATCTGTCCCAGGAACAGCAACAGTATCATCCACAGAATTGGGAAACAGGGTTTCAAGAACATCGGAAGCAGCTATCACATTAGAAATAGCAAGATCCACCTCCTGAAGATTAGATTGGGCTTCCTCCACCTTCTCAGCCACAGGAACCACTACAGGAGCATCAGACACCTCTACGACAGGGACCCTAACTGCATATTTCTTACACAAAAGAGGTAACATAGAGTTCAATGCCTCATCAGAGACCTCCTCCTCATTCACAGATGACTCAACTGCAACTGAAGATGTTTTTTTTGCAACATCAGCGTAGGAATGCTTCACTCTATCAAGCCCCTGCAACATCATCAAAGGACACATCCTGCACAGATGACTTGAAGAACCACACAGGTCACATGTCCAGCATTTACTACAGTGGGCAACAAGATGATCCTCCTCACCACAATTTCGACATCTGGCACCTGGGCAATTTTCAGCAATGTGACCAAACAGGTTGCAACTATGCAAAAAATAGGCATGTCATCATAATATAGGAAAGCTCTATTTCCACCAATGGCAAAAGTCTGTGGAGGGTGTTTCTTTCCACCAATACCTAATTCATCTAGCACAAACCGCACCCAGAACCTGCGCTTTCCATTGAAAGTCCCAAACTGATTCTTCAGCTTGCTACCTCCTTGAACATCATCAAAGTAGCGACAAAGAAACAGACGAATTTCCACATCAGTGACCCAAGGGTTGTACATATGTACTGTCACTGTTCTCTCCCTCTGCACACAGGCAACAAATCTCATGCCCAACAACTTTGGAGCAGCAGCCATATCAATAGTCCATTGATAGCAGGTCTGTAAATGATGCTAATCTTTGAAGCCACATCAAAAATCCCTCTTGAATAAAAAAACTTCACATATACATTCAGTTATATGCACTGTACTACTGTCCAAGATATAGTTTGTATTTGAATACATATAGAGGTTGTTTACTATAATGTTTTATTACAGTTTAATCATCATAGGAGTGAAACATGAAATCTACATCATGTTAAAGGGATATGAAAACCCAAATTTTTCTTTTGGGATTCAGACAGAGAATACCATTTTAAAACAAGTTTCCAATTTAATTCTATTACCAAATTTGCTTTGTTCCTATGATATTCTGTGTTGAAGAGATATCTAGGTAGGCACCTGGAGCACTACATGGCAGAAACATGGTGCTACTATCTAGTGCTCTTGAAAATGGAGAAGATTCTCGCAAAACTGCTGCCAAAATAGTGCTCCAGAAATGGTCCGGCTCCTAAGCATATGCTCCTGCTTTTCAATGAAAGATACCAAGAGAATGAAGACAAATTGGTAATAGAAGTAAATTAAAAAGTTGTTTAAAATCGCATGCTCTGAATCATGAAAGAAAAAGTTTGGGTTACATACCCCTTTAATAAAGGTAAAAAAAAAGCCATTTTAGTGAAAAGACATATTCAAGTGCAGCTCCTTCAACTTTTTCCTACAGGGAGTGCAGAATTATTAGGCAAGTTGTATTTTGAGGATTAATTTTATTATTGAACAACAACCATGTTCTCAATGAACCCAAAAAAACTCATTAATATCAAAGCTGAATAGTTTTGGAAGTAGTTTTTAGTTTGTTTTTAGTTATAGCTATTTTAGGGGGATATCTGTGTGTGCAGGTGACTATTACTGTGCATAATTATTAGGCACCTTAACAAAAAACAAATATATACCCATTTCAATTATTTATTTTTACCAGTGAAACCAATATAACATCTCAACATTCACAAATATACATTTCTGACATTCAAAAACAAAACAAAAACAAATCAGTGACCAATATAGCCACCTTTCTTTGCAAGGACACTCAAAAGCCTGCCATCCATGGATTCTGTCAGTGTTTTGATCTGTTCACCATCAACATTGCGTGCAGCAGCAACCACAGCCTCCCAGACACTGTTCAGAGAGGTGTACTGTTTTCCCTCCTTGTAAATCTCACATTTGATGATGGACCACAGGTTCTCAATGGGGTTCAGATCAGGTGAACAAGGAGGCCATGTCATTAGATTTTCTTCTTTTATACCCTTTCTTGCCAGCCATGCTGTGGAATACTTGGATGCGTGTGATGGAGCATTGTCCTGCATGAAAATCATGTTTTTCTTGAAGGATGCAGACTTCTTCCTGTACCACTGCTTGAAGAAGGTGTCTTCCAGAAACTGGCAGTAGGACTGGGAGTTGAGCTTGACTCCATCCTCAACCCGAAAAGGCCCCACAAGCTCATCTTTGATGATACCAGCCCAAACCAGCCCAAACCAGTACTCCACCTCCACCTTGCTGGCGTCGGACTGGAGCTCTCTGCCCTTTACCAATCCAGCCATGGGCCCATCCATCTGGCCCATCAAGACTCACTCTCATTTCATCAGTCCATAAAACCTTAGAAAAATCAGTCTTGAGATATTTCTTGGCCCAGTCTTGACGTTTCAGCTTGTGTGTCTTGTTCGGTGGTGGTCGTCTTTCAGCCTTTCTTACCTTGGCCATGTCTCTGAGTATTGCACACCTTGTGCTTTTGGGCACTCCAGTGATGTTGCAGCTCTGAAATATGGCCAAACTGGTGGCAAGTGGCATCTTGGCAGCTGCACGCTTGACTTTTCTCAGTTCATGGGCAGTTATTTTGCGCCTTGGTTTTTCCACACGCTTTTTGTGACCCTGTTGACTATTTTGAATGAAACGCTTGATTGTTCGATGATCACGCTTCAGAAGCTTTGCAATTTTAAGAGTGCTGCATCCCTCTGCAAGATATCTCACTATTTTTTACTTTTCTGAGCCTGTCAAGTCCTTCTTTTGACCCATTTTGCCAAAGGAAAGGAAGTTGCCTAATAATTATGCACACCTGATATAGGGTGTTGATGTAATTAGACCACACCCCTTCTCATTACAGAGATGCACATCACCTAATATGCTTAATTGGTAGTAGGCTTTCAAGCCTATACAGCTTGGAGTAAGACAACATGCATAAAGAGGATGATGTGGTCAAAATACTCATTTGCCTAATAATTCTGCACACAGTGTATAGATACACATATGCCTGTAATTTCCTTTTTTGTTTGTCAAAGTTTATTATATATTTACTTAAGTTTCGGATTGCACTTCAGAGACCACTGAACTAGCAAAACACCAGTTTCGTCAAGAGTTAGTGAGTACAGGGCTACTCACCTCTGATGACCACCCAGAAAACTAGAAGGGGATCAAGAACAAAGCTCTTTCGTACCCCAACAGAAAGTTGTAAATGGACAGAGGATTAGCCAGTGATGAATACACTAAAAGTACAGTTAGACAGGTGGGGGAGAACCACAAAAGGGCTATGTAACAAATGCAAAAGGATTGGAAAGTTTGGAGCAAGAGAGCATGATCAACAGTATCTAAGGCTATGGACAGATCAAGAAAAATTCACAGAAATGCATTACTCTTTATATTTTATCCGGAATTAGGTAGTTAGTAGCCTTTATGATTGTATTTTGTGTGGAGTTTTGCTGTCTAAATAAAGATTCCAATGGATCAAGAAGGGAGTTTGAGGAAATTTGATAGATTTATAAATGCTAGTCATAACAGATGTTTTGAGGCAAGGGGAGAAACCTTATCCTTTGTATGAAAGGAAAAATAAATGAATTTGTGGCTATGAGAGTTTTGGTTGTTTGTGAATGGTTGAGGTGGAGATTGGTAGTGTATTGAGAGATTATTTCTAATAGAATCTATTTTGTTGTTGAAGTTGCTGGTAAATTCTTGAGCTGAGAGATTAGTGGTAATAGGAGGTGGGATGGATGGAGAAGATTGACTTAATGCTTCTTAGTAATTGGTGTGTGGTTTAATTAGTGGGAGAAAAGTAGGGAGTAGGAGTGCTGTGATGCCGGAATTGAGATGACAGTGATCAGAAAGAGGAAAATGGAATTTGGGAAGTGTGAAAGAAAGCATTGAGAGATGAAAAACAGATCAGGGGAGTGTATATCTTTGTGAGTGAAAGAATAGGTCCATTGTGACAGACCATAAAAGGAAGTTCGTTCTAGAAGTGTTGTAGCTCCAGGGGGAGAGGGATTGTCAACAGGGACATTGAAAGTACTGAGAATGATGGCAGGGGTTTCTGAAGTCTCCCTAAGTGTGATGCGGGAATCCAGACATGGACCCGTTGCTGAATGTGCCTAAAGGGATATGACTGTACCTCACTAATGAGGCCCAAAATAAGCCGAAACATACGTCTGGTGTAATGCTCGTGGGATACTCCTCTATCAGACCGAACTCGGCCAGTAGTCTTGATATCTCGGCTTCGAGCTGGAATGATAGAGAATATCCCAGAGCAAGAAAGTAGTAAGATGAGGATAGCGGCACTCAGCACAGGCAGGACAGTCCTCAGCGGCAACAGCAGAGCAGCCCAAGGGCATACACTAGAATGGTCAGGCAGGCAGGGTTCGGCAATGAAGAGACAGACCAGCAATTTAGGGGTTAGCCAGGTAGAGTTGTCAGTAAGCAGGCAGGAATCAGCAGCAGTAAATCAGTCCAGCAATTTAGGGGTTAACCAGGTAGAGTAGTCAGTAAGCAGGCAGGAATCAGCAGCAGTAAATCAGTCCAGTATTTTAGGGGTTAACCAGGTAGAGTAGTCAGTAAGCAGGCAGGAATCAGCAGCAGTAAATCAGTCCAGCAATTTAGGGGTTAACCAGGTAGAGTAGCAAGTAAGCAGGCAGGAATCAGCAGCAGTAAATCAGTCCATAGAATGATCTGTCACACCCAGGAGTACACAGAATGACACCTATACTTGGGCAGTGACAGATCGTTAGTGAGCAGTTCAAATAGGTGCAGGATTTGCGCCAGTGAGTACCCACCAGCATCAGGTGCATGCAGCGATGACATCCTGAGCCGACACTGCCCCTGACAATGAGCAGGAAGGAGACACCGCACCCCTAGCAATGGCTAGAGAGGCGCGGTGTGACATAACCCCCTTCACAAGGGTTCCCTCTGGGAATTGGAGCCAGCAGCATGGAACTTGGAGACCAGAGATGGAGCAGGCACATTACGGGCAGGAACCCAAAAATTATCCACCAGGGAGTAACCCTTCCAATGTACCAAGTATTGCAATTGTCTGCGCCTTTATCTGGAGTCCAGGATCTTAGCTGCCCCATATTCTGGGCCCCCACGTATCAGGAGCGGAGGAGGTGGAGCTCGGAACCAGGTATATCTATTCTTGATGTAAGGTTTAAGCAGGGAGATGTGGAAGACCGAATGTATACGTAGGGTTTTTGGCAAGGCTACTTTGTAGGCAACAGGAGACAGTCTTTTCAGGACCTTGTAAGGACCGATATATCTGGGCCCCAATTTGTGACAGGGTTGACGTAGACACATGTGTCAGGTAGATATCCAAACATGGTCACCTACTGGAATGGTACGTACAGAAGCCCTGTGACGATCAGCAAACTTCTTGTATCTAGAAACAGCAGAACATAGCTGAGAGCGAATATGTTGCCAATGAGTGGTGAGTCCAGTGACGGTCTGCAGCAGGAACCCCAGTGGACTGAGTTGAAAGAGGAAACACACGAGGTTGATACCCAGCTGCGGCTTGAAATGGAGAACATCGAAGAGAAGAGTGCCAATGAGTGTTTCTTGCCAGCTCGGCTAGGGGTAACAACTCAGACCAGTTGGTATAGCTAGCATTGACAAAGGCTCTAAGGTAGGCTTCAAGATCCTGGTTTGCTCTCTCCATTAGTCCATTGGTCTGTGTATGGAAGCCAGAGGACAAGGACACCTTGGTTCCAATCGATTTAAAAAAGGCTCTCCAAAAGGCAGAGATAAACTGTGGGCCTCTGTCGGAAACAATGTTCACAGGAATGCCATGAAGTCATACCACATGCAAGAGAAAAAGAGACAATAATTCTTGAGCAGAAGGATGTTTGGTTAGTTGTACAAAGTGAGCCAGTCTGGAAAAGCGGTCTACCACCACCCAGATTACTGTATGGTGGTTGGAAGAAGGAAGCTCCACAATGAAGTCCATAGTTATGTGTGCCCAGGGTCGTTTGAGGATGGACAATGGTTGGAGCAAGCCAGGAGGTAAGGATCTAGGAGTCTTGTTGGCCGCACAAATCGTACAGGCTTTCACATAATCCTGAGCGTCAGACTTCATGGCAGGCCACCATACATGCTGGGAAAGACACTTGAAAGTCTTAGTCGAACCAGGATGTCCTGAAAGTTTGCTATCGCAGGGATACGTAGATTCTGAGGTACAAAGAGGATATTGTAGGCCATGGGGGCACCAGGAGGTTTACTAGATTGAGTATGTTGCAATCAGTACAGAAGGGTCGTGTTGAGTTGAGCAACCACACAGGAGGGGTGTATGATGTGTTCGATAGGAGTTTCTGAGGAATCACTTGAGTGAGGGAACTGATGGGAAAAGGCATCTGCCTTCTTGTTCTTGGTCCCAGGAAGCTAAGAGACCACAAAGTTAAAACGGGAAAAGAACAAGGCCCACCTGGGGGGATTGTTGGGGATTGAGTTGATGGGCAGTCTCTCGGTAAGTCAGATTCTTGTGATCAGTGAGAATCTGAATAGGATTGGCAGTGCCCTCTAACCAGTGACGCCATTCCGTCAAGGCCATCTTAATGGCTAAGAGTTCACAGTTACCCACATCGTAGTTCCTCTCAGCAGGAGTAAAGTGTTTAGAGAAAAATGCTACAGGGTGTGACTTGGAAGTCAAAGGGTCCCTCTGGGTGAGAACAGCTCCAGCTCCTATCTCAGAGGCATCAACCTCTAAAGTGAACTGTAGGTCAGGATCAGGATGGTGAATGATAGGAGCTGAACAAAAAGCCTTTTTCAGACAAGAGAAGGTGTTTACGGCCACAGGAGGCCAATGTTTACAGTCCTTGTTCTGCTTTGTCAATTCAGTGAAAGGAGCCACACTTTGGGAAACGTTCTTTATAAATTTGCGGTAGTAATTGGAGAATCCCAAGAATCTCTGCAATCCCTTTAGGGAGGTAGGTTGAGGGAATTCTAGTACTGCGGTGAGTTTAGCAGGATCCATGGCAAAGCCCTCCTTCGAGATGACATAACTAAGGAATTGGATTTGCTCCTGTTTAAATTCACAATTTACTAATTTGGCTATCAAAGAATTCTCTCTGAGGCGATGAAGCACTTGTCTCAGGTGCTTATGATGCTCCTCTAAAGTGGAAGAGAAAACAAGGATATCATCCAGATAAATGATGACCATGCGGTTGAGGATATCACGGAAGACATCGTTGACAAATGCCTGGAAGACAGCAGGGGCGTTATACAGCCCAAAGGTCATTACAAGGTATTCATAATGCCCAGATCTTGTGTTAAAGGCAGTCTTCTATTTGTGGCCTGGAAAGATGCGAATCAGATTGTATACCCCACGTAAATCCAATTTGGTGAAAAAACAAGCATGCTGGAGTGAGTCATACAGTTCAGAGATCAAAGGTATGGGATAGCAAATCTTGATGGTTATGTTGTTCAAGGCTCTGTAGTCAATGCAGGGTCTGAGCCCACCATTCTTTTTACTGACAAAAAAGATGCCAGCCCCAGCAGTAGAGGAGGAAGGACAAATGAACCCTTTGGCTAGGTTCTCTTGGATGTACTCCTCCATGGATTTGGTTTCAGCCTTAGATAGTGGATAAGTCCTCCCATTAGGAAGTGGGGCTCCGGGAAAGAGGTTGATCTTGCAGTCATAAGGACGGTGGGGTGGCAGCACATCAGCTGCTTTTTTCTTGAACACATCCACAAAGTCAGTGTATACTGAAGGAAGGTTTAAAGGAGTCAGTATACTGGCTAAGGAAATACGCATCCTGAACCGACACTGCCCCTGGCAATGAGCAGGAAGGAGACTAGAGCGGCGCGGTGTGACATCTGGGGTTTTGCCGTTTCTCTTGTTCAGAGAGGGATAGCCTGGTATTTCGGGGCTGGACTGTACTGTTAAGTCAGGATCAGACTGATATGCTACAGGAAAGTTCTTCTCTGTGAAAGGCACATATATAGCAAAAAGAGGCTGCTTCTAGGGTGGTAACTAGCCATAGAACAAGCTATTATGCTATTTTGTACCCAGGTTAAGCGCTTCTCTCTTTTTATTTATGCCCATTATGACACTTATGGAAGTCTCCTTAAGTGTGATGTGGGACTCCAGATGTGGACCCATTGCTCAATATGCCTAGAAGGATATTGCTGCACCTCACTAATGAGGCCCACAATAGGCCGAAACATACGTCTGTGGTTTTGCAGTTTCTCTCGTTCAGAGAGGGATTGCCTAGTATTTTTAGGACTGGACTGTACTGTTAAGTCAGGATCAGACTAATATGCTACAGGAAAGTTCTTCTCTGTGAAAGGCACATATTGAGCAAAAAGAGGCTGCTTCTAGTGTGGTAACTAGCCATAGAACAAGCTATTATGCTATTGTTCATTCCCAGGTTGACCGCTTCTCTCTTTTTATTTATGCAAATATGACACTTAGGGAAGTCTCCCTAAGTGTGATGCGGGAATCCCTAAGTGTGATTCCCTAAGTGTGATGTGGGAATGCAGACTTGGACCTGTTGCTCAATATGCCTAGAAGGATATGGCTGCACCTCACTGACTAGGCCCACAGTAGGCTGAAACCTACGTCTGGGGTTTTGCAGTTTCTCTTGTTCAGAGATGGATTGCCTGTTTTTTTGGGGCTGGACTGTACTGTGAAGTCAGGATCAGACTAATATGCTACAGGAAAGTTCCTCTCTGTGAAAGGCACATATTGAGCAAAAAGAGGCTGTTTCTAGTGTGGTAACTAGCCAAAGAACAAGCTATTATGCTATTGTTCATTCCCAGGTGAGCGCTTCTCTCTTTTTATTTATGCAAATGATGACACTTATGGAAGTCTCCCTAAGTGTGATGCGGGAATCCAGACGTGGACCTGTTGCTCAATGTGCCTAGAGGGATATGACTGCACCTCACTGACAAGGCCAACAATAGGCCGAAACGTACGCCTGGGGTTTTGAAGTTTCTCTCGTTCAGAGAGGGATTGCCTGGTGTTTCGGGGCTGGACTGTACTGTTAAGTCAGGATCAGACTGATATGCTACAGGAAAGTTCTTCTCTGTGAAAGGCACATATATAGCAAAAAGAGGCTGCTTCTAGGGTGGAAACTAGCCATAGAACAAGCTATTATGCTATTGTTCGTTCCCAGGTTGAGTGCTTCTTTCTTTTTATTTATTGAAACTAGAATTCCCATGATGCTTAGGCACTCTGCAGGCTAGATGGGAATCACACGAAATGTAGTTCTGAAAAAACATCAGGGGTACTAAGGTTAGCCATCACTCATCTAAGGTGTGCTGACATACCATAATGTGGGTAAATGCACTGAAAAACCCATGTCTTCTATTGCTCATTGATGGTGCTCTAAAGCTACAATAAAGTAGTGGAGTTCTTCAGTTATATATAAACCATGATGTTACATAAAAAACTTCACATATACATTCAGTTATATGCACTGTACTACTGTCCAAGATATAGTTTATATTTGAATACATATAGAGGTTGTTTACTATAATGTTTTATTACAGTTTAATCATCATAGGAGTGAAACAGGAAGGGAAATCTACATCATGTTAAAGGGATATGAAACCCACATTTTTCTTTTGGAATTCAGACAGAGAATACCATTTTAAAACAAGTTTCCAATTCTATTCTATTACCAAATTTGCTTTGTTCCCATGATATTCTGTGTTGAAGAGATATCTAGGTAGGCACCTGGAGCACTACATGGCAGAAACATGGTGCTACCATCTAGTTCTCTTGCAAATGGAGAAGATTCTCGCAAAACTGCTGCCAAAATAGTGCTCCAGAAATGGTCCGGCTCCTAAGCATTTGCTCCTGCTTTTCAATGAAAGATACCAAGGGAATGAAGACAAATTGATAATAGAAGTAAATTAAAGTTGTTTAAAATCGCATGCTCTGAATCATGAATGAAAAAGTTTGGGTTAAATATCCCTTTAATAAAGGTAAAAAAAACCCATTTTAGTGAAAAGAAGTATTCAAGTGCAGCTCCTTCAACTTTTTCCTATAGATACACATATGCCTGTAATTTCCTTTTTTCTTTGTCAAAGTTTATTATATATTTACTTAAGTTTCGGATTGAACTTCAGAGACCACTGAACTAGCAAAACACCAGATTCATCAAGAGTTAGTGAGTACAGGGCTACTGACCTCTGATGACCACCCAGAAAACTAGAAGGGGACCAAGAACAAAGCCCTTTCGTACCCCAACAGAAAGTTGTAAATGGGCAGAGGATTAGCAAGTGAAGAATACACTAAAAGTACAGTTAGACAGGTAGGGGAAAACCACAAAAGGGCTATTTAACAAATGCCAAAGGATTGGAAAGTTTGCAGCAAGAGAGCATGATCAACAGATCGAGAAGAATTCACAGAAATACATTAGCCTTTATATTTTGCCAGAATTAGGTATTTAGTAGCCTTTATGATTGTATTTTGTGTGGAGTTTTGCTGTCTAAATAAAGATTCCAATGGATCAAGAAGGGAGTTTGAGGAAATCTGATAGATTTATAAATGCTAGTCATTACAGAAGTTTTGAGGTAAGGGGAGAAACCTCATCCTTTGTATGAAAGGAAAAATAATTAAATGAGGGTTTTGGCTGTTTGTGAATGGTTGAGGTGGAGATTCTTATTGTATTGAGAGATTATTTCTAATAGAATCTATTTTGTTGTTGAAGTTGCTGGTAAATTCTTGAGCTGAGAAAAAATTGATAATAGGAGGTGGGGGTGGGTGGAGAAGATTGACTTAATGCTTCTTAGTAATTGGTGTGTGGTTTAATTAGTGGGAGAATAGTAGGGAGTAGGAGTGCTGTGATGCTGGAATTGAGATGACAGTGGTCAGAAAGAGGAAAATGGAATTTTGGAAGTGTGAAAGAAAGCATTGAGAGATGAAAAACAGATCAGGGGAGTGTATATCTCTGTGAGTGAAAGAATAGGTCCATTGTGATAGACCATAAAAGGAAGTTAGTTCTAGAAGTGTTGTTGCTCCAGGGGGAGAGGGATTGTCAACAGGGACATTGAAAGTACTGAGAATGAGGGCAGGGGTGTCTGAGGAGAGGAATAAGGTAGCCAGGCATCAGAATGATTAAGAAATTGAGCTGGGGAGCCAGTTGAGTGATACATAACTGAAGCAAGCATTGAGGGGCAAAATAAGAGAATCATGTTGGTTTCAAACTTTCATAGAAAGAAAATATGAGAGAAGAGGTGGGGTGTATTTGATGAAGGTGCAACAGGAGGAAAGTAAAATACCTACACCACCTCATTTTCTGTGTCCAGGCCTAGAAGTGGCTGAAGTGGATGCCCCCATATGACAATGCTGCAGGAGAGGCTGCGTCTGAGGGTCCGATGATTTAAAGCTCTCTGGTAAGATAATCTATGAAGTCTTGTCAGTACTGTGAGGTCCTTATAATTTCTTAGAGAGGAAAAATATAGCTTGAGTATTGCATGTCTCAGTATACAGGGTTCTGAGTGTTAAAATATAATGCTCAAAAAAAGCACTCAAATATTTGATGTGAAGTATTTTATGCAACATGCAGAAAAATATATCCAAGCTTTTGTTAGTGGGCCAATCCTGACTTATATTTCTTACTGCACTTCTTGCACTAATTTGCATTGGTAACCATAAACCACACCAAAATTGATATAAAATATTTCAACATTGGTGTGGTTTATGATTACTCTTCATAAGTAAATGCTACACTATCAGGGGTCTAGCTTCTTGCATGCTCCCATCCTTCACTTTTTGTCTGTGTGAGGGCCAAATGGGTGGCGTTTGGGGAGTTGTTAGGGGTGAAAGTCACCAACCTCCATTTGGTATGTAGACACATATTTTATTGTAAATCATGTTATAAGGTTATAAACTATTATTTTTTATTGCTAGTGCCAATATATAGCTCAGAATCAACCATGGTAATCAAATAGATAATATAGTTAGTTATCTCTGGGAAAGAAAATGAAGTAAGATAGTAACTATTACTTATCTATATTCTGGTTCCACAAATCTATCCCATAAACTCAACCCAAATTAAAATTAAGAGGTATTAATTATATTTTTTTGTATTTATTAGTACAAATGAGCACCATCTGGACATGTTTATTATGTGAAATAAATGTTGCTTATGCATATGGTAATTCAGTAGAATTTTGACCAACTATTCTTTATGACAAATGTATCAGATTTAGAACATTGAAAGAAAAAAATGGAAGAGAGAAACAAAGAATGATGGTGACTTCAAACATTTCAATTTTATTTAGGCACTCATTCTCTCAGCTTACAAAACAGCAAGGATAAATTACAATCTGTTACAATAGCTTTTGCATGGGTTAGAGCCATCTCAATAGCTTTCAAATTATATTACACTAACTAAAATGTGTTAGCTTCTTGACAACTGTTATTAAACATATTCACATATTCAATTGGATACTAAATTATATTTTATTATGCATATTTTAGGTAGCAATGTAGGTAGCCAGATAAGTATTCACTATTGCATACACATTCTTTTGCTTTATGGGAGTTTCTGGTTTAAATGTGACTGGAATATTAATTTTCATATGCATTCATTGTGCATTTTAAAAATCATTCAAACTCATCTGAATTAATCAACAGGAAACCACAATTTCTTGTCCATTAATCTTATTATAAGTGCATTGATGTTTTCTATTATGGTGTATTACTTTGCAGTAGCTAGCAGACATTTGACCAAACCGTTTCATGAATTTTTGCAATTTGTTCACTAATGTTTAATGAGTCTGCATTTAAGATAAATGCCCCAAATTAGTAGTCATTATACGTAGCTAAATCAATTTTTTTTTTTAATTCTCAGCAAATATCTATTCCATATGTTCTTATGAACCACACAATTTAATATTTATCTAGTATAAAAATATATAACTTGCTATATAAATTGTGTATATTAGATTTCATAAAGACGTTGAGCTTATCATAAATACTTGGAAAAATATATAGATCATCTGTTCCTTGTAATATTGAGTTAAACTCACGTGATGAATCATTTACTTGTCATGGAAGTTTTGAAAAGTAATTATGGAAGCATTATAATCAGAGAGATGATTTTAATAGGAGAATACAGGGAAGTGTGTTACAATGGTACAATTTCAATAAAAAGCTAATATCTCATTGAAAAAAACATGAAGCCTCTTTGCAGCTGGAAAATTAGAGAACTCATACAGATTTGTAAATGTCCCACATTACAGCTATTTCTGCTGCTTTATAATCAATGAAGCCACAATTGGCAAATTATACGTCTAGATTACAAGTTTTTGTCGGTAAGGCTTGCGGCTCTAACGCTCCTTTTTATTCTAACGCTACTTTAAGTCAACGCTGGTATTACACTTTAGTTTTAAACCTGGCGTTAGCCGCAAAAAGGTGAGCGTAGAGCAAAATTTAGCTCCACATCTCACCTCAATACCAGCGTTGCTTACGGTAGTGGTAAGCTGGCAAAACATGCTCGTGCACGATTTCCCCATAGGAAACAATGGGGCTGAGCTGGCTGGAAAAAACCTAACACCTGCAAAAAAGCAGCGTTCAGCTCCTAACGCAGCCCCATTGTTTCCTATGGGGAAATAAAAAATATGTCTGCACCTAACACCCTAACATGAACCCCAAGTCTAAATACCCCTAATATTACACTTATTAACCCCTAATCTGCCACCCCCGACATCGTCGCCACCTACATTATATTATTAACCCCTAATCTGCTGCTCCGGACACCAACGCCACCTACATTATACTTATAAACCCCTAATCTGCTGCCCCCAACATCGCCGCCACCTACATTATAGTTATTAATCCTAATCTGCCCCCCCAACATCGTCGCAACTATATTAAATGAATTAACCCCTAATCTGCCGCCGATGACGTTGCCGCCACTATAATAAAGTTATTAACCCCTAAACCTAAGTCTAACCCTAACCCTAACACCCCCCTAATTTAAATATAATTTAAATAAATCTAAATAAAATAACTACAATGAAATAAATTATTCCTATTTAAAACGAAATACTTACCTATAAAATAAACCATAAGATAGCTACAATATAACTAATAATTACATTGTAGCTAGCTTATGATTTATTTTTATTTTACAGGTAACTTTGTTTTTATTTTAACTAGGTACAATAGTTATTAAATAGTTATGAACTATTTAATAACTACCTAGCTAAAATAAGTACAAAAGGACTTCCGGTGGGCGGTTCTAGATGATGGCGGTGAGCTCTTCATGCTCTGAAGAAAACTTCTAATAACAGCCGAAATTTCGCTACCCTTCTATGCCATCTGCATCTCCCTTGACAGATAAGCTGTCCGGGAAACTTTCGCAGATAGAAGCATTCTACCTACTTCTTCCCCGGAAGGCATTGTACTGAATTACACTTCGTAGGGAGTGACTGAGCAATGGAGACGAAAAGTGACATTGCCGCACAGATAGCCACAACACTTCTGCCTTTTCTTGAGCGCCTTTTTCGGAGCAACCTAAATCTGCAAGAGGAGGTTCAAGCAATTAACAGAACTTGTCCCTCGGGGTCCGGTAAGACACCGACACTGTTAACTAACCCTCAACAGTCAAACAACGATTTCCCACGCAGTACTGGGGGGCTGGATGACATACAGCCTGGTTTGAGCAAAGATGGCAAGCTACCTTGTAACATCCGGAGACCCTCCTTGCTGAATGGGGCTAATTACTCCGCTCTGGGAGACAGGACTACTGAAGCTCCACAACCCAGAAATCCCCCACCATTACCCATGTCAGCAGTGGATTGGCTTTACGTTTCATCAGGGCTATGGATGGGCGCGCATTGTCCGCATGGAGGAGAACGAATGGATCGGCACTTACTGACTTCTGCAGCGGGTCTTTCTGGAATGGTGCCAATACCTTTATGGCGGAGTCTGAGGCTGTTGAATATAGCTTGGCACATTTCGGACTACTTGATGAATAAAGATGGCCGCCGCGGTTCAGGCTTTGTGGATGCGAGTGCTCTGCCGAGGAGCGGAGTGGGTCGACTGCATGTATCAGGTCAATGTAAGCTGGCCCAGAGGTAGCCGTTACTTTCTCGGGGACACAACTTCCCAATCTCTACACTCTTTCCACTGCTAGGGCTAAGTGACTTTGTCAATTGCAAACTTTGGGCTGACGCCTGCACCTTGGGGCTGCATTGTTCTTGGATGATTTATGGTTCAGCATTTTTGACTATAGGTGCTTACTTACAACACTGAATTCTATATGATGATACTATGATCGCTGTGCTTTTGTCAGACATGTCTCCTGCACTACTTTTGTCATTTAAAAATACTATCCAGTCTGTTATATTGTTTAACTAAGGTTTTGTTATTGTGTTTTTAACATTCACTGTATATCTTTTTAGTGTTTACTTTTCATGCATGATACACATCTGGTTTAACCCTTTATTATTATGCCACTGCAATTAAATGCCCAATGTTCCATACCAACTTGGAAGTTTAGCAGAGAGGATCTTGGCGGATATAGCAAACTAAGTAATGCCTGCCTGTTCATCAGAACACCTTAGCTTACTTTACCAACAGCCTTGGAAACACTTAGGAGTAGATATTGCAGTAGATCACTATTATATGTATTGGTCCTCTCATTTTAAGACAGTGTTTTAGGACAGCACTTTGGAATCGCTTTTAGATGTCTATCCTTTATTTGTATGCTATGTTATGTTATATTTTATTACATTGGGAGATTGCATGCGTAGGGTTGGCCACAATTTATAGTAACTCTTTGAACTGCATAATATTAGGTGGAACCTTCACCAACTGAAATTAGATTTGTCATAACAACCCAAAACCCATCAGATCACGCAATGCACTTTGTTTGTCTGTCTTCTTAAATGTTCAGCCCCTGCTCCTCTTATGTAATGGTCATATGCCCCTCATATTGTATTTGCTGCGTTTGAAGATTGTCAAGTATCCTTGGCATTTGGGGGTTTACCCTCAATGCGGCAGTCTTTCCCACATTGCTGAGGGAATTATAAATTATAAATTAAATCCATATCGCCCAATTGTAGATTCATACATGCTTATATTACATGTCTAACCTTGCAGGATCCCTGTATCTACACAATGTTGGTCTTTATGAATATATAATTAGTCGGCAATATACATAACATTAACTTGTCCTCTCAACTTGTGTGTAGGGATGAACCTCATATTGTGACTTCTCTAAAAGACATGCTGCATTTCTCACTCTATGGCCTAGAAAAAAAAAATAGGGGCGAAACACCTACACAATACTAGCACATGACCTACCATACTTCTTTTAAATGCCTCTATCACTTTAAATATAAACATTCTTATATAGCATCGTCTCCCTGTAAATATAGTCTTTTACTGGGATCCTCTGTACTGAGAATGTCAGTTGAACTAGGTCCCCACTTTGTAAGACCTATTAATGATGATACCTTTTATGACTCCCAGGGTACTGACACATTGTTACAGACCGGCCATTCTTAATTAACATGGGCACCCAGACCTGTTTTAGATGGTGTCACGTAGTTCAATAGGAATATGTATTAGTTCGTAGTTTTATTTTGTTTTTGGTTTATAGAGGTTTAGGTGGGATATATTAGTTTACTTAAAAATAAAACCCCAACATTTCGGTACAGGGGAGTACATATGCGAGAATGTTTCCTAACCCATACAAATATGAACATGGTATTCTACTAAATTGGATAAAAATCTGTTGTTGCATGTTGTAATCTCTGGTTGTCTTATTAACTTCATATTATCTTATCACACCCTGCGTGGTGGGTTATTGACATGTAACTTCACACTGTACCATTTGTTGGTTATAAATAAAATTTATAAAAAAAATAAGTACAAAATTACCTGTAAAATAAATCCTAACCTAAGTTACAATTACACCTAACACTACACTATCATTAAACTAATTACCTAAACTACCTACAATTAAATACAATTAAATTCAATAAACTAAATTCCGAAAAAAACAACACTAAATTACAGAAAAAAATAAAAAATAAAAGAAGTTTAAACTAATTACACCTAATCTAAGCCCCCTAATAAAATAAAAAAGCCCCCCAAAATAATAAAATGCTCTGCCCTATACTAAATTACAAATAGTCCTTAAAAGGGCCTTTTGCGGGCATTGCCCCAAAGTAATCAGCTCTTTTACCTGTAAAAAAAAGAAATACAACCCCCCAACATTAAAACCCACCACCCACACAACCAACCTTACTCTAAAACCCACCCAATCCCCCCTTAAAAAAACCTAACACTACCCCATTGAAGATCACATTACCGGGAGACGTCTTCACCCAGCTGGGCCGAAGTCATCCAAGAAGCCGGGCACAAGTGGTCCTTCATCCGGCAGAAGTCTTCATCCGATCGGGGCAGAAGAGGTTCTCCATCCGGCAAAAGTCTTCATCCAAGCGGCATCTTCTATCTTCATCCTTCCGGCGCGGAGTGGCTCCATCTTGAAGACATCCAGCGCGGAGCATCCTTCCTGGCCGATAGACTAACGACGGATGAAGGTTCCTTTAAATGACGTCATCCAAGATGGCGTCCCTTGAATTCCGCTTGGCTGATAGGATTCTATCAGACAATTGGAATTAAGGTAGGAAAAATCCAATTGGCTGATCCAATCAGCCAATCGGATTGAGCTTGCATTCTATTGGCTGATTGGAACAGCCAATAGAATGCGAGCTCAATCCTATTGGCTGATCCAATCAGCCAATAGGATTTTTCCTACCTTAATTCCGATTGGCTGATAGAATCCTATCAGCCAATCGGAATTCAAGGGACGCCATCTTGGATGACGTCATTTAAAGGAACCTTCATTCTTTGCTAGGACGTCGTTTGAAGAGGATGGCTAGAAGATGGCTCCGCTCCGGAAGGATGAAGATAGAAGATGCCGCCTGGATGAAGATTTCTACTGTCTGGAGGACTTCTTCTGCCCCGATTGGATGAAGACTTCTGCCGTATGGAGGACCACTTGTGCCCGGCTGGGTGAAGACGGCTCAAGGTAGGGAGATCTTCAGGGAGTTAGAGTTAGTTTTTTTTAAGGGTGGATTGAGTGGGTTTTAGAGTAGGGTTGGGTGCATGGGTGGTGGGTTTTAATGTTGGGGGGGTATTGTATTTTTCTTTTACGGGTAAAAGAGCTGATTACTTTGGGGTAATGCCCCGCAAAAGTAATTTAGTATAGGGTAGGGAAATTTTATTATTTTGGGGGGCTTTTTTATTTTATTAGGGGGATTAGATTAGGTGTAATTAGTTTAAAATTCTTGTAATTCTTTTTTTATTTTCTGTAATTTAGTGTTTGTTTTTATCGTAATTTAGTTTATTGTATTTAATTGTAATTAATTGTAGGTAGTTTAGGTAATTTATTTAATGATAGTGTAGTGTTAGGTGTAATTGTAATTTAGGTTAGGATTTATTTTACATGTAATTTTGTACTTATTTTAGCTAGGTAGTTATTAAATAGTTAATAACTATTTAATAACTATTGTACCTAGTTAAAATAAATACAAAGTTGCCGGTAAAATAAATATAAATCCTAAGCTAGCTTCAATGTAACTATTAGTTATATTGTAGCTAGCTTAGGGTTTATTTTATCGGTAAGTATTTAGTTTTAAATAGGATTAATTTATTTAATTATGTTAAATGTATTTCGTTTAATTTAAATTATATTTAAGTTAGGGGGGTTGGGGTTAGGTTTAGACTTAGGTTTAGGGGTTAATACCTTTAACATTGTAGCGGCGATGTTAGGGGTGGCAGATTAGGGGTTAATAAAATTTAACTAGTGTTTGCGAGGTGGGAGTGCGGCGGTGTAGGGGTTAATACAATTATTAAAGTGGCGGCGATGTCCGGTCGGCAGATTAGGGGTTAATAATTGTAGGTAGGTGGTGGCGACATTGGGGGCAGCAGATTAGGGGTTAATAAATATAATGTAGGTGGCGGCGATGTTAGGGGCAGCAGATTAGGGGTTCATAGGTATAATGTAGGTGGCGGCGATGTCCGGTCGGCAGATTAGGGGTTAGAATTTTTTATTATAGTGTTTGCAATGTGGGGGGGGCCTCGGTTTAGGAGTTAATAGGTAGTTTACGGGTGTTAGTGTACTTTTTAGCACTTTAGTTAATAGTTTTATGTTCCGGCGTTAGCCCATAAAACTCTTAGCTACTGACTTTTAAATGCGGTAGAAGTCTTGACAGGAGAGGGTCTACCGCTTACTTCTTCCAAGACTCATAATACCAGCGTTAGGCAAGTCCCATTAAAAAGATAGGATACGCAATTGACGGAAGGGGATTTGCGGTAGCCTCGAGTCGCGGAATAAAAGTGAGCGGTAGACCCTTTCCTGCCTGACTCGTAATACCAGCGGGTGTTAAAAAGCAGCGTTGGGACCTCTCAACACTGCTTTTTAAGGCTAACGCCAAACTCGTAATCTAGGCAATAATTTCTCATTGCATAGAACGAGTTCCATCGTCAAGGATACCGGCATCACAAAAGAGACTTCAAAACATTAATAAACAAAAAAATGAAAAAAGTAAAAAAGAATGAAAAGACATCCCAACATATGCACAGAACAAAACTTGAAAGCAATTCAAGAAAACAAAAATAAAATTAAAAAGGCACAACCTTGTCATTTCTGAATTGACGAGACATGATCAAGATAATTAGCAAGGGCAAAATGGTCATTTAAATCGTGCATGGTGAGTCAACGTATATTTTAAAAATCTAAATCACACCTCGAGAATGCCATGGAACACAGCCCTCATTGGCATCTGTGAGATTGAATATTTAACAATGAAATACCTTTAAAGAACCCATTTTGCATGGGTTTCCTAATTGTTGCAGTTGTAATTATTGTTTTCTCACATTGCTAATGGTTCTCTTTTGCTGTATAAGGTATCATGCATTGTAATACTTAACAAAACTATAAATGTTAATGGGCTATATTACAAGTGGCACACTAATGTTAGAGCATCTGCAATGTTGCATTATAGTGCCAGCGCTAACTTGCACTCATATTTAAGCTGCGCTTTCTATTGAGGTCTATAGGGAGAAGTTATCACTATAATATCTGAAGTCCTACAGTTAGCGCGCATAGGGTTTTGCTTGCTCACTAACTTTTTACTTTCAACTTGTAATTGTCACGCCGCTCCCGTTGCGCCGCTCTGGCTGTGGCCAGGGACATGGCGGATGCTGTGAGTGTGCGGTGATGACATAATTGCCGCACGTCTATTCCCCTCTCAAGCCGGTTGGTTCCTTTGAAGTAGTAGGCGCAAATCGGCACCTATATAAGTACCTTCATAACTTACTTACACTGCCCAAGTATAGGACTTACTGTGTGTGCTCCTGGGTGTTACTTTTTGCTAAACTGCTGGATTACCTATTGTTACTGAACTCTGCCTGTCTGACCTCTCTGCTGTTTAACCCCTGAATTGCTGGATTGCCTTATTGTTGCTGAAGTCTGCCTGTCTGACCATTCTACTGGTTTACCCCTAAACTGCTAAAATGCTGGATTACCTTTTGTTGCTGACCTCTGCCTGTTCCTGATCCTTCTACTGGTGTACCCCTGAACTGCTAAACTGCTGGATTACCTTTTGTTACTGACTTCTGCCTGTTCCTGACCATTCTACTGGTTTACCCCTGAACTGCTAAACTGCTGGATTGCCTTTCTGTTGCCAAACTCTGCCTGTCTCTGACCATTCTCTGCCTTAGCCTGAGGAAATGGCTGGTATCTAGGACATGAAACATGTTGCATAGATAAGGTTTATATTGTACATGCCCTCTATATCCACAGCTTGAATGTTTTTAAAGTGTTTTTAATAAACCCTTTTTATAACTATGGGCTTAGTGGAAGCACCTTTTTGAATGATTGATCTGTCACTACATTGCACCTGAGTACCTGGAGTCACCTACTTCTGTAATGGGTTGGACTGCACCTGTATACCTCAGTGGAGCCAGGAGAAGGTTAGCTGATACACCCAGTTATCAGCCCGTTCCTACCAGTACATAAGTGTACTTATACCAAATGTGAGTACAGTTTTGGCTTGAATATCCACATGTTCATATTTGAATATGCTGATCTACACATGAGGCGCCCCTTTGTTTTATGCTTTCTAAACTGCTGGATTGCTTTTCTGTTGCCCAATTCTGCCTGTCTCTGACCATACTCTGCCTTAACCTCTTTGCCGTGAAAGACTATCCTGTCTATCGTGAGTACTGCTTATCTCATTTCTTAAACTCACTTGACGCTGGGATAAGAAGACTACTGGCCAAGTTTGGTCTGATAGGGAAATATCCCATGAGCATAACATTATACTTGGGCCATGGACCCAAATGAGGTAGCAAGAGCAGTCTCTCTTTAGGGACAGATCCTGGGAACCCATGCCATACACTTGCAGAATGTGGATTCTAAACTAGAGGCTATAACCGCTATGCTGTCCTCACTGGTTGCAGAGAAAAACGCCACTCCTGTTCCTGTTTCTGGTAGTATACCCCAGATACCGTTGCCTGACAAGTATGATGTTACTACCAACTGTAGGGGTTTTCTCAACCAGTACAGGCTACACTTCTGCAATGATCCTCACACCTTCCAGTCTCATCAGTCAAAGGTCATTTTTATAATTTCTTTATTGAAAGACAAGGCTTTAGAGTGTTCAGCTCCTGAATGATGCAGATACCTTCATTTCTGCATTAACTTCCGTATTTGGGACCTCTAGCTGCACTTCTGCTGCAGAATACTCTCTCTTGGATCTTCGCCAGAGCAATAGATCCGTGGCACAATGCACCATAGAGTTTCGCACCTTGGCACATGAGACCAGTTGGGATGACAGTGCTCTCAAAGCAGCCTTTAGGAGAGGCCTACATGAGCGCATCAAGAATGAACTCACTTATCGTGATGTTCCATCTTCCCTGGATGAATTCATAACACTTTTGAATTCATAACACTTTGCATCAGTCTGGATTATTGCATTCAGGAGAGACAAGCTGAGAGAGAGAGAACTCGTAGAATCCTTCCCTCTTGTCCTTTTTCCCGTCCAGTCTCTAGACTATCCTCTACCCTTTCAGCACCTCCAGTTACCTCTTAAGAAGAACCCATTGATCTCTCTTCCCTTAAGCCCTCTGAATCTGAAAGACAGAGAAGAAGGAGATTAAGACTGTGTTTCTATTGTGGTTCTAATTAAAACCAACTTAAGAATTGTGATATACTGTCAGGAAAAATGCTTACAGGATAAAAGTGGGGTAACTCTAAGCCTGGCCACTACTAATTCCCCTCACTCTTCTTGGATCCTGGTACCTGTTACCCTTACCTTTCTTCAGAATTATGTCCATGCTCAAGCCTTTATTGATTCAGGGGCAGCTGGGAATTTTCTAGATCATCATTTCATGATTCAAGCAGGGTTGCCTCTTCTTCAGAGAAAACAATGTCTTAAAATAACCACTCTGGATGGCACTCCTTTTGACTCAGGTTTAATCTATTTCGAATCAGCACCCCTAACCATGACTGTGGGAGTCCTACATACCCAACAGTTGCAGTTCAATGTCATTCATTCTCCTGCACAACCTGTTATCCGTGGTCTTCCTTGGCTACGTAAACACAATCCTCAATTCGATTAGACTGAGGGACAGTTGGCCTCCTGGGGTAAATTCTGTTTTCACATATTGCCTGCCTAAGGTTACTCCGCTGTGTCACATACCTATTGCCAGCCTTCTGACTCCTTCTAATCTTCCCTCAGTATATGCAGAATTTACGGATGTCTTTGAAAAGAAAGCATCTGATGTGCTGCCACCTCACCGTCCTTACGACTGCAAATTGACCTCTTTCCTGGAGCCCCACTTCCTAAAGGGAGGACTTATCCACTCTCTTATTCCCCCTTCCTCTTCTCCTGGCTGGCTTCTTTTTTGTCAGTAAAAAGGATGGTGGTCTTAGACCCTGTATCTACTAAAGAGCCCTAAACAACATTACAATCTTGAATCATTATCCTATTCCTTTGATCTCTGAATTGAATGGTTCACTCCAAAATGCTTGCTAATTTATAAAGTTGTATCTACGTGGGGCGTACAATCTCATTCATATCTTCCTGGGCCATGAGTGGAAGACTGCATTCAACACGAGATCAGAGCATTACGAATACCTCGTAATGCCTTTTGGGTTGTGCAATGCCCCTGCTGTCTTCCAAGCATTCATCAATGAAGTCTTCCATGACCTCTTTAATTGCACCGTCATTGTCTATTTGGATGGCATCCTCATATTCTCCTCCACTTTTGAGGAGCATCATGAGCATGTAAAACAGGTACTTCTTCACCTCAGCAACAATTCTCTGGTAGCCAAGCTGGAGAAATGTGAGTTTGGTCAGATCCAGTTCCTTGGATATGTCATCTCAAAGGAGGGTTTTGCCATGGATCCTACAAAGCTAACCACAGTTCTGGAATGTCCTCAACCCACCTCTTTAAAGTTACTACAGAGATTGGTTTCCAACTATTATATCAAGTTTATAAAGAACTTCTCCCAAATCGTTGCTCCACTCACTGAGCTGACTAAACAAAACAGAGACTGCAAGAATTGGCCTCCTGTAGCTGTGGATGTTTTTCCTCAGCTGAAAATGATCTTTTGTTCTGCTCCTGTGCTCTGTGATCCTGACCTACAGTTCACTCTAGAGGTTGATGCCTCCGAGATAGGAGCTGGTGCAATCTTAACTTAAAGGGACCCTTTAACCTCCAAGTTGCACCCTGTAGCCTATTTTTCCAAATGGTTTACACCTGCAGAGAGGAATTACGATGTGGGTAATCTTGAACTCTTAGCCATTAAGATGGACCTGACTGAATAGTGTAATTGGCTAGAGGGTACCACCAACCCCATTCAGATTCTCACTGACCACAAGAATCTGATGTACCTAGAGACTGCTCATCGACTCAATCCTCGACAGGACCGGAGGGCCCTTTTCTTTTCCCATTTTACTTTATAGTCTCTTCCTGGGACCAAGAATAAAAAAGCTGAGGCCCTTTCCCATTAGTTTCCTCAGTCTAACGACTCTTCTGAAGCTCCTATCGAAAACATCATACCTCCTTCCTGTGTGGTTGCTCAGCTCAACACCTCTCTTCTTCAAAGACTGCAACATGCCCAGTCAAGAAAGCCTTCTGAAGCCCCTGCAGCTCCCGAGATCCTTTATGTTCCTCCAAACCTTCGCTCTCCTGTGCTATCCTGGGCTCACGACAGCAAACTGTCAGGTCATCCTGGTTTGACAAGAAACTTTAAACTCCTTTCCCAACACGTGTGGTGGCCTACCATGAAGTCAGACTCTCAGGATTATGTCAAGGCTTGTCAGACTTGTGCTGTTAATAAGACTCCCCATTCACTACCACATGGACTACTTCAACCATTGTCCATACCTAAACAACCATGGACACACTAATTTTGTACCTTTACCTAAGTTACATACAGCCCAAGAATTGTCCACTCTTTTTCTGTTACACATGGTACGACTCCATGGTTGTCAGATTCTACAGTGTAGATTATGCTGTCTCTTTAAGGAATTGTCCTTACTCCCTATATAACCTCCCACTTCTCTTACCTCATTGCTGGATTAATGTTTTCACATCCCTGCATGAGAAAGCTTCTCAGCCAATCTGCTATCTGACATAGGGGAATCATTCTTCTGCTACAAAGAGCAACCACTTCCTGTGCTGCAGCTCTCTCCCTTTCACACAGAACCACCTGTGTGCAGGACTGACATCATCAGCTACTGCCACAGCTCTCACCTCTCACTCTCAAGCTTGTTACTTGCAGTTCAGCATTCTCATACACACTGAACTCTTCTGTTCCTGGGAAACCTGTAGCAGCACTGGACTCTAACTGACTAAGGTCTAAGGCAGGTTGTATAACTTATTATCTTATGCTAAGTCATTTTAGCTTCATGCTTAGTAACCTGTGAATTGTTACTGAAATCTTTCTCATTTATACCTGATTGTATTTGTATGGTTACCTTCTGCTTAAAGCTATAACCTCCAAGTCTGCAGTGACTCTGGAGAAATAGTTTATAGGCAAACATTAAGACAGATAGTTTAATATTGATAATTGCATATTGTAATTAAGCTATCTGTAACATCTATCACTTTGCTTAAGTTAACCTTTTCAAATAAGCTGCATTAATTCTACAAAACTGCTTTCAGGAAATCCTCACAAAAACAAGTACACTCACACTTTTTGTTCAGGGTTATAACAGATTAATCCAGCCTAAATTTGTAGAGGTTGAAAGCAGTTATGGAATTAACTGAAATCACTAATCAAGTCACAGCACTTTCACAGCGTATGGATAACGTTACCCAGTCAATTAGAGAATTGCAAACTGAGTATCAATTGTTGAAAGATTGTGTTAGAGAAATGTACGCTTCAAAAACAGCTCAACCTGAACCGCAAGTGTCATTACCTGATAAATTTAGCGGTAATAGGTCTAATTTCAAAGAATTTAGAAATGCCTGTTTACTCCTGTTTGAGCTCAAGCCTAAAACCTATAGCACTGATCGCCTTAAGGTTTTAACCATGATTTCCTATTTAAGGGGAGAGCCTCGCAGTTGGGCTGATAGTTTATTTGAAAACCAAAATACCTTATTGGATTCTTTTCAAGACTTTCTAAAAGCACTTTCTTCTCTGTATGACGATCCTTTCAAGCAGGAATCTGCTGAGGCTTCACTCAGGGCCTTAAAACAAGGCCGGCATCCTGTGGAGGATTATATTTCACAATTTAAAATATTTGCCATTGAGTCAAAATGGAATGAGGCGTCACTGAGACACCAATTTAGAAGTGGGCTTAGTGAAGATATTAAGGATGAGTTGTCCCGCACAGGCGTACCCCAGAGACTGGAGGATCTTTGCAATCTCTGTACCACTATAGACCGACGACTACGTGAGCGTAAACATGAGAGGTCTAATACGTCAGCTCCCTACAAAAGGTTCACCCCCTCTCCATCAAGTTCCAAGGAAACCGAATCACCTATGGAAATAGGTTTTATGCGTGGTCCTCTCTCCACTGACGAGAAAAGTAGAAGGCGGGCATTGAGACTATGCTTGTACTGTGCCTCCCCAGAGCATGATGTGTCATCTTGTCCACTTCTTAAAAAAACAAAAGCTGGTAAGATAGAATTTAACACACTTAGTCTGTCTCTATCTAAACATACTCATTCTCATATAACGTTACCTCTTACTTTGCAGTGGGATCGCCACCACATAGAAGTTGAGGCTCTTATTGACACAGGAGCGTCATCAAGTTATATTGATATTCATTTTGTCAATTTAAATAAAATTCCCTTCCTAGCAAAACAGTCTCCTGTCTCCATTAATTTAGCTGATGGCTCTTCTCTCTCCACAGGCCCCATTACACATGAAACAACACCTTTATTACTCTGTACTAGATCTGGACATAGGGAATCGATATCTTTCGACTTAATTCCAAGTCCTCTATACCCAATTATCCTTGGGTTGTCTTGGTTACACATACACAAACCAACCTTTGACTGGCAACGTATGACTGTTGATTTAACGTCTTCCTACTGCACTCAGACTTGTTTTCCATTACCTCATATTTTACTCACAAAGGATGTTATATTACCTAGTGATCTAGAGCCGTGATTCTCAACAGCCGGGCCGCGGCCCACTGCCGGGCTGCGATGGCCCTACTGGTGGGCCGCGACCCGACGCTCACTCTGACAGGCCCACCACTCAACATAGCCAATGAATTATATTTAATAATTATATAATAATTAATTGGTGTCAGTGGGATCCATAATGTATTTATATATATTTATATCCCACTGATACCAATGAATTATTATATAATTAACCCACTGTACTCCAATGTGTGTGTGTTTGTGTGTGTGTGTGTGTGTGTATATATATATATATATATATATATATATATATATATATACTGTATATATATATATATATATATATATATATTACATTACATTTCTGTACAGTGGGTTAATTATATAATAATTAATTGGTGTCAGTGGGATATATATATATATATATATATACAGTGTGTATATATATATATATATATATATATATATATACACACTATATATATATATATATATATATATATATATTTAAAAAATACATTGGTGTACAGTGGGTTAATTAAATAATAGTTAATTGGTGTCAGTGGGATATTGGGATATATATGTGTGTGTGTATAAAATTAACCCACTGTCACATATATATATATATATATATATATATATATATATATATATATATATATATATATATAAATTCTCCACACTTTACAACCCACTCCCAATGATTACCGGGCCCTGGACAGCTCCGGCTAAATTTTACCGGGCCTTGAGTTCACTTGGCTTGAGAACCCCTGATCTAGAGGATTTTCAGGATGTGTTCAACAAAACAGAGGCACAGGTTCTACCGCCCCATAGGTCATATGATTGCCCCATTGACCTTTTGCCTGGTGCAACAATTCCCGTTGGACACATATATCCTCTATCAAGACCTGAATTAGATCACTTAAAGTTATACCTACAAGAAAACGTAGCAAAAGGTTTTATCAGACCATCCACGTCCCCAGCTGGAGCTGGAATCTTTTTTGTTAAAAATAAAGACCAGTCACTTAGGCCCATAATTGACTATCGGGAGCTAAATAAAAGAACAAAGAAAAAACGTTACCCACTCCAGTTAATACCCAAACTTATTGAGAGGTTACGCACTGCCAAGATCTTTACAAAATTGGATCTCAGGGGTGCATATAACCTCATACGAATGAGGGCTGCAGATGAATGGTTTACAGCATTTAGAACTCGATATGGCCTTTACGAATATACTGTCATGCCATTTGGTCTTTGTAATGCTCCAGCAACATTTCAATGCTTTATTAATGACATCTTTCATGACATCTTAGACAATTTTGTAGTCGTGTACCTAGACGATATACTTATCTTCTCTGAATCCCAACAACAACATTTCACTCATGTTAGAACAGTATTAGCTCATTTAAGACAACACAAATTGTACGCCAAATTAGAGAAATGTGAGTTCAACAGGCCTAAAGTGACATTTCTGGGTGTTATCTCAAGCACAGGAATCACTATGGACGATTCAAAAATACATGCTATAACACAGTGGCCAACTCCTAAAACCAAGAAACAGGTACAGAAGTTTCTTGGCTTTGCCAACTTTTACCGAAAATTTATACATAATTTTGCACACACGGCTAAACCTCTAACTGACCTAACTAAGGGAAAAAACTCATTTGACTGGACTAAGGACTGTGAAAGGGTATTCGAAAAACTAAAAAAGATTTCACCACAGCACCCATTCTGCAGTTCCCAGACCCCAACTTACAGTTTATTGTCGAAGTGGATGCATCAGATTATGCTCTCGGGGCTATACTCTCGCAAAAAACATCTTTAACAGATAAGTTCCATCCACAGTCATTCCTAGTTCTAAAATTTTGGGATTACTTATATCCCCACATCCTGAATTCCAAACCTGTCAAACCCAGGATTCCTCAAAGCCACTGCATCTCTTGCAAGCAAAGGCGGACGGCTTATACTACCATGGAAACCTCCTTTACATACCACCGCAATATAGGTTACAACTCCTTTACTCCTTCCACGACTCTCCAACATCTGGACAATTAGGTCTTAAAAAAACTCTGGACTTACTACGACGACACTATTGGTTGCCAGCGATGACCTCAACAGTTCAGGAATACATCGCACAGTGTACAACCTGTTCTACTTCCAAACCGTCTCGTCATTTCCCTGTTGGGTTACTCCAATCTTATCCAGTACCCGAAACTCCCTGGAGCCATATTGCTATGGATTTTATCGTTGACCTCCCAAGCTCTTTTTCATTTTCTACAATACTAGTTGTTGTAGATCTTTTGAGTAAAATGGCACATTTTATTCCAGCAGTTGGGTTGCCGACAGCTCAGGAAACCAGTGAGTTATTCATTAAAGAAGTTGTTCGGTTACATGGACTTCCCACGTTGATACTCTCGGACAGGTGTTCACAGTTTACCTCACGTTTTTGGAAATCTCTTTGTCAAACTCTGCATATCACTCAAAAACTTACGACCTCTTACCATCCCCAATCCAACGGGCAAGTGGAACGAACCAACCAATGGTTGGAGCAGTATCTGCGTTGCTTTTGCTCAAATCAACAAGAAATGTGGACAAAGCATTTAGCTTTGGCAGAGTTTGCCTACAACAATGCTACCAACTCCTCCACTCGACTTAGTCCATTCTATGTCAACTATGGCTTACATCCTAGAATCTCTTTTTACCCATACTTACCAAGTTCCAACCCAAAAGTGAATGATACAGTTAACAATATCTCTCAAACTTTCACCATTGCTCAACAAAATATACAACATGCTCAAAATTCGCAGAAAAAATACTATGACTTACGTCACACTCCTCAACCAACGTATCAGATAGGCCAAATGGTATGGTTGTCAACGAAAAATTTAAAATGACATACTCCCTCAAAGAAATTGAGTAAATTATTAATTGGACCATTTCCAATTGTGGATATTAAAAATCCTGCTACTGTTACACTTCGTCTTCCCGACATCTATAAAATTCATCCCACATTTCACGTCTCTCTGGTAAAGCCTTGTCTTTCTGACAAATTATCTGCAAATGCAGTCTCGCATACAGTCTCACACGATCAAGAGTATGAGGTGCAGTCTATCATTGACTCCAGACGTAGACGCGGGACACTGGAATACTTGATTCACTGGAAGGGCTTTGATCATTCTGAGGATACTTGGGAACCAGCTGCTTCTGTATCTGCTCCGAGATATGTTTCCCTGTTTCATTGCCGAAACCTAGACCTTCCAGCTCCCTGAACCCTCGTGGTGGGTTCCTTTTCGGGGGGGCTATGTCAGATTCTACAGTGTAGCTTATGCTGTCTCTTTAAGCAATTGTCCTTACTCCCTATATAACCTCCCACTTCTCTTACCTCATTGCTGGATTAATGTTTTCACATCCCTGCATGAGAAAGCTTCTCAGCCAATCTGCTATCTGACATAGGGGAATCATTCTTCTGCTACACAGAGCAACCACTTCCTGTGCTGCAGCTCTCTCCCTTTCACATAGAACCACCTGTGTGCAGGACTGACATCATCAGCTACTGCCACAGCTCTCACCTCTCACTCTCAAGCTTGTTACTTGCAGTTCAGCATTCTCATACACACTGAACTCTTCTGTTCTTGGGAAACCTGTAGCAGCACTGGACTCTAACTGACTAAGGTCTAAGGCAGGTTGTATAACTTATTATCTTATGCTAAGTCATTTTAGCTTCATGCTTAGTAACCTGTGAATTGTTACTGAAATCTCTCTCATTTATACCTGATTGTATTTGTATGGTTACCTTCTGCTTAAAGCTATAACCTCCAAGTCTGCAGTGACTCTGGAGAAATAGTTTATAGGCAAACATTAAGACAGATAGTTTAATATTGCCAATTGCATATTGTAATTAAGCTATCTGTAACATCTATCACTTTGCTTAAGTTAACCTTTTCAAGTAAGCTGCATTAATTCTACAAAACTGCTTTCAGGAAATCCTCACAAAAACAAGTAGACTCACACTTTTTGTTCAGGGTTATAACAATGGTATACCAGTAAATATTGTCTCTGACAGAGGACCTCAATTTATTTCTACCTTTTGGAGAAGCTTTTGCAAATTGCTTGGAACCACTGTTTCTTTGCCCGCCCCAGATGGGCAGACAGAGAGAACCAATCAGGATCTTGAAGCTTATCTCAGAGCATATGTCAAGTCACAGCATACTTATTGGTCTGGGTTGTTACCCCTAGCTGAACTGGCAAAGAACACTCATTGGCATTCTTCTCTACGATGCTCTCCTTTCCAGGGCACAGCTGGTTATCAACCTCGTGTTTTTCCTTTTTCTGCTCAATCCACAATAGTCCCTGCTGCAGAACATCACTTCACTGACCTCACTAACCATTAGCAACGAAAAACACTCTCAGTTACACACAACCACCTCCAGATACAAGAAGTTTGCTGATCATCATTGAGCTAATATTTGTGCATTTGTTGCAGGTGATCTTGTCTGGGTCTCTACCCGACATATCCGCTTACGTCAACCTTGTCACAAATTATGACCTCTGTATATTGGTCCTTATAAAGTCCTCAAAAGACTTCCTCCTGTTGTCTACAGAGTGGCCTTGCCTAAGACCTTGCACATTCACCCAGTCTTTCACATTTCCTTGCGCAAATCCTACTTCACAAATAGGTATACTCGATGACTCCTCCTCCATTCCTGATTCATGGCGAACCAGAATATGAGGTTGCCAAAATCCTGGATTCCAGAATCAGGCACAGGCAGCTCAAATACCTCATACACTGGAAGGGATACTCTGTGGCAAAGCGTTCCTGGGTTCCTGCCCGTAATATGCATGCTCCATCTTTTGTCTCCAAGTTCCATGTTTCTCAACCTTTAAAGCTGACTCTGGTTCCCGGATGGAACCCTTGAGTGGGAGGCTATGTCACGCTGCTCCCGTTGAGCCGCTCTGGCTGTTGCCAGGGATGCAGCGGTTGCTGTGAGCAGGCGACAATGATGTCATCGTCGGACGTCTATTCCCCTCTAAAGCTGGTTGGATCCTTTGAAGTCCTCCTTGGCACGAATCGGCACCTATGTAAGTACCTGCATAACTTACTTACACTGCCCAAGAATAGGACTTACTTTGTGTGCTCCTGGGTGTTGCTTTTTGCTAAACTGCTGGATTACCTATTGTTTCTGAACTCTGCCTGTCTGACCACTCTACTGTTTAACCTCTGAATTGCTGGATTGCCTTATTGTACTGAACTTTGCCTGCCTGACCACTCTGCTGTTTAACCCCTGAATTGCTGGATTGCATTATTGCTACTGAACTCTGCCTGTCTGTCCCCTCTGGTGTTTAACACCTGAATTATTGGATTGACTTATTGTTACTGAACTCTGCCAGTCTGACCATTCTACTGGTTTACCCCTGAACTGATAAACTACTGTATTACCTTTTGTTACTGACCTCTTCCTTTTCCTGAGCATTCTACTGGTTTACCTCTGAACTGGTAAACTGCTGGATTGCCTTTCTGTTACCAAACTCTACCTGTCTCTGATCATTCTCTGCCTTAACCTCTTTGCTGTGAAGGACTATCCTGTCTACCGTGAGTACTGCTTACCTCATTTCTTAAACTCACTTTGTTCTGGGATATTTCCTTATACTTCCACTTGATGCCGGGATAAGAAGACTACTGGCCAAGTTTGGTCTGATAGGGAAATATCCCATGAGTATTACAGTAATAGGTGTGCTAAGCCACATGTGTTACAAGTTTACTTCAGCAGCATTAGGGCTCAATACCACTACACTTGTAATCCGGCCCAATGATGGGAACGCTCACTGGCTTTTGGCTAAAAAAAGGTGTGTGAAGAGAACCTTAATGAATTACAAACATGATCTCATCTGAACAATGATACCACTCAGTAGCCTAAGGTCCATGACAACTGACGCTTTTCGTGCATGAGCACATGCAACAACTGTCAGATGTTCAGAGTTTGATTACCTTGGATTGTGAGAGTAACACTCTGGAAGGAATGATGAATTCACATACAGGGTTTAAACCCAAATCAGTATTCTATCCAATACACACAAGAGGTGAAATTCTGGTTAACTTTCAAAAAAGAGTTGAAAGAGATTTGATACATCTGTCTCTTAATCCAGAAAAAGGTCATAATAATTTATTAGCCAAAGAAAGAATGGCCATTGAATCATTAAAGAACAATCCTGACTTGGTAATCAAAATGGCTGATAAGGGCGGCAGTGTAGTTGTTTGGCAAAAATCATCCTATATTAAAGAAATCTTGAGACAACTTGAAAACACAGATGATTATATTGTTCTTAGCCATAATCCCACTGCCGCCTTTAAAACACAGCTTAAGATACTCCTTGATAAAGGTCTCATGGCTGGTCATTTAGATCAGGAAACCTTTAAATTTCTTTTTGTTCAACAACCCGTTGTTCCCATCTTCCATGTACTTCCAAAGGTACATAAGTCTTTGGAAGATGTAAAAGGCCGGCCTATAGTGTCTGGAATAGGCTCATTATGTGAGAAGCTGTCCGAATGGTTGGATAGCATCTTACAGCCTTTGGTTCTGACACTTCCTAGTTATTTAAGAGACACAAAACAAGTCTTGAAAAAGTTTGAGAATTTTCAGTGTGAGCCTAATGATCACTGGCTTACGGTAGACATAGTTTCCCTTTATTCCTCTATCCCACATTGTGTGGGTCTAAGAGCGATCAAATATTTTTTACAGAATAACACTAACTACACTCTCACTTTCATTGATTACCTAGTCGAGGTCACTGAGTTCCTTTTGACTCATAATTATTTTACATTTAAAGACTCCTATTATCTCCAGGTACGTGGAACTGTAATGGGGGCAACATTTTCCCCCTCATTTGCAAATTTAACCATGGGCTGGTGGGAATCTTTGTTTCTATTTCTATTTCTATTTTCTTAATGATAACCCATGTGGTCTACGTTTTACACATGAGTACAGCAGACACAGAATCAATTTTCTGGACATCACCTTATCATTCAATTATGATACCAGCAAAGTAGAAACCACCATGTACAGAAAACCCATTTCGGGCAATACACTGTTACATGGTTCCAGTAACCATCCTAAACATGTCCCTTATTCCATAATTAAGGGACAGTTACTCAGGGCCAAAAGAAACTGCACAAATCCATCAGATTTTGAATCTCAAAGTTCAGAACTTACTAAAAGATTCCTTGAAAGGGGCTATAATAAAAGAATGATTCATAAGGCAAAAATAGAGATTGAGGCAATTGACCGCAAATCTCTAATGAGTGAAAGAAAAAGAGACAAAAAATCTAATTTTTCCACGGATAAAGTCAATTTTGTGACCCAATACTCCTCAGATTATCACAGAATTTGTGAAGTAATTAAAAAACATTTACCCATGCTTTCAGCGGACGACAGACTACAGCATGTAGTGCAAAAAGGTTGCAATTTTTCTTACAGAAAAGGAGTAACCTTGGGTAACATCCTGTCACCTAGTGAGTTAAAAAGTGACAAACCAAAAAGTTCCTGGTTACAGGTGACAGGAATGCACAGATGTGGTTATGGCCAGTGTATTCCATGCAGCTTTGGACATTTGTCAAAAACCTTTTCATCACACACTAATGGAAAAACTTATCAACTAGATACATGTGTTAATTGCAGGTCCAAATACGCAGTATATATGATCTGGTGTACATGCAATAAAAAACAATATATTGGGTGTACAATCGGTGAGGTCAGAGAGAGAATTAGGCAACACCTCTCTGACATTAAAAGGAAAGACGAATGTTCTGAACTAGCGAATCACTTCATTCGGGAACACAATAGCGATAATAGAACACTGAAATGGATGGTCATTGAAGCTGTCAAACTGCCCAAACGTGGGGGCAATATTGGCAAACTACTCCTGAAACGTGAGGCGTTCTGGATTTTCAATTTAGATACCAGAATCCCTAAAGGTTATAACTCAATTTTTGATTTAATCAATTTTTGGGAATAGTGTTCTCTATCACAACATTGTAATTATCACAATGTGGTGCTATTGATATCTACCTGATTTTGAGTCTTGAACCCTCATCACATGAGTGTAGTTGCATAATATTTCCTTTATGTTCATTGAAACACAATGTCTTTATGAATACCATGGTGTAGTGAGATTTATTCATTTACATTCTTATAATTATATATTTAAATAAATTCCAGCCTTTAAGCTTATAATTTTGAGTGTAATTGCATATAATATTTACTCACTTTTTTCATTTATAAATTTATTTGGATTAAGTGTTTTCCAAACTATATACATTGTGGTAGGTTTGTCACCTTTTCTTACCGAACATTTAATTCCATTTATATCCTTTATTACTTTCATCGTTGCAAATATATATGACTTTAATGTTAAAATTCTTCTATCAGGAATAGTGTTGTTGTTTTTTTTTATAATATAACCTATTTACTTATTTAACATAAACAAGTCTTTGCACTATGAATAACATTGTCACCTGATGAGAAAGTGCGATTAACTATTAAATGAACTTCCATGTTTTTGCCATCTAATCTGACCTGACAGCTATGGGTCAGTTATTTTATAATGATCTGTTTCCACCTTAAATGTCTACCCATAGGTGCATCCAGGTACTATTAGTCACATGTTTAATACAACCAATAAGTGAAGGGCAAGCACTATTTTTTTTAGCTAATTTTACCTGGGAGTATGCTTATGATTAAGGCTGTAATTGCCGAAACATGTAAAGCATACTTTCTAGCTTTGCATTCCTTCCGAACTTATTTTTAATGTTTATGAAATAAAGATCGTTTATATCATTCATCCTGGGAGAAGTGCCGGCTTTTTCTTTCTGCAATTCAAGCTATATATATATATATAAATATGTATTTATGAATACATAGAACATATTACTCTGTGCAGAATATTGGAATGAGAAACATTAAAATTTTCGTGTTTGGTTAGCGCAAATTAGAATATAAGATTGTGTTTTCCGAGAGTGGGGTTTTTTTTTTCCATTTTTTATTTTGCTCCATTTACTTCTATGGGGTAATACGTGAACACGCACGCAATATTCTAACTTCGGATTTTTGCGCACTTCTGGTTACCGCTAGAGCAAAAACACTTTACTTTCAACTCATAATACAAGCGCAACTAACAAGCGCAAAAATCTTACTTCTAGCACAATTAACGCTCAAGCGGGAGAGTTAATTTGTGCTTCACTTGTAATCTGGCCCATAATGTTACAATGTTATGCTTTAGTTCACAAAAGGATAGATATGATCGGAAGAGATGATAAAATTCAACTTTATTGGAAATCCTTAAAGTTGCATAATCGATTCAAGCAATGAAGGAATAAAAAAAGTAATTCAAATGAAAGGTGTCAGCCATCTGCGTCTGACGCATTTCAGCGTAATGCTTTGCAACAGGGTGCATTAATCTCTGGCACCCAGAGGCAATGGCTACTCAAGCAACCACTAAAAATCTTTTTTTCTCCTATTGTGATCATCTGATTAGCTCTGATTGGCAGCCATACAAAGAATGTAAGAATATACTTTCTTGATGATGAAGTTCCATCACTTAAACAGTTGACAGGGAACCCTCTGAGGGAAGGTACCTATAGGCAGTGGTTTACTTTGCCAAATAAACTACTTGAGCACTTGTGGTGATGCTTCATAGTGTTCATGGTAGGTCCTTAAGGTTTTCATTTTGAGCCAGCTTCTACTTTCCATGAAATTAAAGAAAGTGCAAGATTCTATGCAACTGAGTCCTGAACTGAAACTCTACTGACTAAAAGGGACAAGTCACACATAAAAAGAGCTGGTGTATTCAGCACAGTAACATCCATTTAAAAAAACAAAAAAACAAAAGAACAAAGCACTGTAATACATTTTAAACAATCTATTTTTTGATGGGGAAGAGACATTTTTTTATTATCATATCCTTTTAAGGATTATAAAGATAGATATGTGTCTCCAGCGCCACAAATGCTACTACACAAGCTCCTATATGCAAGATCTCTCAACCCAATCACAAATAAATAACCTTAGCTAAGAACTCCTATAAAGTGTTCTAAGCACTCCTTTCAGCATATATACCTCTCTCCTTTTAAGGATTACTCTCACAGGTTTATTAGTGAGCAGTCACATACTTTCACAAACTTGCAATATGTATATAGCATATAGTGACTGTTTTCTGGCATGTTTAAGGGAACAATGATTTAAAGCTCTCTGAGCTGGCGAGATTATTATAGAATTATCTATATATCAATTAAACTATTATTATCTATTGTATTAATTAAAATGGGGTGAACATAGGTGTTCATGAAATTGTCTCTCTAATCTTTTTACACCCGATATTGTAAAAAACATAAAAAACAAAGTTAAAAAGTTATTATACAAAAATATAACATGTCTAATTAGCACATATAAGAGGTCATATATAATTTATCTAAGTTAGAACATAAAATTCCTACCTAAACAAATGATTAATCAACAACCATTATTTTGAAAAAGAGTAGTATCCACCAATCCTGAACCGTTCTGTTTTCCAGTTCTCTCCTTAAAATTGTCCTGTATGTTGAAGTTCCCAAACAGGTCTGTTTCTATGTGTCATGATCACATGGTGTTAGTTATCCAATGAGAAACGGATAGCTGTCATTTCTTAAGAGTAAAATTAAATAAGTCCCGAAATGAACTAAAGTGTCAATCGGCCACAAAAAGAGAAAGCAATGTATATGTTAAATCACTTATAACATACTAATGCACAATTACACATTTCTAAAATACCCCGAAAGGGCTTCTTTAGGAAATCTTTTCAAAAGATCGATAAATGGGTGCCTTGATATAATGCTTAAGTCTGCAAATCTATAGGATATTTTACATATTTGCACATCTCCAAATATATCTAGCATAAAGTTTACAAATATACAAAATAAAATAAAAAATAAAATTATAAAATAAAAAATAAAATAAAAAATAGCATTTTGGATCAAAAAAATATTTAGTATTTATATATAAAGTATTTTTTTTTTTATTTTGTATTTACAACATTGATCCAAAATGCCATTTGATCCAAATCCAAACGCTTTGTTGACTTATGCAAAAAATCAACAATCTGTATATATCTTATCTGTTAAGATGTTGAACCCTTGCTAACCAGCATTCTAGACCAATGTTATAATGCTTTAAACAGTGGTTCATTATCTAGATCAATGCTGTAAATACAGCTTTTTAACTTATGCAAAAAATCAACAATTTATATATATCTTATCTGTTAAGATTTTTGTAAAAATGTTTTAACCTTACTAGCAGGCATTTTAGACCAATGTTATAGGCACATCTTGATTAACTAATATAGAGAATCAAACATTTTGTGATTATTCTTGTCTTATCTTATCTGTTTTAGAGTGTCAATGGATGGAACTAGACAAATGCAGCAATGTTGGTATCTTTATTTAGACTCACTGTGCATAAGTCTTTAGTGTGTGAATCCATTTAGGTTCTCTTTGATCCAACTTTTTGGATATATCACCCCCTCTCCAATGTACCTTAACTTTCTCTATTCCCAACCACAGAAAGCTTTCTTTTTTTAAAAATTGACAATTATTGCAATGTACCGGTATTTCATGATCATCATGGGCTTTATCTATTTTATTGAAATGTTCTAGTATCCATGTCTTTAAAAAACTTGAAGTTTGCCCTAAGTACTGACTCTTGCACCCACAGTGTAACAGGTATATCACATTTTTCATTTTGCACGTTATAAACTCTATTTCATAAACCTTCCCAGTAACTGAAGAGGTAAATGTTTTGTTTGTTCTTTTAGTATAACTACATCCTTTGCACCTCCCACATGTATAGAATCCTATTAGATCATTATTTGGATCGGCTTTTTAGGGGACATCCCTTTTATCATTGAGGGGGCCAATTTTTGCTTTAAATTATGACCTTTTCTAAAAATTATTGTAGGTTTTGTTGGAATAATAGGACCTAGAAATTCATCATCTTTAAGAATGTGCGAGTGCTTCTCTATAATTTTTTTGATAGTAAAATGTTCTGTGTTAAAAGTTGTTACAAATTTTGGAAAATTAGACAATTTATTTTCTCTCTTTGTTTGACTAAGAAGGTCAGATCGTTCTCTCTTTCTTACATATAATCTTTCTGATTCTAATGTGTGATTCTTATAACCCTTCTCCAAAAATCTTTGTTTAAGCATATCTGATTGACTGTTGTAATCATAAACCAAGTTGCTGCAGTTTCTATGAATTCTTAGAAACTGTCCCTTGGGTACTGCTTTCAGCCAATTTGGATGATGGCAACTGTCATGTTTTATATATGTGTTGGTATCACATTCTTTAAAGAACGTTTTACTATGGATCATGTTATCTTTAACATATAATGTCAAGTCTAGAAAGTTTATTGTACAGTTATTGTGTTAAGGGGATAAAATGATAGACATATTATTATCATTGAGTTTTTCAATGAATTGACTAAGTTTGGATTCTCCTACATTTCAAATGTAAATCACGTCATCAATATATCTATGCCAGGACACCAGGTCCGCACCAAACTCAAAACTATGCCAGATGTTATTATTCTCAAAGAAATCCATATAGATATTGGCATAGCTTGGTGCGAACCCAAATGTGTAGAAAATGAAAATTATTATACCTGAAAAAATTGTGATGCAAGATGAAATCTATGGCCCTGATCATAAAATCTAAAAGTTTACGTTGTAGATTTGGGTCATTGGAGAGCTTCCATTTAATCGCTTCTATCCCTTTCTTGTGATCTATGATGGAATAAAGGGAGGTAACATCCATCATTACCCAAATATAACTATCTTTCCAAACTGTGTCATTAAAAATTTGAAGAACAAGTCTAGTGTCCTTCAAATATGATCTAGCCTGTTGGGCATACAGTTGAAGGAAATAATCAATGAAGGCTGACAAGTTGGAGGTAAGTGAATCAATGCTACTAATGATAGGTCTACCTGGTGGTCTAGTGGCATGTTTATGGACTTTAGGAATGAAGTAAAAAATGTGGGTTTTTGAATCTTCCCTATATAGTAGGAAACCTAAACCTAACACCCCCTTAACTTTAAATTAAAATTACAATATAACTATATTTAAATAAATGAAAACTTACCTGTGAAATAAAATAAACCTAACATTAAACTATAAATTAACCTAACATAACTATTTTAATAAAAAAAGAAATACTATCAATTAAAAACCTAAATTACAAATTTAAAAAAACCTAACACTACGTTAAAAAAATAAAAATCTAAAATTATAAAAAATAATAAACAATTACGAAAAATAAAAAACACTAAGCTTACAAAAATAATAAACAAAATTATCAAAGATAAAAACAATTACACCTAATTTAATAGCCCTATGAAAATAAAAAAGCCCCCCACCCAAATAAAAACACCCTCTAACCTACAATAAACTACTAATAGCCCTTAAAAGGGCCTTTGTAGGGAATTGCCCTAAGTTAAATAGCTCTTTTACCTGTAAAAAAAATACAAAGTCCCGCAACAGTAAAACCCACCACCCAACCAACCCCCCAAAATAAAAAAAACCTAACTCTAAAAAATCCTAAACATAGTTATGATAGGTTAATTTATAGTTTAATGTTGGGTTTATTTTTATTTTACAGGTAAGTTTTTATTTATTTAAATATAGTTATATTGTAATTTTAATTAAAAGTTAGGCGGGTGTTAGGTTTAGGGGTTAATAGTTTAATTTAGTGTTTTGTGATGTGAGGGGGCTGGTGGTCTAGGGGTTAATAGGTTTAGTTTTGTAGTTATGATGTGGGGGCCTGGAGGTTTAGGGGTTAATACTTTATTATAGTGTTGGCTATGTGGGGGGCCGGCAGTTTAGGGGTTAATATGTTTATTTAGGTGTCGGGAGTGGCGTTTAGGAGTTAATATATTTAAATAGTGTTGGTGATGTGGGTGGGCGGCAGATTGGGGTTAATACATTTATTTAATAGTCGCAATGTGGGTGGGCGGCAGATTAGGGGTTAATAGGTTTAATATAGTGTTTGAGATGCAGGAGGGTGGCAGTTTAGGGGTTATTAGGTAGTTTATGGGTGTAAGTGTACTTTGTAACAGTTTAGTTATGAGTTTTGTGAAACATTTTTGTTTCGCAAAATCCATAACTATTGCTCTCAGATGGCGGTATAGGCTGTAACGCAAGTATTTTAGCCTGAATGCACAACCTGTAATACCGGCGCTATGAAAATCCCACACAAAATCGTCATTTTTTGAGTGAGGAATGGATGTTGCATTACAGGCTAAAATGCTTGCGGTATAGCTATACCGACACAACTTGTAATATGCTTTCCTGGCCATTCCAGCGTAATGGCCAATTTTTCAGCGTTAAAAGACGTACCGTACGCAAAATCTACGTAATCTAGCTGATAGTTAGTTCTGAATTATCTTCCTGGAAATCAGTTGTGACATAAAAGTATATTTATGTTTTATTTACCAATAATTTTGAGATGTGTAATGTTAGATTTCATTTTAAAGGGAGAGTCAGGGGCAAAACTACAGGGGGCGCAGAGAGATCGCAATTGTGACTGGGCCCCCAAGGCCACTGTCTGCACTGATATCCTGTGAGTGTGACATGATGCTTCACTAGTGTCTCTGACTACAGGTATTAGTCTTTCTGTTTTACTCATTGGTGTTTATGTGTGTGTGTATGTGTGTATGTATGTATGTGACTTTGTGTGTATTTATGCATATATGTGTATGTTTGTGGAACCAGCAAATTACAGACATTGTTACTACATCATGGGGGGCGGGGGTAAACAGTGTCACTATACAGTACCACTAAATACAGTATGGGGGGGCTGGACCATGTCACAGACTACTGTGGTCACTTTATAAACTACTGGGGCGGGTAGGGTCAGGCCAGCCATCTCACCGGCAAATTACAGACTGTGTCGCTGACTCACTATATAAAGTTTTGGTGGGTTAAACAGTGTCACTATATACAGTAATAGGGGATTCAAGGTGTAAGTGAGATAAGTAGAGCGCTGGAAACAGTGATTCCAAACACCTCACAGTAAATAAGTCCTTCAGACTAATTTGGTGTTATACAAAAAAGAGGGGTGGGGCGTGAGGGCGCTAGTGAAAGCTTAAGAAATCTAAATGGTGAATATTTAACACAGTATGTGTCTGTGTATTCAGTGTCTGCTCAAATAATTACTTTAAATATATAAAACTAAAATTTCAGTGTTTGTTTATATAAATGCTGTGTAATAGTTTGTGTATTTTATAACGTTTTAGGATATATTATGACCATATATCATAATTTATAATAATTTAAATAAAGTGCACTGTGTGACAAATTTTCTGCAACCAAAAATTCTTTGATTTTAAATATACACTGCTATATAGAATCAATATTTCTCTTGAAAATTTCATACGTTTTAAACTTGGTTTTAACTTACAAATTCTAAGTATACCGATGTTCAAATATATATCTTCATTCAAATACTATATAGGTATTTCTCTTTTGTACAAATATATGCCAAAAGAACAACAAAAGAGGAGATTAAATGTTAATAAAAGTTATTTATTATAACAATATAAAAATCGAATTAAATAAAAGGGACGTCTCCCCAAAATTAAAAAATTAAAGTAAAAACAGTATCTGTTAGCAGTAGATTCTGAATTCCTAATAATTTCTGCAACTCTATATAAACAAGGGAGTCTTTGATAAAGCTCTGAATAAGAGCGAAACGCGTCGACCCTTGTGACCCTTGGTGGCTTCCAGTGATTCCTGTGACCCTCAGTGGTACTAAGTGACTTTTCTACAAGCTTTTGAATTAAGCAATCGAAAAAGTGTTATGACAGTATAACCCGGGTTATTTTTACTACCAACAACTACTACATAACATCTTTCAAGCATCTCTTTCCTGCGTGTACAACACTAAGTGCAGGATTTTTCTGAAACACAGAGGCTCTGAAAAATTAAAGAGCCAAACTGTTACTTAATAACGGATTCAGAAGATCAAAGACCAGACAGTGACGTCAGACGCCGACTACATGCGGCGGGTCTGAGTTTGCAGTCGCATCGAGGAAAACAGCAGTGAATAAACCGGCTGTAAGGGAGAAGGTAACTCATATGCTAAGTATCACAATATTCATCTAACCTCACTTTGAACCGCTAAGTCTGGGACTGCATACTGCAAAACCTTACTGACTTTGTACAACTTTAAATTGCCATAATAAGAAACATTTATGTTAAGAAAATACGGCAATGGGAAATCCTTAGAAACCTGATTGCAAAGACTCCCTTGTTTATATAGAGTTGCAGAAATTATTAGGAATTCAGAATCTACTGCTAACAGATACTGTTTTTACTTTAATTTTTTAATTTTGGGGAGACGTCCCTTTTATTTAATTCGATTTTTATATTGTTATAATAAATATCTTTTATTAACATTTAATCTCCTCTTTTGTTGTTCTTTTGGCATATATTTGTACAAAAGAGAAATACCTATATAGTATTTGAATGAAGATATATATTTGAACATCGGTATACTTAGAATTTGTAAGTTAAAACCAAGTTTAAAACGTATGAAATTTTCAAGAGAAATATTGATTCTATATAGCAGTGTATATTTAAAATCAAAGAATTTTTGGTTGCAGAAAATTTGTCACACAGTGCACTTTATTTAAATTATTATAAATTATGATATATGGTCATAATATATCCTAAAACGTTATAAAATACACAAACTATTACACAGCATTTATATAAACAAACACTGAAATTTTAGTTTTATATATTTAAAGTAATTATTTGAGCAGACACTGAATACACAGACACATACTGTGTTAAATATTCACCATTTAGATTTCTTAAGCTTTCACTAGCGCCCTCACGCCCCACCCCTCTTTTTTTTACAGTAATAGGGGGTCAGACCATCTCACAGACTGTGGGCACAGGGTACCTCCTTTTGCAGGCATATAATCTGATTCACATTTTTTTTCTGTGTTAAATGTTAAAAAAAAGATATGTATCAAATTCACTTTTTTGGGGGGGAGGGGGGCTTCTTAGATTCTTGCACCTGGTCCCTGTGGTTTCTAGTTACGCCTCTGATGAGAGCAAGCAGTAATCCCTGAGGTAAGTTCATGGAATTTAAAATAGCTGCAGAATTGAGACATTTAAAGAAAGAACTTAAATTTGAAAGACTCCGAATTCTATCTCCCCCCCACAAAAACTCCATAAAGGGACAGCAAAATTAAACTTTCACGATTCCAATAGGGCATGCAATTCTAAATAACTTTCCAATTTACTTTTATCATCAAATTTGCTTTGCTCTCTTGACCTCAATTACAAGTTTTGCGTGCAGAATATTCAGGTCTCCCATATTACAAGTCGCTGCTGTACAGCTATACCGCAAGCGTTTTAGCCTTTTTGCAACTCTCCATTCCGCTCTCAAAAAATGGCTTTTGAGTGCAGGATTTTCATAGAACTCGTATTACAGGTTGTGCGGTACGGTTAAAATGCTTGCATTATAGTCCATACCGCCGCAATCCATTCCGTTATCTGAGACCAGTAGTTATGGATTTTTTGAAACAAAAATGTTTCACAAAACTTATAACTAAAATGTTACAAAGTACACTAACACCCATAAACTACCTATTAACCCCTAAACTGCCATCCCCGCATTACAAATACTATATTAAACCTATTAACCTCTAATCCACCCCCAATCCACATCGCCAACACTGAATAAACCTATTAACCCCTAAACAGCCGACCCCCCACATCACATTTTATTTCCCTGCTTTCCACCAAATGTCAATTCAACAAAAAAGGGGGTCCCCCTTATACTAACTCTGCATGACAATAAGCAACAAAAATAAAATATATATGAGTAGGAGATACTGATTGTACTATATAAAGCTTGACCTCTAGCCTAACCTCTGGTGAAAAGCAACTTCACAACGCACACTATTAACATGTCCATGAGAAGGGCAAATAGACCGGACAAGATCTCTAAAACTGCTCCCATGGACTCTTTCTTCAAGTCGTCAAAAGTAAACAAACCTCCAGAAAACATGGAGACAGATAACGAAGAAGACACTGACTTAGAGTCCAATATAACAATCCCGGCAGACCAAATCCCTGCAACAAAAGCGGATCTACAGCTGCTGGTATCTAAGCAAGACATAGATGCAAATTTTGAAAAACTCTCGAGTAAGATAGATAACCTCCATTCCACAGTTACCGCCAGTTTAAAAGAAATAAAAAATGACATTACTGAAATAGGCAATTGGGTGGATACTCTGGAAAACAACCAGGGGACATATCAGAAGACATCTCCATGCTATCTCAATCCATCTCATCCCAACAGCAAGAGATTCTGGACCTCCATGAAAAGATGGAAGACTTGGAAAACAGGTCAAGAAGGTGCAACTTGAGACTTAAAGGAGTCCCAGAGTCAATCTCAAACAAAGATCTAAACTTATATCTTCAACAATTGTTTTGTACGATCACAGGAGATTCCACAGATGATTCTTTCCCAATAGAGAGACCCAGACCCAGAGATGACTTACCGCCTAGGGATGTCATTGTTCGTCTGCTACGATTTCCTGAGAAAGAAAAAATCCTACAAGCAGCACGTCAAAATCCCACATTTAAATTTCAGGGAAATGTGGTCCAATTTTATCAAGACCTCTGTATACGCACTTTACAATGCCGTAATACACTCATACCACTCACAACTATCTTACGAAAACACCAAGTGCCATATCGCTGGGGTTTCCCCTTTGCCTTGATTGTTACAAAAGACGGAAAGACAACGGTCATCAAATCACTAGAAGAGCTGCCTGCGGTGTGCAAATCCTTGGGTTTGGAGCTGCCAAATTTCCCAACTGCCATGACACATACAAAGGAAACAGGTCATACAGAAACAAGAAGCTCAACCTCGAAAAGTAAATGGTCAAAGATTACAAGGGGGAAAAGAGCTAAAACATGAAGTGACAGTTCGTCCTTAAGTTATAAACAACGTGACTGTATCTAGACTGCACATTTTGTGCTCAGGGTACACCTCAACAGTGAAGATACCTGGGTAACTCAGGAACTCTCACAGCATACATTCACAAAGTGAATGATCACATTGAGTGCATCTATGGACAGGTCCAAATATATCCTTTTTCTTTTTATCTATGAGTCTAGGCACTCATGGGGAATAGATTATTGAAATGTCTTTTTATATATCCTCTGGATGCTACTATTCACAATATCTAGTTGACTTTTAGCCTTAATCTGATATGCTCAGCAGCACACTCTGCCTTACCTCTCTTTCCTGCCTTTTACTTCCCACCAATCCCTCTTCTCCTCTTGTACTACCTTATCTTCTTTTCTTTTTTACTCTCTTATTATTCTAACTTTCTTGGAGTCTTATCCAAGATGCTTAACCTTAATTTACATTGGTTAAAATTGTTCATATGTTTTTGTTTAAGTACGTTAGTATGTTGATAAGTCACTTTGTTTACCTCAAATTACAACTACTCATGAGTCATGTATTACTGATATCTAAGACACTTCCTCGTTCTCCGGGCCTAGGTGACTTCTATTATATATATACTGCAATCTGTACACACGATGGACTCTCCATTGTTCCCCCTCATGTGGTTTTTTTTGAGACAGGGGATTCAATTAGCCCCCATATCCTATCATAGAGCAGACCCCAATAAAGTTATCACAGGATGACCCTTCCCACTGTCAACTTACTCTAACATAACGTGAGAGGCCTACACTCTGATATTAATAGACGTACAGCCTTGACTCAATGTAGAGATTTACACGCCAACATAATTTTTCTCCAGGAAACGCATTTTGTTAGTTCCTCTATTCCCAAGTACTGGACCCGAGATTACACACAATACTACCATGCCACATCAAATTCAAAGAAACGGGGAGCATCAATTTTGATACACCACTCTCTGTTGTTTATACATGGGGAATTTATAGCTGATAAAGAGGGGAGATATATCCTAGTCCAGGGCCAGCTGCAGAGAGTGGACGTGGTACTATGCAATATTTATGCCCCAAACGAGAAACAGAGTAGTTTCTTTAAAACAATCTCTCATTTGCTGACCAACTGGTCTAAGATGCGTATTATTTTGGCAGGAGATTTTAACTTAGACATACAAAATCTTGTATACAGATCCTCCAACACACTATATAAAAAGGGTATGAGACTCAGATCTATGGCCAAAACCACTATAGATCTCCTAAGCCCACATTCCTTTATTGATACTTGGAAAACATTATATGGCATAACCACAGAAACCACGTATTACTCTGCAGCCCACAAAACATATTCCAAATTAGATTATATTTTTATTAGCCAGATGTTGCAGCCGATTTTTAGGTCAGCCAATATCCACACATGTGTATGGTCGGACCATTCTATAACTCAGGTGCAATTAGGAGAGCTAAGGGACCTAAATAGATTACAATCCTGGACCTATGATCCTTCTTGTTTAAAAAATCCCCACACTAAAAACAATTTACTTAGGGCATTAGGAGAATACTGGAACATTAATTTAGACTTAACCTCTAATCCTATATCAGTTTGGGCTGCACACAAATCAGTAGTTCGGGGCCTATTGATCAAAGAAAAAAACATATACAAAAAGAAAATCAAGACACATATATCACAGCTGTACACTGAGATTGTAATGGTATATTTTGTGAATTGGAGCTCAACTGCAGATATTTTCTTAAGCTTAACTCCAGAGAGTTAAATAATATATATATGTATCACCTCCTGATGTAGATAGCACAAATGGTTGTGTGCAATCTGGTATTAGGTTGTGAATTTAGTATGTAAACTGACTTAGGTTATAAGTGAGTAGCTAGTGATGAAAACTGATTCGGTAATGGTATAAATCAGTTAATAGGCTGTTGAATATTTAAGCATTAAGTCAGTTCAAATATTATTGAGTATCAAATTGACAGTATTGCAATAGCACTGTATGTGGCAGAAAGAAAAACCATATGTTTATTTATACATGAAAGTATTGATAAAAGTCGGTTTCTGGCAGCAGCTGTAAATATGGAAGAAGGAGTCTCTAAATATGTGCCAGTTATTCCTTAAACAAAACTGAATGCAATATCCTCTGCCTCGTGGAAAGAGCAAAAAAACTAGCAGGCAGCAAAAAATAAAATTAAGAAAGGGGAGGAGTTTTCCTCTAAAGCCTTTTCAGCTTGTTACAATGTTTAAAGTCTTCACACTGTGTTTTCACAAGTCCGGTGCTTTATAAAGAAATGTGGTGCTGCTAGTTATTGAAAGGAAAATAAGTCTTGAGAGAATTAGAGATTCAGAGCACAATACCTTGATACAAATAAACGTTTTTGAAGTTGCAGTTTGTAGCTTTCAGGATGTTATAAGCAGTAGTTGGAAATCAACAGCAACTTAGTAGCAAGTCTCTGAAGTTGAATTTTCTAGTTGGAGCAATTCCTAGTCACAAAGTTCAAGTAAGGATTACAATCCAATTCTGTTGTAGAGCTCAGTGATGCAGCAGCTTTAACTAAGCAAACAAAATACTAAGCAATGAGTGTTTGCTAACAAAGGGGTTTTATAACCTTGGTAGGCAGGGCTAGATGAGTCATGACTTAGAAATTTAAAGGTACAAGCCAGAGATAGAGGAACTAGAGCGCTCCCACAGATTGACTCTCTCCAACACAACTCTTTACTCATTACAACTTAAAAGACAAACATTGGCAAAATATCTAAACGAGAACTCTATTAAGACTGCCATAGACTGAAAACAAATTATTTTCTTTATGCGAATAAACCAGACAAATATTTGGCCAAAAAAATTAGGGATTCACAACAAGCTTCCTCCATTCCACTTTTACAGAACACGATGGGTCATTTAACCTCTCATCCACAGGAGATTGTAGACACATTTGCAAACTACTATGGAAATATTTATGATGGCAAAAAAGTTCTCTATGGCAACACCACCCAACAATTGAGACAAAATTTCCTAGACACCGCTAAGTTAGGTAAAATTACAGAAAGTGACCGTGACATATTAAATGCTAAAGTATCTCAGGGAGAAATCATGGCAGTTCTTAGAGTTCTTAGAGATCTCAAGCCAGGGAAGGCACCGGGACCGGATGGGTTCCCTGGTGAATATTATAAGCTGTTTAAATTAGCTCTAGTCCTGCATCTGGTTAAGTTCGCAAACCATATCATGGACGGCTATGAGATCCCACCAGAATTGTTCCAAGCCAAGATAGTTGTATTACCAAAACCAGGGAAGAATCCTAGATATTGCCCCAGATACAGACCCATTTCCCTTGTAAACTCTTTCAGGCTTGCTGTATTGATTATCTGTTAAAGTAACATTGTCTGTTTAAGTATACTAGCTAACCAAGCTAATTTGGAAATAACTAAATAACTTTATTTCTAGCATTCCAATTTTTTTTTTTTCTGTCTGTGTGGGTAATTAGGGGTGGGATTATTTTCACCTGTGTGGGCCTTGCAAGGCTATAAATTTAGCACATTTACTCTGTGAGCTTGCTCTTTCAGGCTTGCTGTATTGATTCTCTGTTAAAGTAACATTGTCTGTTTAAGTATAATAGTTAGCTCACCAAGGTAGTTAGGCAAACAAGGTTTTGGGGTAACCAAGGGGAAATATATTTATTTTATACTTTTAAGTTAAACCTTTTATTAAGAATGTGTGAGAATCTCATTCAGTGTACAGCTTGCCACATGTTTGCATCACTGGAGCAGCCGCTTCTGGGATTATATGTTTGTGGCAAGTGTGAGCATATTGTCTCTTTAGAAACTCGTATTGGGGATCTGGAGGAACGAATTGCAACACTACATGAAATTCAGACACTTGAAAGGGAAATGGATAGGACTGAGCTGGTTGTTAATGGTTCCAGCAGTGGGATTGGGGAGGATTCAGATGAGGAGACTCCAGGATGTAGCTGGGTCACAGTTAGAGGGCGAAGTAAAGGTAAGCGTAAGAGACAGGCCAGTTCTGAGCTGGTACACCCCAATAGATTTGCCAGATTAAGTGAAGATGTTGGGGATATCAGTTCAGGGGTGGCAGTGTCAGAGAGGGCTGTGTTGCCTAGTATAGTGAACTGTCCTTTAGCTGTGCAAGAGGAGCATACTATGGTGGGCAGTCCTTCAGTCATGGAAGAGGGGCATACAAGTCAGGGCCAGAGGCAGATGTTGGTGGTAGGAGACTCTATTATAAGGAAGGTTGATAGGGTAATTTGTCATCCAGACCCTTTACATAGAACAGTTTGCTGTCTTCCAGGGGCTTGTGTTAGGCATATTGTGGAGCGTATTGATAGATTGTTAGAGGGATGTGGGTCTGATCCTGCAGTCATGGTGCATATTGGTACTAATGAAGGAATCAGTGGGAGATGGAGAGTCCTAAAAAATGACTTCAGGGAGTTAGGTAGCAAGCTTAAAGCAAGGACCTCCAAAGTAATATTTTCTGAAATATTACCAGTGCCGTGTGTTAACTCAGTAAGGCAGAAGGAGCTAAGGTCTGTTAATTCATGGCTAAAAACATAGTGTAAAAATGAGGGCTTTGACTTTTTAGAACACTGGGCTGATTTTTCACTAGGGTACAATTTGTAAAGTAAGGATGGATTGCACCTGAATGACATGGGTGCAGGTGTGTTGGGGGAAAGGATGGTACCACGTTTAGAGAACCTTTTAAACTAGGCAAAGGGGGGGAGGGTCAATTAGAACAAAAAAGAACAGAGAGAGTCACATTAGAAAGTATAGAGGAAAGCACACCAAGTAGCATCAGAAAGCACATGAAAATTAAATGTATGACAACAAATGCAAGAAGCATGACAGGTAAAATGGGGGAGCTGACGCTCTTAGTTGCAGAAGAGGACTATGATGATATCAGTATAACTGAAACTTGGTGGGATGATTCACATGACTGGGCAGTTAACTTAGAGGGGTATACATTATTTAGGAGGGACAGGAATAATAAAAGGGGTGGAGGAATCTGCATGTATATTAAACCTAACCTTAAACCTACAATAAGGGAAGATATTTATGATACAAGTGACAATGTAGAGACCCTGTGGGTTGAAATAAAGAGTGGGGGGAAAAATAAAATAAAATATTACTAGGAACATGCTACAAGCCTCCCAACATTAGTGACCCAGAGGAAACTCAACTACTTATCCAAATAGGTAAGGCTGCTAATAACAGTGCTGTAATTATGGGAGATTTTAACTACCCTGATATAAACTGGGCCAATGAAACTAGTAATTCAGCTAAGGGGGATAGATTTTTAAATGTTCTCAGGGATAACTTCTTGTCACAATTAATAGAGGAGCCAACTAGGAGTAAAGCTATATTGGATTTAGTGCTATCAAACAATACAGATATAATATCAAACATAGAAGTTAAAGAACATTGGGTAACAGTGATCATAACATGGTCACATTTGAAATCTCTTTTCATATGCAGTGTTTTAAAGGCTTAACTAAGACTTTTAATTTCAAGAAAGCAAAATTCAACGATTTAAGGAAATCATTAAATAATATAAATTGGGACAATGTATTTTCTAATAAAAATACAGAGGATAAATGGATAATATTTAAAAATTTGTTAAATAAATATACATATCAACACATGCCATATGGTTATAAAAATAAAAATAAAAAAACAAAGCCGTTATGGCTAAATAAAAATGTGTTAAGAGAAATTAGGAAAAAATGTAGGGCATTTAAATTATTAAAAGAAAATAGTACAAACAAAGCATGCAAAAAAGCAATCAAATTAGCCAAAATTGAAAATGAAAAATTAATTGCCAAGGATTCTAAGTCTAACCCTAAAAGGTTCTTTAAGTACATAAATAGCAAAAAATCTAAGAAGGATAATATAGGTACATTAAAATGCATGGAGGGTAGCATGATAAATAATGACAGGGAGAAGGCTTAGGTACTAAACCAGTTTTTTTCTTCAGTATACACAAGAGAGGAACCATTGAATGATACTTTGGAACAGAATAGAATATGCCAGTACCACTAACTGGGTTTTGTTTAGAGGATATCAGGAAAAAACTGGAAAATATTAGTATACATTAAACTCCAGGCCCAGATGGAATACACCCAAGGGTGTTAAGGGAACTTAGCACTGTTATAGACAAACCTTTACTCTTAATTTTTCAAGACTCATTATCCTCAGGCATGGTACCCCAGGATTGGCGTAAAGCTGATGTGGTGCCACTCTTCAAAAAGGGAAGCAGGAATGATCCAGGAAGCTATAGACCAGTTAGTCTGACATCAATAGTGGGGAAGATATTTGAAGGGATTATAAAGGATTAAATTGATGAGCACATTCGTGTAAACAAGATTTTGAGTTCTAATCAGCATGGCTTTAGGAGAAATAGATCATGTCAAACTAATCTAATTAGATTCTACGAGGAAGTAAGTAAAAATATAGATAAAGGGGAATCAGTTGATGTGATATACTTAGATTTTGCAAAGGCATTTGATACAGTGCCACATGAGAGATTTATGCACAAAATTAAGGGACTGGGAATAGCTGAAAATGTTAGCTCATGGATAAATAACTGGATAAAAGATAGGGAGCAACGAGTAGTAGTAAATAGATCATACTCAGATTGGACAAAGGTAATCAGTGGCATCCCCCAGGGATCAGTACTGGGCCCTGTTCTTTTTAATATTTTTATAAATGACTTGGAGCAAGGATTAAATAGCGACATCTCTATTTTTGATGATACTAAGTTAAGTAAGGTCATTAGGTCAGAGCAGGACAAACTCTCTTTACAAAGGGATTTGCTAAAATTAGAACTATGGGCAAGTGAATGGAAAATGAGATTTAATATGGAAAAATGCAAGGTTCTACATTTTGGAAGTAAAAATAAGCAGGCTACGTATTTTTTAAATGGGACAAGCCAAACACAGGAGGAAAGGGATTTGGGAGTAGTAATAGATAACAAGCTAAAGATGAGTGCACAATGCAGGGCAGCGGCTTCAAAGGCTAATAAGATACTAGCATGTATTAAAAGAGGCATTGATTCAAGGGAGGAAAGCATAATTCTGTCATTATATAAAGCCCTGGTAAGACCTCACCTTGAGTTTGGAGTGCAGTTCTGGGGACCGATTGCTAAAAAAGATATTGCAGAACTAGAAAAAGTTCAGAGAAGGGCCACAAAGCTAATAAGGGGATTGGAGAAATTAACATTTGAGGAGAGGCTAGCCAAACTGGGTCTGTTCTCTTTAGAAAAAAAGGCGCTTGAGAGGTGACATGATTACTTTATATAAATATATTCAAGGCCCATATACAGAGATGGCAGAAGCTCTGTTTATTCCAAGAAAATTGTTTCTGACAAGAGGTCATAATTTAAGGTTGGAGGAAAGGAGATTTAATCTCCTGCAACGGAAACGTTTTTTCACTGTAAGAGCAATAAAATTGTGGAACTCATTACCAAAGGAGGTAGTGAATGCCAATACCATCGATACATTTAAAAATAGTCTGTATAAATTTCTGTATATAAACAAAATTCATGGATATGATTGCTAGTATTAAATGGGTCACATTTTAATGGGGTTATATAATCTTAACTGGAGCTTTTTGTAAGTATTTTAGATTTGTATAGGTTGAACTCGATGGACTTCAGTCTTTTTTCAACCTTATCTACTATGTTACTATGTTACTATGTATGTTAAACCAGGACGTAAAAATAGTGACAAAAATATTGGCCAATAGACTCAAACAAATAATCCAGACGATAGTGCATCCAGATCAAGTGGGTTTTATTACAGGGAGGGAGGCTCCTGATAACATACAGAGAATGATGGTGGTGGTGGACCATCTGACTGACAATGGAGTGCCTTCTCTGCTCCTGTCCCTGGATGCGGAGAAGGCATTCATCAGAGTGGACTGGCAATATATGTGGACAGTGCTGGGGGAATTGGGGATCCATGGTCCCTTTCTCACAGCAATTAGAAATGTCTACTCCAATCCTACAGCACGTGTTAGAGCAGTTGGACACCAATCCAAAACAATCCAGATTCAAAATGGAACCAGACAGGGATGTCCCCTCTCGCCACTCCTGTTTGCCCTATGCATCCAATCAGCTGATCCAATCAGCCAATAGGATTGAGCTTGCATTCTATTGGCTATTCCAATCAGCCAATAGAATGCAATCTCAATCCTATTGACTGATGGGATCAGCCAATAGGATGAAAGCTCAATCCTATTGGCTAATTGCAACAGCTAATCGGAATGTAAGGGATATTTCATTCATCAATGACCATCAGAAGAAGAGGATGCTCCGCGCCGGATGTCTTGAAGATGGAGCCGCTCTGCGCCGGATGGATGAAGATGTCGTCTGGATAAAGACTTCTGCCCGCTTGGATGAAGACTTCGGCCCGCTTGGATGAGGATGGATGTCCGGTCTTTGAAAACTGTAAGTGGATCGTCAGTGGTTAGTGTTAGGTTTTTTTTAAGGGTTTATTGGGTGGGTTTTAATTTTAGGTTAGAGACTTTGGGCAGTAAAAGAGCTAAATGCCCTTTTAAGGGCAATGCCCAATCAAATGCCCTTTTCAGGGCAATGGGGAGCTTAGGTTTTTTAGATAGGGTTTTATTTGTGGGTGTTGGTTGTGTCGGTGGTGGGTTTTACTGTTGGGGGTGTTTGTTTTTTTTACAGGTAAAAGAGCTGATTTCTTTGGGGTAATGCCCAGCAAAAGGCCCTTTTAAAGGCCATTGGTAGTTTAGTGTAGACTAGGGTTTTTTTATTTTGGGGGGTCTTTTTTATTTTGATAAGGCTCTTAGATTAGGTGTAATTCTTTTTTATTTTTGATATTGTGGTTTTTTATTTTTTGCAACTTAGTGTTTTCTATTTTTTTTAACTTAGTTGTTATTTTTTAGTAATTTAATAATTTTTAATAGTAGATTTAAATAACTTGAGTAGGGTTAGGTTTTTAAATATGTAATATAGTTAATTTAATTGTTACTTAATGTAATTTTAGTATAATAGGGAAGGTTAATTAATAGTTTTATATAGTTTAATGTAATTTTAATATAATAATTAGGGTAGGTTAATTAATAGTTTAATATAGTTTATTTTAATTCTAAAGGTAAGTTTTAATTTATTATAAGATAGGGATGAGGTAATTATAATGTAAAGTTAGCAGCTTGTTAGGTTTAGGGGTTAATAGCTTAATTTAGTTTATGGCGATGTGGGGGGCTGGTGGTTTAGGGGTTAATAGGTTTATTTAGTGGCGGTGGGGTCCAGGAGCGGCGGGATAGGGGTTAATACATTTATTTAGTTGCGGTGGGCTCCGGGAGCAGTGGGATAGGGGTTAATAGCTTTATTAAATTTGCGGTGGGCTCTGGGAGCGGCGGGATAGGGGTAAATACATTTATTTAGTTGCAGTGGGCTCTGGGAGCGGTGGGATAGGGGTTAATAGCTTTATTACATTTGCGGTGGACTCTGGGAGCGGCGGGATAGGGGTTAATACATTTATTTAGTTGCGGAGGGGTCCAGGAGTGGCGGGATAGGGGTTAATAGCTTTATTAAATTTGCGGTGGGCTCTGGGAGCAGTGGGATAGGGGTTAATACATTTATTTAGTTGCGGAGGGGTCCTGGAGTGGCGGGATAGGGGTTAATAACTTTATTAAAGTTGTGGTGGGCTCCAGGAGCGGTGGGATAGGGGTTAAACATTTTAGTATAGTGGCGTTGTTTAGTGATATAAATAAAGTTGGGAAAAAGCTGAATAGCAGCGAGATCGATAACTGTTAGTTAACAACAGTCCGCTGCTCATCGCCCAGTACTTGGTGCGCAGCTTTTTGCTGGCTTTTTTGACAAATATGGGGATCGAATTCAGGTCCGTGGTCACGATGCTAGACGATGTTAGGCGAGCGTATTGGTCCCGGCGAATGCAGCACAGTTGACCACTTGATAATTCGGCCTCTCTATCTGAATCACAAAAGAAAAAATTTGGGTTCAGTGTCCCTTTAGATTAAATCATTTTTAGTAAACATTTTAAGAGTACATTACAAGTAAAGTCAAATTCCTTTAACAACAGAGGCCTCACCTGTCTTAAAAGAGGGTGTATTTAAGGTAACAATTCCATATACAGAGGACACAAATCCCCTATCAATCACCCCCAAAGGCCAGCATTGGTTATAAGGCATAGATTAGCATCCCTCATAAGTCTCTATTGCCGGTTGGTTGTGACAAAGGAAACATGCATAAAGTCCGTCAAACACATTCCCTCCGCAGAAACCACTTGGTGATATAGTAGGAGGCAGGCGGTTTCATTTCTTTTGGTTCCATGTCTTTTGGTTACTTGTAATAACAGAAAGGAAAAAGAAAAAGCAAAACGAAAAAAAAAAGAAAAATGAATGGGCCTATACAATCAATATAGACAAATTTAAACATACCAACGTTAAACCCTTTGTGATAACTTTCAATTAACCAATTTTTGTCACTTTCTCTTGATCATTTGTATAAGAGAAAAAAAAGAACACAGCGCATCCACGATTCACAGCATCGTTTTATTCATTACACACAGCTCCACGTAAAATGGCACACTTACAAAATAAAAGATAAAAACAAGCACTTAGCCCACTGGCTGATGAGAAGACCGCCTGTAGTAGAAAATGGAAAGGATCACCTGGACGCCGACCAGCAGCACCTGGAGTCACACTTCTCCTTGTCTCACAGAGCGGTAATAGATCAATTGCATATAGCAGTCCCTTTACCCAACGCGTTTTTCAAGGGAGTTGTTCACCTGGAGTACCATACACTCCATATGCAGACTGCTTTATAACACTTAACTTCCTCTGACTTAATTACATCAGATGTGTTCAGGCTCCTTAAATTTAAGACTGGACACATAGTACACCCAACTGATAAAATAAATACATAGTTACAGCAATTCAAGATAAATGTTTGATATACATAATATGAATAATTTCAATACCTAACAGAATAAATACATCTTGGTAAAAATATAAATACATACTACATCATCCAATTAATGATTTTTCCACATAAATAACATTAAACACTAAAAATAATTTCAAATCCAAAAATACAAATTTATAAATATAAATTTAAAAATATATAAATCTAAAATATATATACAAATATATATACATATACATACATATACATATATATATACACACCTACATATGTATATGTCCATAGAATAAATTTAATCATAAGGAGGAGTCATAAATACACTATATAATACACCTATATTAAAAATATTTTAAATAAATCATAACAGCCTCTTATAAATACTTCATATTCAAAACAAAAACCAACAAAGGGAATCAGATTTAATAAATAAGACACTACGTACTGACTCAAAGAACCTAAAACTTCCTTATTACGATTTTTTTTTTTCCTCTTATACAGCTGATCGCTTTGGGACCTACATAGCGGGAGTCCCGTTAATCACAGGCTGCTCTGCCCTGTTCGTTCAGCTCACCTCACTACATTGAGGATTTAATCAGAACCGCAGCTCCTAACATTGGAATCTAACAGCCTCTTGCAAGATTGCAGCTAAGTGTTCTCTTATACAAATATATGAACATATTGCAACCAATTATACTGAACTTGGATAAAACTGTTTTGGGCTATTTTTTGATTGTCCAATTTATCATCAAGTGGTTTGGACTTCAACAAGGACATTAGTATTGATATATACCCCTCCGTTGTGAGCTTAAGAGAGAGAGAATATATATATATATTTTTTATTTGAGTTTGTGTACCTGTTTAAACTTTTTACATTCAGTATCTCATCAGCCAATGTGTGCCTGTACACACTTATAACAGCTTTATATAAGCTACTGACTAATTAGGAAAGCTTGATCGTTACCCCCTCAGGCTCATTTAGCGCCGTATTTGTTTGTTTCATTTTTTTCTCTTGATCATTACTACTTCTTAAACTAATTACCTCCATTTTTCCTAACAGTCAAAAGAGGATCTTACTTTCCCAGTCTTGCAGTGGCATACTACCTAGATTTTTATCCCTTCCTCCCCTCTACATCTCTGATTGCCCTATGATATGGTACTTGATGTATCCCCTCCCTCTCCCCCAAGTATCCAGTAGTACCATATCTTCTGGAAGTAGTCTGTTTTTTATATGAGCAGCCGACTCATACATAGAGTATGTCTGCCTAATTTTGGACAAGATTTCAGACCATGTGGGTGCTCCCGTTTTCCAATGCCTTGCTATGTTGGTTCTAGTGATGGTGCATAATATTCTAATGAAAGCATTGATGTGATTATTGAATGCGGGTAGATAGTCATGTAAAAGAGCTTGTGGTATTTCAAGAGTTATACTCTTATCTAGTAAGCCGCTTAAGAACTTAGAGAGTTCCGTCCATAGAACACTAACCCTGGGGCACTCCCACCACATATGTAGATATGTTCCCACCTCTTTACACCCCCTGTAGCAAAGTCTAGAGCCTTTCTTAATGGAGTGAGCCGTCAGAATGGGAGTTAGATACCACCTAAAGGAAGTCTTTATAATATTTTCTCTAAGATCTGCACTCAGCAGGTTCCTACTCGATTCATAAAATACCCTGTCCCATTTTTCTTGTTCTCTTTCCGCCCCTAGATCTGTCTCCCATCAAATCACTAGAGGGGACTTAGTTTTAATTTTAGCTGTCTGCAGGTCCAGATATAATTGTGATGTGTTTAGGTCTATTGGAGGTGCTACTTAGTCTTTCTAGAGTTGTGGATGGATGTGTTGGAAATTTAGATATATAGGTGTGAATAGCAGATGCGATTTGTAAGTATAGAAACCACTTTAATGGTAATGGTTCTAACTTTTGGCTTAATTGTAAAAATGAGATAGGCAACCCATTCTTAACAATATCTGCGACTCTGTAGAGTCCCTTGTTCTCCCTCTTACTTATTAGCAGTCTGTACTCCGCGGCTATCAAATATTTTAAGGTTTTTTTTAAAGAGTTTGTGGGAAAATGTTAGGAGTCTTAAGAGCAGAGTGCCATTCCTGTATTGATATCTTAGTAATTGAGGTGTATTGTGTTGTTCCCTCCCCCACAACCCCAGAATTCCATATAATGTCTTCTGGGGAGCTGAGTCCCCACATCTCAGACTCCAGGGCTGGCCAAAGGATGTTCCTATCTCTCCTGCCACATAGGGAGATCTGAGCTAGCCTAGAAGTAATCAAGTAGGTTGGGTAACCCAGCCCCTCCCAACTGTCTGTTAGAATCTGGGAAGGAATTTTAGCCTGTTTCTTATCTCTGAGAAAGCTGTGCATTGCCGATTGCAGCGATTCAAGGTCCTGTCTGTTAATCTTAATTGGTAGAGCTCTGAATAAATATATCCTTGGCAAAACGTTCATTTTAATGGAGGTGAATCTTCCATACCACGAGAAATTATATGTTTGCCATCTTTTGCCATGTTTGCCGGATTTTCTTAAATAATGGGGTATAGTTATGTTTGTATAGCTTGGTGGAATGCGGTGTTAAGTTGATTCCCAGATATTTTATACTATTTTTAGCCCATCGGAATTCAAAGTTGGCTTCAATGAGTTTAATTGTGTGTTTTGGGAGACTTATGGGGAGGGCCTCGCACTTGTCCAGATTTATCTTAAACCCTGAGATAGAGGAAAACTCATGTATGGTGTTATACAGGTTAGGGAGAGTCAGGAGTGGTTTGCTTGTAGTCAGCAAGACATCATCTGCAAACAGAGTTATCTTATGTTTGATCTGTAGTCCCGTTATGTCTGGATTCGATTGCAACAGCCAATAGGATTTTTTCCCCTTTAATTTCTATTGGATGATAGAATTTTATCAGCCAATCGGAATGTAAGGGACGCCATCTTGGATCACGTACCTTAAAGGGAAACTTCATTCGTCGTTGACCATCGGAAGAAGAGGATGCTCCGCGCCTGATGTCTTGAAGATAGAGCCGCTCCATGGTGGGTGGATGAAGATAGAAGATGCCGTCTGGATGAAGACTTTTTTAGGTAGGTTTTCATTTGGGGGGGGGGTGGTTGTGTGGGTGGTGGGTTTTACTGTTGGGGGTGTTTGTATATTTTTTTTTACAGGTAAAAGAGCTAATTTCTTTGGGGCAATGCCCAGCAAAAGGCCCTTTTAAGGGCCATTGGTAATTTAGTGTATGCTAGGTTTTTTTATATTTTGGGGGGTGTTTTTTATTTTGATAGGGCTCTTAGATTAGGTGTAATTCTTTTTTATTTTTGATACTGTGGTTTTTTGTTTTTTGTAACAGTGTTTTTTATTTTTTGTAACTTAGGGTTTTTTATTTTTTGTAACTTAGTTGTTATTTTTTAGTAATTTAGTAATTTTTAATAGTAGATTTAAATAACTTGAGTAGGGTTAGGTTTTTAAATATGTAATATAGCTAATTTAATTGTTTATTTAATGTAACTTTAGTATAATAGTTAGGGTAGGTTTATTAATAGTTTAATATAGTTTAATGTAATTTTAATATAATAGTTAGGGTAGGTTAATTAATATGAACCATAGTTATAAAAGTATAGGATTGAATATATTTGCGTATCCAATCAAAGAGGGGCCGCACAAGGTTCTAAATGCTTTATTACTATTATTATACACAAAAAGGACTCACATAGAATCTAAAACATCTATGCTCCACTCAAATTCCAAAAAGACACAATACACATAATGTTAAAAAGCATTGAGAGGCAAATCAACACAACTCCTGCTGAAAAAATATACTAAAGTATGAAACAAGATACTGCAGTATGCTACTCCTAAACTAATGCTAGAACCAAGAAATTGGGCATGCAATATAATTCAGAGAGCACACTTAGCATAATATCTAAACTTTCTAAAGTAACCGGTTACTGCTAGTGGAACTGCAAAAATGGGGCCCCAAAAACTGAACAGATGATGTGGAAGTTCAAATGATATCCAAAGTTACCAGGCACATAGTGTATAAAGCACGCTCTGGTGTTGAATACAAACAAACTTTTTATAGCAAGTCAAATGCAACAAGTGCACAGATTTGCCCGGCACATTAGTGTTAAAAACACGCTCAGGGAGTGAACATAAGAATCAACAATAACTGTGTATATGTTGCTGCTTTTTTTCATCTGTAATATATCTAGAGCAAAGTTCTCTTTTGTATCCACTTGGTAAATGATGAATACAATGTATCAGATGGCTGAAAAAATCTGATTGTAGTTAGATATGTCGGAAACTTGTTCCATTTGCGGTACATACGCTAACGATTAACTTTGAATCACTAACCTCACCTCTAGTCCATCCGCACTTGTTGACCTCTCAGGAGGGCTGCAACACTTGTAAACATGCAAAGTTCTGTGGTGTTCGTTGTGGAGGGTGGGTTAGCTTCTTCACTTGCCTGTCCGTTAGGGAAATCCTTAGATTGTTTCAGCGTGTTGGTTTGAATTGCCTACTCGTGGCTTGTGACGTCACCAGTGACTCCTCATGATGCATTTCGCCCCTCCCACTGAAGGTTAACAACGGGGCTTCATCAGATATGCTCTCTAGAGGCTTGTCTCTTCTTTTATTCGGTTTTCCATAACAGAGTTACGCCTCTAATCACTGGAATATTTCCATAAATGCCAAATTAACTGCTTTTTATATATATATATATATATATATATATATATATAGGTAAGTCTGAGGACGGGGGTGAAACCCCGAAACGTCAATTAAATGCACAGTAAAAATTTGTGAAAAAAATGGAGAGTGCCTTCTTTATATGGAATATATATATATATATACACATATATTGTGCATAGTGAGCTACTCTTGGAACTGATTGTTTAAACACAATAATTTTTTACCTCTTTATTTTTTATGTTACCGCAGTTACTGCCTATTGTTTATTCACATAATTGCAAACATCTTTTAACTTGGTTAAATAGATTAAACATTTACTTAGTTCTACCTAGATTTCTACATAGATTTTTACATCAATTTTTACACCTCATAGATGGGACCTTATCAGACACTAGAGAATGCAAGGAAAATAGAGTATTTACACTTGTATCTACATTATATGAATATTATGAACATCCATAGTGTTTCTAGAGACATAAATATGGATTTTTAACCCTTACCTTTATTGTATCTATGCATAAACTCCTCATACATTTCTCACTTTTATGCTTACTATTGATGTTTGTTAGTTGCAAAGAAAAAAAGAGTTAAAAATCTACCCACTTGCTAACCATATGAATATTCTACTCTCTCTATTACAGAATAGCTAGGGAAGAGCATTCCTATTGCTAAACTAGACCTGCAGAATTTAAATGTTAGAAAACTTGGCCTTTTTACTAAAAAACCTTATTGGGTCCATAGATACATAACAAGAAATCATTAGATCCTATTTTATATTTATGTTTTCTAGTATATATACACTAGATATTCTTAGTGTTAGCATGGTTGTCTTATGCTTATGGTCATTATAAAAAACAAGAATACTCTATCTTCTCATTCAAACCGTTGGGACTAAGTGTATTTAGTCTATGAATCCATCTTGATTCATGTTGTAAAATGATCCTATCCAAGTTACCCCCTTGTCTATTCTCTTTTAGCTGTTCAATGCCCATCATCTGTAATTTGCTATGATCTGAATTGTGAAACATCTTAAAGTGTCTTGCCACTGGACTGTCCTTCTCATTATTTTTAATATTGTCCCTATGTTCACGTACCCTAGTCTTGAGCTCTCTTGTTGTTTTGCCCACATAGAATCTGGGACATGGACAATTCAACAGATAAATTACATTCTTTGATGTGCAAGAAATTCTGTCTCTAACGTAATGCACTTTTTTTCTAGTTGGTGTACAGAAACGGGTCGATCTCTTTATGTACATGCAATAGACACAGTGTCCACAAGGTACAGATCCAACTTGATTACGTGCTGACGTCAGCCAATTTGTACTTGGTTCTCTTTTGTACTCACTATGTACCAATCTATCTCGTATATTTGGTGCTCTTTTGGCGGTCAATAAGGGATACTCTGAAATACAGCCAATTAAAGATGCATCATTAGATAGAATATGCCAGTGAGTATTTAAAATACCTTGTAACTTATTCCAATGTGAGTTATATTGTGTCACCAATCTGGCATGATTCTCATCATTCTGTACCCTTCCTTGGCTGTATAGGAGATCACTCCTTGCTGTATACCGAGCCCTGACCCAAGTCTTCTTGACTTGTTTTTTTGAATAGCCTCTAGAAATAAATCTCTCCGCCATTTCCTTTGCTTATTTCTCAAAAGATGCTGAAGATGAACAGCATCTCTTGAGTCTCAGAAATTGCCCAACCGGAACACAATTTTTCTGAGATTGTGGTTGATGAATTTGAGCATGTAACAAGCTATTTGTTGCTGTTTTTTTTTACGGTGAACATTGGTGTGAATTTCATTCCCCACTTAAGATATATTCAAATCTAAAAATGTGGCTTCATTTTTACTTACATTGAATGTAAGAAACAAATTTAGATCATTCTTATTAAGAATATTGACAAATTCAATGACTTATTGCTCATCACCTTTCCATAAAACGAAAATATCGTCCACAAACCTTAACCAAAGAGCTACATGTTGCTCTATCCATACTGATAGTTCATTAAATACCACTTTATTTCCCCAAAATCCTAAATGTAGGCACGCATACGTGGGTGCACAAGTCGCACCCATAGCTGTGTCCCGCAGTTGTCTGTACAGCTTACCATCAAAGCAAAATATATTATTCTTAAGAATTAAATTTAGAAATTCAAGTACTAGGATAGTGTTCTCCTCATATTCCTTTCCTCTTAATTCCAAAAAATATTTTTCTGCGCTCAGACCTGCTGTGTGGGGGATAGAGGAATAGAGGGATTCAACATCCATGGTTACTAACAACATATCCGCATCCACTGTGATTTTTTTCTAGTTTTTTCAAAACATCACCAGTATCACGAACATAGGAAGATAATGATTCTAAAAAAGGACATAAAAAAACAGAATTTATGCTTACCTGATAAATTACTTTCTCCAACGGTGTGTCCGGTCCACGGCGTCATCCTTACTTGTGGGATATTCTCTTCCCCAACAGGAAATGGCAAAGAGTCCCAGCAAAGCTGGTCACATGATCCCTCCTAGGCTCCGCCCACCCCAGTCATTCGACCGACGGACAGGAGGAAATATATATAGGAGAAACCATATGGTACCGTGGTGACTGTAGTTAGAGAAAATAATTCATCAGACCTGATTAAAAAACCAGGGCGGGCCGTGGACCGGACACACCGTTGGAGAAAGTAATTTATCAGGTAAGCATAAATTCTGTTTTCTCCAACATTGGTGTGTCCGGTCCACGGTGTCATCCTTACTTGTGGGAACCAATACCAAAGCTTTAGGACACGGATGAAGGGAGGGAGCACAGCTTGCAAAACCTTTCTCCCAAAAATAGCCTCCGAAGAAGCAAAAGTATCAAATTTGTAAAATTTGGCAAAAGTGTGCAGTGAAGACCAAGTCGCTGCCTTACATATCTGGTCAACAGAAGCCTCGTTCTTGAAGGCCCATGTGGAAGCCACAGCCCTAGTGGAGTGAGCTGTGATTCTTTCAGGAGGTTGCCGTCCGGCAGTCTCATAAGCCAATCGGATAATACTTTTAAGCCAAAAGGAAAGAGAGGTAGAAGTCGCTTTTTGACCTCTCCTTTTACCAGAATAAACAACAAACAAGGAAGATGTTTGTCTGAAATCTTTAGTAGCCTCTAAATAGAACTTTAGAGCACGGACAATGTCCAAATTGTGTAACAAACGTTCCTTCTTTGAAACTGGATTCGGACACAAAGAAGGTACAAAGGTACAACTATCTCCTGGTTAATATTTTTGTTAGAAACAACTTTAGGAAGAAAACCAGGCTTAGTACGCAAAACCACCTTATCTGCATGGAAAACCAGATAAGGCGGAGAACACTGCAGAGCAGATAACTCTGAAACTCTTCTAGCAGAAGAAATTGCAACTAAAAACAAAACCTTCCAAGATAGTAACTTAATATCTATGGAATGTAAAGGTTCAAACGGAACCCCTTGAAGAACTGAAAGAACTAGATTTAGACTCCAGGGAGGAGTCAAAGGTCTGTAAACAGGCTTGATCCTAACCAGAGCCTGAACAAAAGCTTGAACATCTGGCACAGCTGCCAGTCTTTTGTGTAGTAAGACAGATAAAGCAGAGATCTGTCCCTTTAGAGAACTTGCAGATAATCCTTTCTCCAAACCTTCTTGTAGAAAGGAGCGAATCTTAGGAATTTTTATCTTATTCCATGGGAATCCTTTGGATTCACACCAACAGATATATTTTTTCCATATTTTATGGTAAATTTTTCTAGTCACAGGTTTTCTGGCCTGAACCAGAGTATCTATAACAGAATCTGAAAACCCACGCTTTGATAGAATCAAGCATTCAATCTCCAAGCCGTCAGTTGGAGGGAGACCAGATTTGGATGTTCGAATGGACCCTGAACAAGAAGGTCCTTTCTCAAAGGTAGCTTCCATGGTGGAGCCGATGACATATTCACCAGGTCTGCATACCAAGTCCTGCGTGGCCACGCAGGAGCTATCAAAATCACCGAGGCCCTCTCCTGACTGATCCTGGCTACCAGCCTGGGAATGAGAGGAAACGGTGGGAATACATAAGCTAGGTTGAAGGTCCAAGGTGCTACTAGTGCATCTACTAGAGTAGCCTTGGGATCCCTGGATCTGGACCTGTAGCAAGGAACCTTGAAGTTCTGACGAGACGCCATCAGATCCATGTCTGGAATGTCCCATAATTGAGTTATTTGGGCAAAGATTTCCGGATGGAGTTCCCACTCCCCCGGATGGAATGTCTGACGACTCAGAAAATCCGCTTCCCAATTTTCCACTCCTGGGATGTGGATCTCAGACAAGTGGCAGGAGTGATCCTCAGCCCATTGAATTATTTTGGTCACTTCTTTCATCGCCAGGGAACTCTTTGTTCCCCCCTGATGATTGATATAAGCAACGGTCGTCATGTTGTCTGATTGGAACCTTATGAATTTGGCCTTTGCTAGTTGAGGCCAAGCTCTGAGAGCATTGAATATCGCTCTCAGTTCCAGAATGTTTATCGGGAGAAGAGACTCTTCCCGAGACCATAGACCCTGAGCTTTCAGGGATTCCCAGACCGCGCCCCAGCCCACTAGACTGGTGTCGGTCGTGACAATGACCCACTCTGGCCTGCGGAAGCTCATTCCCTGGGACAGATGGTCCAGGGTCAGCCACCAACGGAGTGAATCTCTGGTCTTTTGATCTACTTGAATCATTGGAGACAAGTCTGTATAATCCCCATTCCACTGTTTGAGCATGCACAGTTGTAATGGTCTTAGATGAATTCGTGCAAAAGGAACTATGTCCATTGTTGCAACCATCAATCCTACTACTTCCATGCACTGCGCTATGGAAGAACGAGGAACAGAATGAAGCACTTGACAAGAGCTTAGAAGTTCATTTCTAAGGAATCTATTATTGTTCCCAAGAAGGGAACCCTTGTTGACGGGGACAGAGAACTTTTTTCTTTGTTCACCTTCCATCCGTGAGATCTGAGAAAGGCTAGAACGATGTCCGTATGAGCCTTTGCTTTTGACAGGGACGACGCTTGTATTAGAATGTCGTCCAAGTAAGGTACTACTGCAATGCCCCTTGGTCTTAGAACCGCTAGAAGGGACCCTAGCACCTTTGTGAAAATCCTTGGAGCAGTGGCTAATCCGAATGGGAGGGCCACAAACTGGTAATGTTTGTCCAGAAAAGCGAACCATAGGAACTGATGATGTTCTTTGTGGATAGGAATATGTAGGTACGCATCCTTTAGATCCACGGTAGTCATAAATTGACTTTCCTGGATGGTGGGTAGAATCGTTCGAATAGTTTCCATTTTGAACGATGGTACCCTGAGAAATTTGTTTAGGATCTTCAAATCCAAAATTGGTCTGAATGTTCCCTCTTTTTTGGGAACTACGAACAGATTGGAATAAAATCCCATTCCTTGTTCCTTTATTGGAACTGGGTGTATCACTCCTATCTTTAACAGGTCTTCTACACAATGTAAGAATGCCTGTCTCTTTATTTGGTTTGAGGATAAGTGAGACTTGTGGAACCTTCCCCTTGGGGGTAGTTCCTTGAATTCCAGGAGATAACCTTGAGAAACTATTTCTAGCGCCCAAGGATCCTGAACATCTCTTGCCCAAGCCTGAGCAAAGAGAGAGAGCCTGCCCCCCACCAGATCCGGTCCCGGATCGGGGGCTACTCCTTCATGCTGTTTTGTTAGCAGTGGCAGGCTTCTTGGCCTGCTTACCCTTGTTCCAGCCTTGCATTGGTTTCCAGGCTGGTTTGGGTTGTGAGGCATTACCCTCTTGCTTAGAGGATGCAGAATTAGAGGCTGGTCCATTTCTGCGAAAGGGACGAAAATTAGGCTTATTTTTAGCCTTAAAAGACCTATCCTGTGGAAGGGCGTGGCCCTTTCCTCCAGTGATGTCTGAAATAATCTCTTTCAATTCTGGTCCAAATAAAGTTTTACCTTTGAAAGGGATGTTAAGCAATTTTGTCTTGGATGACACATCCGCTGACCAAAACTTTAGCCAAAGCACTCTGCGCGCCACGATAGCAAACCCTGAATTTTTCGCCGCTAATCTGGCTAATTGCAAAGCGGCATCTAAAATAAAAGAGTTAGCCAATTTAAGTGCGTGAACTCTGTCCATAACCTCCTCATATGGAGTTTCTCTACTGAGCGACTTTTCTAGTTCCTCGAACCAGAACCACGCTGCCGTAGTGACAGGAACAATGCATGAAATTGGTTGTAGAAGGTAGCCTTGCTGTACAAAAATCTTTTTAAGCAAACCTTCCAATTTTTTATCCATAGGATCTTTGAAAGCACAACTATCTTCGATAGGAATAGTAGTGCGTTTGTTTAGAGTAGAAACTGCCCCCTCGACCTTGGAGACTGTCTGCCATAAGTCCTTTCTGGGGTCGACCATAGGAAATAATTTCTTAAATATAGGGGGGGGGAACAAAAGGTATGCCGGGCTTTTCCCGCTCCTTATTTACTATGTCCGCCACCCGCTTGGGTATAGGAAAAGCGTCGGGGGGCACCGGAACCTCTAGGAACCTGTCCATCTTGCATAATTTCTCTGGAATGACCAAATTGTCACAATCATCCAGAGTAGATAACACCTCCTTAAGCAGTGTGCGGAGATGTTCTAATTTAAATTTAAATGTCACAACATCAGGTTCAGCTTGATGAGAAATTTTTTCTGAATCTGAAATTTCTCCATCAGACAAAACCTCCCTCATGGCCCCTTCAGATTGGTGTGAGGGTATGACAGAACAATTATCATCAGCGCCCTCTTGCTCTTCAGTGTTTAAAACAGAGCAATCGCGCTTTCTCTGATAAATAGGCATTTTGGATAAAAGATTTGCTATGGAGTTATCCATTACAGCCGTTAATTGTTGCATGGTAATAAGTATTGGCGCACTAGATGTACTAGGGGCCTCCTGCATGGGCAAAACTGGTGTAGACACAGTAGGAGATGATGTAGTATCATGTTTACTCCCCTCATTTGAGGAATCATCTTGGGCAATATCATTATCTGTGGCAGTACTGTCCTTACTTTGTTTGGACGCTATGGCACAATTATCACATAAATTTAAATGGGGAGACACATTGGCTTTCATACATATAGAACATAGCTTATCTGAAGGTACAGACATGTTAAACAGGCTTAAACTTGTCAACAAAGCACAAAAAACGTTTTAAAATAAAACCGTTACTGTCACTTTAAATTTCAAACAGAAAACACTTTATTACTGAATATGTGAAAAAGTATGAAGGAATCGTTCAAAATTTCACCACAGTGTCTTAAAGCCTTAAAAGTATTGCACACCAAATTTCAGAGCTTTAACCCTTAAAATAACGGAACCGGAGCCGTTTTTAAATTTAACCCCTATACAGTCCCAGCTATAGTCTTTGCTAAGACCCAACCAAGCCCTGAGGGGAATACGATACCAAATGACGCCTTCTAGAAGCTTTTTCAGAGATTTTTAGACCCTCACACATGCATCTGCATGCCCTGTTAACAACTGCGCATTAATGGCGCGAAAATGAGGCTCAGTCTATAACTAGAAGGCCCCCTGACTGAAAAAGGTGTCCAACACAGTGCCTGCCGTTTTATAAGTGTTCCCCAAGATTATAAATGCCAATTGTTAGCCTAAATCTGAATAATATGCCCAAATAAAGCAATCGATTTAGCCCATAAAAATGTCTTCCAGTTTTTTAGCCCATATTAAGCCCTTTATTCTGTTTGTCTGACTAAGAAAATGGCTTACCGGTCCCCATGAGGGGAAATGACAGCCTTCCAGCATTACACAGTCTTGTTAGAAATATGGCTAGTCATACCTTAAGCAGAAAAGTCTGCTAACTGTTTCCCCCAACTGAAGTTACTTCATCTCAACAGTCCTATGTGGAAACAGCAATCGATTTTAGTTACTGTCTGCTAAAATCATCTTCCTCTTACAAACAGAAATCTTCATCCTTTTCTGTTTCAGAGTAAATAGTACATACCAGCACTATTTTAAAATAACAAACACTTGATAGAAGAATAAAAACTACATTTAAACACCAAAAAACTCTTAACCATCTCCGTGGAGATGTTGTCTGTGCAACGGCAAAGAGAATGACTGGGGTGGGCGGAGCCTAGGAGGGATCATGTGACCAGCTTTGCTGGGACTCTTTGCCATTTCCTGTTGGGGAAGAGAATATCCCACAAGTAAGGATGACGCTGTGGACCGGACACACCAATGTTGGAGAAATAGTCCACATATTTGCTTATGCCTTCAGTTGGTCCTCCAATGCCTGATATTATCGGGCGTCCCGGAGGATTTGTCAAATGCTTGTGCACTGGGGATACAGTAAAAAGTGGGTAGAACAGGAAAGCCTGATGTTCATTTACGGTTAGAAGACCGTTATCTCTTGCTCAATTAAGCATAAATAATAATTCCTTACATGATTTTTCATAGGTGTTAAAGGAAACCTCTTCATACTGTTCAATCGAGTTAAGCTGTCTCTTAACTTCACAAACATATGCCTCTTGATTTAGAATCACAATGTTGCGGCCTTTGTCAGACGGCTTGAATACTAGATCTTTTCTTTTAGTGAGTTCCTCTAGAGCTACCCTTTCTTCTTTGCTTAAATTGTCACTGACTATACCCGTTATCCCAATTCAATTAACATCTTCTTCCACACATTTGACAAAAGTTTTAATGCTTGATGATGATGACAACTGAGGCATAAATTTCGATTTTGGTTTTAATCCTGATTTCATCGGATATGAACTCTGTGCTTCAGTTAAATTCTGATCATCAAGCAAAGAAACTAGATCTTCTACCGCTGCAACATCAGAGGCTGAGATACTAGGGTCAGTAGTGGCTTTATTTTTCCATATTCTTTTTAACAGGATTTTCCTTGCATATAAATTGAGATCCTTTATGAACTCAAATTTATCCAGAGGATTATTAGGACAGAATGAGAGACCTTTTTTGAGTAATTCTATATGGGATAAATTTAGACCAGTTTCTGTACACCAACTAGAAAAAAAGTGCATTACGTTAGACACAGAATTTCTTGTACGTCAAAGAATGTAATTTATCTGTTGAATTGTCCATGTCCCAGATTCTATGTGGGCAAAACAACAAGAGAGCTCAAGACTAGGGTACGTGAACATAGGGAGATATTAAAACTAATAATAAAACAATCAGTTCCAAGAGTAGCACACTATTCACACTATATGTATATATATATATATATATATATATATATATATATATATATATATATATATATATAGCAGTTAATTTGGCATTTATGGAAATATTCCAGTGATTAGAGGTGTAACTCTGTTATGGAAAACCGAATAAAAGAAGAGACAAGCCTCTAGAGAGCATATCTGATGAAGCCCCGTTGTTAACCTTCAGTGGGAGGGGCGAAACGCATCATGGGGAGTCACTGGTGACGTCACAAGCCACGAGTAGGACATTCAAACCAACACGCTGAAACAATCTAAGGATTTCCCTAACGGACAGGCAAGTGAAGACGCTAACCCACCCTCCACAACGAATACCGCAGAACTTTGCATGTTTACAAGTGTTGCAGCCCTCCTGAGAGGTCAACAAGTGCGGATGGACTAGAGATGAGGTTAGTGGTTCAAAGTATTGCTAATGTATACATCATTTACCAAGTGGATACAAAAGAGAACTTTGCTCTAGATATATTACAGATGAAAAAAAGCAGCAACATATACACATTTATTGTTGATTCTTATGTTCACTCCCTGAGCGTGTTTTTAACACTAATGTGCCGGGCAAGGAAAATCTGTGCACTTGTTGCATTTGACTTGCTATAAAAAGTTTGTTTGTATTCGACACCAGAGCGTGCTTTATACACTATGTGCCTGGTAACTTTGGAAATCATTTGAACTTCCACATCATCTGTTCAGCTCTTGGGGCCCCATTTTTGCAGTTCCACTAGCAGTAACCTGTTACTTTAGATATTATGCTAAGTGTGCTCTCTGAATTATATTGCATGCCCAATTTCTTGGTTCTAGCATTAGTTTAGCAGTAGCAAACTGCAGGATCTTGTATCATACTTTAGTATATTTTTTCAGCAGGAGTTGTGTTGATTTGCCTCTTAATGCTTTTTAACATATAGGCCTAGATTTAGAGTTCGGCGTTAGCCATGAAAACCAGCGTTAGAGGCCCCTAATGCGGGTTTCTTACGGACTCCGGTATTTAGAGTTTATTTACCGCCACTCCAAAATCACCTAACGCTCAAATTTCTACCGACACCTCAGACCCAGTAGTAAACATATACCGACAAAATTAAATTCTACGAATCAATTAAATTAAAAATATTACACAAAGTACACTTACACTCATACAAACACTACACTATGTTTATTTTTCATATTTAATAATTTTTCAGCAAAATACAAAGGATTAAAGTTGCGAGATCTCGGGTGTTTGAAAAAAAACAACACAAATCCATTTTCCCATTGACTTACATTGACACACGGGAAAAGGCCCTCATATACCTACATCTAACTAATAACATTATCACAAACATACACTCATCGATGCATACAAACAATATACACCACATGACATACACAAAATATTTATTTCTTACAAAAAGAACATGATTTAGCGACTTTTTCACACAAGCTCATGACGTCATTCACTTTACGAGGAAAACCAGTCTTAGAAAAAAAAATTTGGAAATCTTTAGAGCCTCCATTGACTTCTATTGGGAAGACGTGCTCGTGCACGCGAAACCCTCATTTCCCTAACGCACGCAAATAGCGTAGACTGAAAAACTGAAAAAAGACATGATTTTATGCGTTAGACCCAGCTATGATAAATAGATTAAGAAATGACTATTTCCCTATGGTGGATTTATGTTTTTTAATTATTGAATATTCACAACACCATAAAATTGTTTCACACTTTTAGATTACATCAACTACAAATCCACATCACTAGTAACACATTATTATTTAAATAAAATTACATTTAAAATTAAAATAAAATTCAGTAAACATTTCTGGATTCACAAACAGTACACAATGGGAAACACCTCTCATTTACCTTTATTATTGCATTTCTGTTATTCAACTCATATGCTTGCAGCAACTGCATATCTACATAGGCTTAACACATGATCACTCATGGATGCACATATATTACTTTTAACATTCACTCATACATGTGCATTCAAATGATGGGGGACAAACACATGACATTCTCTACAGGAATCACAAAACACAACATATGGATTTGACTGTACTTTTAACATCATGATTCCATCACCAGAAACCATTAGGAATTACGTACAACAAGAACATCATTACACCAGATTACAGATGTCACTTTATGGGAAGGAACAACAATGCCAGACCGCTATATACAAGTCAGCATATGTGGGACACAATCACAATATATACGTACATGTACATAACACGCATCACCCATCACGCAACCACAAAGCACACATTTAGATTTTATTCAGCACACAATAACAATGTAGCACAATACAACAACACAATGAGGATTTCACAACTACATAGGCAGGTTAATAATATCATGACGTCATTACAAGATTCAACCATACACATCACAGATTCACCACTGTACCGCCCCTTTAGGAACTTTAACACTCAATACTACAATACAACATATACGTAAACAACAGTTTGGAACAGCAATTAATAAATATTGTCAGATCGCAAATCACTTATATATATAATACTACAGATGACAGCCGGAAGTTCTTCAGTATTAGTGCCATTTTTATGGGACGCATACAATATTGTCAGATCGAAAATCACTTATATATACAATAATACAGATGACAGCCGGAAGTGCTTCAGTATTAGTGCCATTTTTATGGGACGCATACAATATTGTCAGATTGAAAATCACTTATATATACAATAATACAGATGACAGCCGGAAGTGCTTCAGTATTAGTGCCAGTTTTAGGGGACGCATACAATATTGTCATATCGCAAATCACTTATATATACAATACTACAGATGACAGCCGGAAGTTCAGATTTTTTATGGCGATTTGAATGGGACGCATACAATATTGACAGCTCGGCAATCACTTATATATAAAATACTACAGATGACAGCCGGAAGTTATTCAGTATTAGTGCGATTTGAAAGGGACGCGTACAATATTGACAGCTCGGCAATCACTTATATATACAATACTACAGATGACAGCCGGAAGTTCAGATTTTTTATGGCGATTTGAATGGGACGCATACAATATTGACAGCTCGGCAATCACTTATATATACAATACTACAGATGACAGCCGGAAGTTATTCAGTATTAGTGCCATTTTAAAGGGACGCATACAATATTGACATCTCGGCAATCACTTATATATACAATACTACAGATGGCAGACGGGAAGTTCTGAATTATTATTGCGATTTTAAAGGGACGCATACAATATTGACAGCTCGGCAATCACTTATATATACAATACTACAGATGGCAGACGGGAAGTTCGGAATTATTATTGCGATTTTAAAGGGACGCATACAATATTGACAGCTCGGAAATCACTTATATATACAATACTACAGATGGCAGACGGGAAGTTCTGAATTCTTATTGCGATTTTAAAGGGACGCATACAATATTGACTGCTCGGCAATCACTTATATATACAATACTACAGATGACAGCCGGAAGTTATTCAGTATTAGTGCCATTTTAAAGGGACGCATACAATATTGACATCTCGGCAATCACTTATATATACAATACTACAGATGGCAGACGGGAAGTTCTGAATTATTATTGCAATTTTAAAGGGACGCATACAATATTGACAGCTCGGCAATCACTTATATATACAATACTACAGATGGCAGACGGGAAGTTCGGAATTATTATTGCGATTTTAAAGGGACGCATACAATATTGACAGCTCGGCAATCACTTATATATATAATACTACAGATGGCAGACGGGAAGTTCTGAATTCTTATTGCGATTTTAAAGGGACGCATACAATATTGACTGCTCGGCAATCACTTATATATACAATACTACAGATGGCAGATGTTACTTTATCGTTTAAAAACAATATTGCAGCAACATTGATCGATCACATTCGATGCACATTATACACAACTATGCACTTTCATTCATGTTAGCCTGGACGTGTGCTTGTTACTATAACATCGCGTTTAAGAAATATTGATTACGCATATGAACAAACATTGCAAACATGCACTGTATGTGTGATATTTGACACTTTCACATTGAGATTCATTGGGGGAAAAAAACATTTCATCCAAAAAAAATAAAACGCCCACTTTGAAAGCATTCGTGCCGCTCACATACAAACAGGTGAATACAATCAGCAATCATTACAAACTCACTACCATTGGACTAATCGTACTATAAATCCCCCAAACAACATGGCCAAAGCATCACTTGTGATCCACATCAGATCAAGTGCATACCTTGTTACGCTGTTTTGAAAGATGGATGACGATGACATGGTAGACGCTGCTGGTGCTGCTATTGGCGAACTAGCTGTTGGTCGAATCAGGCAGCCTCGGCGGCTCAGACCGAGACGAAGGGGTCGTCTGGTTCGAGGTCCTCGTGTCTACAGGGTGAGACCCACCTTGGAAAACATGAGCGACTTTGAGGTTTTTGATAAGTATCGGCTCGATCGCGAACAGCTCATTGGCCTTTACGAGCTTCTTAAACCTCATTTGGAGCCACGTATACAAATAAGGACTGCTGTTCCCGGCATGAGTAAGATGCTAAGCTGTCTATACGTCCTGGCCTCCGGGAGTTTTCAATCAGGAGAACTGTACATGCATGGCCTGGCTCAAGGTACATTCTCTGTGGTGTTTGATAACTTTCTGGACGCCATGGTACGTATCAGTAAGCAATACATAGGATTCCCACAGAATGATGATGATTGGAGGCGCCTGAAGCGGGAATTCTTTGATATTGCTCAATTGCCCAATGTCTTGGGAGCCATAGATTGTACCCACATTGCGCTGCGTGCTCCAATTGATGACTTGCCCTTCAGAAATCGCAAACATTTTCATAGCCTCAACGTGCAGTATGTTTGTGACGCACGGATGAGGATTATGCATGTGTATGCGAATTTTGGAGGGGCTAGTCATGATGCCCGCATCCTCTCTCTGTTGTCCCTGTGGAGACAGTTTGAGGAAAGACAAATGCCCCCTGGTTATCTCGTTGGTGAGTATTTGTGCACAATATGTTTAATTAGTTTGACAATTGCCCCTGTAGTTTTAAAATGTTAGCGTCATGTTCATCTATAGGATGCAATTTAACCATTTGTTATTTACCGACGCTAATGTTTACTTTTATTTAAATGCAGATATGTAGCATGTCTTACCTTAAGTGCTCAGATAGAGAATGCAATGTAACCATGTATTTAGCATTTAACACTATTTTTTTTTGGATAAATATGCATATGTAGCATGTCTTAGCTGAAATGTGAAGATATTATCTCATGCAATTTAACCCTGTCATTGTCTCTTTCCGCTAATGTGTAGTTTTAGTTCAATGCAGATATGTAGCATGTCTTACCTTAAGTGCTCAGATAGAGAATGCAATGTAACCATGTAGTTAGCATTTTACACAAGGTTTGGTTTAGGAGAAATACGCATATGTAGCATGTCTTAGCTGAAATGTGAAGATATTATCTCATGCAATTTAACCCTGTCATTGTCTCTTTCCGCTAATGTGTAGTTTTAGTTCAATGCAGATATGTAGCATGTCTTACCTTAAGTGCTCAGATAGAGAATGCAATGTAACCATGTAGTTAGCATTTTACACAAGGTTTGGTTTAGGAGAAATACGCATATGTAGCATGTCTTAGCTGAAATGTGAAGATATTATCTCATGCAATTTAACCCTGTCATTGTCTCTTTCCGCTAATGTGTATTTTTAGTTCAATGCAGATATGTAGCATGTCTTACCTTAAGTGCTCAGATAGAGAATGCAATGTAACCATGTAGTTAGCATTTTACACAAGGTTTGGTTTAGGAGAAATACGCATATGTAGCATGTCTTAGCTGAAATGTGAAGATATTATCTCATGCAATTTAACCCTGTCATTGTCTCTTTCCGCTAATGTGTATTTTTAGTTCAATGCAGATATGTAGCATGTCTTACCTTAAGTGCTCAGATAGAGAATGCAATGTAACCATGTAGTTAGCATTTTACACAAGGTTTGGTTTTGGAGAAATACGCATATGTAGCATGTCTTAGCTGAAATGGCAAGATACAGAATAATATAGAACTTTTTTTTTGGATGTTTCTGAAAACTTTTAATATGGATTATCGTGTACAAAAAATTATTTCTAAAACAATATACTATTTTAAGGATTCTGTTTGAATTATGTTCTGTTCATAATTTATAGGTGATTCTGGGTACATGAGCCGGCCTTGGCTCATTACCCCCTTGCGTAGCCCGACTGATGTGTCTGAGGAGCACTACAATAGGGCTCATAAGAGAACCAGGGCGGTGGTTGAAAGGATGTTCGGGCTCCTGAAGATGAGATTCAGGTGCCTGGACCGTTCTGGAGGAGCACTCCAGTACAACCCAAAGAAGGTGGCTAAGATCGTTGTAGCCTGTAGCGTCCTGCATAATATTGCACAGCGGGCTGGGATGCTGCAGGCCGTCCCGGTGGACAGAGACCTCCTCAGAGATGAGGAGGATGATCCTGTTCTAGAGGGGGAATTCCAGGACGAGGGACTTGATGTCAGAGCAGACGTCATCTACCGCCACTTTAGACGGTAAAGAATAGAAGTTAGACTGGAGTATTTTCAATAGATGTGAACTCTAGGGAAATGACAAGTAGAGAATTGTGCAAACATGTTAGTATTGATCAAATTTTAATTTTTTTTTAAATTTATTCATATAGGTGATGCTCTGGGCATTGGGTCCTGTAGCGAGTCTTTGCCACCTGGTTTTTAAAGAGGACATCAGATGGTAAGTAGAAATGTATGGACTGTTGCTGGCATGAATTGTACACAAATACATCATATGGCATACATTTTCAAAAATAGAATTTAGTTTACACATTACTTAAAATGTACATACTCAGAAAGGGATCCTCTAGAATGACTATGGTTCAATGTCACACATTAGAGGTTTGTTCTGCTCAATATGACTCATCTTCACACTTGATAGAAAATAACACAGGTTGATACACAGGCTTAGTAAGCTAGTGACAGAAATTTATTATGAAATGGGGGGTGGGAGAGGGGTACAGAACTGATTCACACACTTGTATGAATTTTATTTAAAATATTTCTTCCATTAGGGAGATGACTTAATCTAAAGACTGAAAGGGAACTATTAGAAGCCTGACAGTGAAGATTGCCCAGACTGACAGTGGGGAAAAAGCCAAGATTGAAATTGAAGTATACCAATGGGATCATGTCTGGCATTATCTTTCAATTCTGCTGACCTTGAAAACCATACAAAGACATGTTCACATGGTAAGTGCAAACTATTTGATAGAATAAGGCTGTGGAGACATCCTATTGGAGACACTTAGATGATTTTCTATTTTGTAGATGGTATTTCCCAGTCCTCTATTTAATGAACTGATGAATAAGACACCTATTGAAGATCAACTGTTTACCCCTGAATTGACTTTCAAAGACCATGCATTGTCCAGGTTGGTGTACCAATGCATGCTAGTGAAGACTGTTGAATATTAGTAGCTTACATACATTAGTCATATTTAGTTCAAAATTATATATTTAGGGATCACAATCAGACACTTAGATGATTTTACTTTTTTAGATGGTATTTCCCAGTCCTCTATTTAATGAACTGATGAATAAGACACCTATTGAAGATCAACTGTTTACCCCTGAATTGACTTTCAAAGACCATGCATTGTCCAGGTTGGTGTACCAATGCATGCTAGTGAAGACTGTTGAATATTAGTAGCTTACATACATTAGTCATATTTAGTTCAAAATTATATATTTAGGGATCACAATCAGACACTTAGATGATTTTACTTTTTTAGATGGTATTTCCCAGTCCTCTATTTAATGAACTGATGAATGACACCTATTGAAGATCAACTGTTTACCCCTGAATTGACTTTCAAAGACCATGCATTGTCCAGGTTGGTGTACCAATGCATGCTAGTGAAGACTGTTGAATATTAGTAGCTTACATACATTAGTCATATTTAGTTCAAAATTATATATTTAGGGATCACAATCAGACACTTAGATGATTTTACTTTTTTAGATGGTATTTCCCAGTCCTCTATTTAATGAACTGATGAATAAGACACCTATTGAAGATCAACTGTTTACCCCTGAATTGACTTTCAAAGACCATGCATTGTCCAGGTTGGTGTACCAATGCATGCTAGTGAAGACTGTTGAATATTAGTAGCTTACATACATTAGTCATATTTAGTTCAAAATTATATATTTAGGGATCACAATCAGACACTTAGATGATTTTACTTTTTTAGATGGTATTTCCCAGTCCTCTATTTAATGAACTGATGAATAAGACACCTATTGAAGATCAACTGTTTACCCCTGAATTGACTTTCAAAGACCATGCATTGTCCAGGTTGGTGTACCAATGCATGCTAGTGAAGACTGTTGAATATTAGTAGCTTACATACATTAGTCATATTTAGTTCAAAATTATATATTTAGGGATCACAATCAGACACTTAGATGATTTTACTTTTTTAGATGGTATTTCCCAGTCCTCTATTTAATGAACTGATGAATAAGACACCTATTGAAGATCAACTGTTTACCCCTGAATTGACTTTCAAAGACCATGCATTATCCAGGTTGCTGCATGCTAGTTAAGAATCACATGAAGAATGTTGATTATTGTTAGCTTACATACATTAGTCATACTTATTTCATCATTAGATATTTAGGGATCACAATCCGAAAAAGGAATACATATTATAGTTGATATAGAGGTATTTGAATGGACATGAAATATTACATTTATGTTCAGCATACATATATTGTTGAAATGTGATATACATTATTATGTATAATTTGAAATTTGGATATTTAAATAGAATTTTGATTCAACAATATAATGGTGTATGTATTTCATTTTTTTTAAATCAATTTAATAATTATCTTTAAAAAATGTTGAACAAAGTTAGAGCATAGACACAAGATGATTTTAAATGTATTTTATGAATATTTGACAACGTGTGTATTAACTTTGTTCCATTTTTTTATTTGTCATTTCAGATTGGCATCTGATGACTTCCAGGAATATTTTTAGTTTTTCGATAAACTTTTTTTTTTTTTTTTTTACATGTTAATAATAAACATTTTATTATTAAATACATTCTTTTGAACAGAATCTACTAAATATCAATATAATCTGTCAATAAATAAAAGTTGGACTCCCATGACTGGTAGTTGGCTATTTGACAAGCACATGCATAAGATCAAATAATGCATTAATATTAGAAAATCAACTGATTCCGAGAATATTACATTAAAATATCTTTTATAACATTAATTGGGGAGTGAGATCCTTCGATGCTTTTCTTTTGAAAATGTAGATATTAAATTAATTTTGGATATGTAGTCAAAAGTTTTTTATTTTAACTTTTAAGAAGGTGAAGTGGTTCAATTACATTAAAGTGACAGTGTTGTTGAATGTAAAATTAATTTTATAAGATCTTGTATCTTCCTTAGGTATCTCAAAACATTATTTTCTAAATTCTTTTAATTTTTACATTTATAAATGGTAGGTCATTTAAGTTGATATTTTTCACAAGCTAGTTATTGGATGCCAGATTAATCTATGTAATTTTCTAGTGGAGTCATTTAACTATACTTAGTAATATTATGTATATTTTAAAATCTTACCTCTTGGATTAGACATCAAATATCTATATAGAATTTTAATTCCCCTTTAGTTTATTTTGTCAATGTTAAATCAAAATTCCAAATGTTTGGGTCCTTAAAGGGACATTCACAAAGTATATTGTGTATAGATTTTTAAAAATATCATACAAGAATTTCAACATATTTAGAAAGTACTATAGAATTACATTCAGTCTTTAAATATACTTTTCAAAAAATACATCAATGCACATATCTTAGTCAATTACATAAGGCATCTATATGCAAACAACAATCAGCATCAAAATAGCCTATGTAGAGATGTATTTAATCCAAGAATATATATATATAATTACAATATAATGATTGAATAACAAAACATATTAAGTTGGTCAAATATAAGAATATTATACAAAATGCATACATAACATATAGCTTAATGTCCCTCTAAGCTGAAGGCTCCAAAATACCTCCTTTAATAAATATATTTCAGTCAGTGTGTAAAACAATCTAGAAGTTAATCTAAATTTGCTTTACTCATATGTTAGACTAATTTAGCAAAAGGAAGGTGCCTAGGTTTATGATATTTTAAGCATTATTGTGAAATGTTTCTTTAAAGGGACATGAACTCAAAATATACTTAAAGGTAGACAGTTAAAAAAATAATGATTTATACATTCTGAATGAGTATACTATTTTAATCAACTTTAAAACTTGTCTCATATTATGAATGCTCCTTGTGATGTTGCTATCATTACTTTAAAAATAAGGCATTAAATAGCTAATTTATTTGCTTCAGTACTCTGGACAGAACTTGCTTGTTTTGTTTGGAATAATTGATACAACAATCGTCAAGGACAACCCAGGTTTTTTTTAAACAATTGTCCGTAATATAAAATATCATTATTGATTTGCAAAGAAACATAACAAGATAACTGTTAACATTTGATAATCGGATTAAATAATAAAGTTGATTAACATTTCATGCTCAATCACCAATGCTAAATTTGTTTGGACAGTGTCCCTTTAAGAGCTTTAAATAGTGTATTTACTTATCTTCCTATCTTGACATACTTTGCTTGAAAAGCATATCGAGATCGGCTCAGTAGATGAAGATTGGTGGATGCACAGAGATGCCTTATGTGATTGGCTCAACCATGTGCATTGAAATTTCTTCTGTTGAGGATATCTAAATACTAAGAGAAATTGATTTACATTTTAAAGTCTAAACAATCTTCTATCTCTACAGATCATTTGATACAATTGTTTGTTTGTAATGTCTATTTAAAACTAAAGACGCCATTGCACAATAACATATATGAGCACTTCAGAGAAATACAAGCTCGAGGTTTATTTGCTAATAACAAACCTGTAGTTTAACATTTATAAACAGATTATCAAATTTACTGACATTCTAACCGGAATTTGAACATTAAGAAATATTGCGTGGGAAACGCATCTTGAAACACCAGATTTGCATCTTTAAACATTAGAGTCTAATGTCACGCAATAGCACACAATCAATGTGCATTATAAATACATTTAATAGAGCAATGTCAATACTTCACAATAAGTCAATAAATTTATTTAAAGAACAATAAAGACATACAATATTAAATGTGTATTTGTATTAAAGAAACAGACCGTTATTAAACCGAGAAATGTCGACAACATTTAATAATGTGACAGTATTAGATTTTAAAGAGTATTTAATCATTAATATTTAACGGATCACGGATATTAAATCTGCGTCACACATATCCGCATGACAGGCCCATGAGTTACAAATAAGTCTACATAAAAAATGAAGTAACAGCACCACCAAGCGGTATGTGTAAGGAAGTTACTAAGATATGAAACATTAAGGAACGGCCAATCAGAGTTCATCACACAAACACAACTTGAGTCAGGATGGTCTCACAGACATTCTAACAATATTTCAAACTTTTATCCAATCAGATGTACAGATAACTTGTCCCATGGTGCATCTCATGTTTACTTCACCATATAAAAGTCCATTACACGTTGCCATCTTTGTCAGTTCTCTAATGCCTGCAGGCAGTATATATATTGATATATTGATATATTATATTATTATCAAACCGAGCAGGCATGTCAGTTCCCAGGTTCACCAAGGAGGAGAGCGCTGCACTGGTCCACGCCGTCAAGGACTTTTATCCCCAGCTGTTTGGGAACAAGAGGAGCTCGACAGATGCGCCTGTTAAGAAGGCCCTCTGGGAGTCTATCACCAATGCGGTTAGATTGGTGTGTGACGTCCAGAGGACCCAGAATCAGATCATGAGGAGATTCGGAGATATGAGGTTGCGTTTATCCAAAAAAGTCAACCTCATAAGGGACTGGGTACAAGCCCGTAAAAGAGGGGGCCAAAGAAAGGCCCCGCGGAAACTGTACCTACTCCCTTATGAGGTGACTTTATGCGAGCTCCTCAATCTCCGGGTCCCCAAAAGATTTCGATCCTCGCCATCCTCGGCCTCCTCTTCTTCCCTCCCAGCTGCGGGATCTGAAAGTCCTGACGCGGGGGACAGGGCAGATGCTTCTCCGTCCGGTGGCCTGGGAGGAGATAGAGAATCTGAACCAGGTAATTATCCAACTTCATATAATATCTTATTTATTTTTTTATAATCAAAAAATGTGTATATAGTCAGATACTAAACCTATACAGATCTCACAACATACACTACATATGATGTTTAGATATCTGATTTTAGATTAGTGACACATGAAATAGGAATGATGTTTCTTGCGCTCTACAGAATATGCGTCACAGAGCGGAAATGTAATTTCTCATCCACGTTAACATGGCTTTGCTGTAAGTTGCATTGCTTTATACATGTTGTTCAAATGACGGATGCGTAATTCCGCTTGGAATCATTGCGCAATGATCGCGAAAATGGAATTTCTCATCCACGTTAACATGGCTTTGCTGTAAGTGGCATTGCTTTATACATGTTGTTCAAATGACGGATGCGTAATTCCGCTTGGAATCATTGCGCAATGATCGCGAAAATGGAATTTCTCATCCACGTTAACATGGCTTTGCTGTAAGTGGCATTGCTTTACACATGTTGGTCAAAATTAAATGTGAATTCTTATATTAGTGAAGAATACAGTATTCTTATTTTCAATATTATAGCTAATAAAAAACGAAGAATACAAATAAATTATAACATATGGCCATCAATTGATGATTATGAAATAACAACCAGAAATTATTAAAGATACAGTAAACAACACAACTGATTGAAAATAAGAGTCCAGGATATATTTATCATTAATTTAATTGAGGAAACAATTAACTCATGGGACTACCAAAGGATTAATATTTTTAAATTGATTTGTTAATAATGTAAAGTTTTTAAACATGGCATGATTAGTATTAATGATATGCAATCCTCATTTAATATATTACAGATATGGATGTGGCTGCTGGATCCTCAAGCCAGGGCTTGTCACAGTATGGTATGTCTCTTTTTAATTGACATTTGTCTTAGAAACATGGACAGAACATTACATACTAAATCCACATTGTTCAATATTTTTATGTAATGTCTCTTTAATAGATGAAAATTAAATAATTCTTCGGATATCCTTAAATAAAATATTAGATTTGAATTGCATGCTCAATACCATTCATTACATCAACATATGGAGTAGATAATTCATTAACAACAACATTGTCGAATCAATTTAATTTTAGATTAAAGGGATACTGAGCTACAATTATTAATGTTGTCATTCAGATACAGTATGCAATATTAATAAACATAAAAATATAATACTATCATCATATGTGACATATTCTATTGCTAAATGTATTTTAAAATCAAGAAAGTACGTTTATGTGCATCTAAATTTTGGTTGACCAACCTGGGTTTTTATTGATGATTGGTGGATACCTTCAACAAACAATATTTATTGAATCCAATATTGCTTATCTGCCTTTAAGATTAAAATCTAGCAACATTCTAATTATAATAGGAGTCAATGTTAAATCATTTTGAACAGTTTGAACATAGAAATCAATGATTTAAATTAATCATGTCAGTGTCCCTTTAAGACAAAATAGATTCATTCATCTTTACATTCTTTTGATTAAACAATATTGATATATAATTCACATATTCTCTGTTGGAGTTACTTTATAGATATCTGCATACTCTAACAGCACCATGATTACATATTTGTAATAATCAATTTTGTTTTGTATTGTGATAAATATGTGTTGTGTCCTAAACAAGATTACTGTACATTGCACAAATGGCTCGATGTGACACATGTGTTTGTTTAGATTTGTCAACAGATGCTCTTCAAAATGTGGTTTGTGTGTATTCTTTTAACCTCTTAAGGACATATGACGGAATTATTCCGTCATAAAACAATTGAGCAAACTGAAAGCTGTGTCCTTAAAGGGTTAAGAACATTGAACAATGGGTATATTTAGATATGCAATAGCATCGTATGAGATGATTTTGATGTCTAATATAGTCTGACATTAAACATATGTTCAATACAGAATTTTTAACAGAATCCCCTTGATTCAATCAAGCATTTTCTGGTGTAATGACTGCTCTATTCTTAACATTTTAAAGTTGATTAATGGTAAAATTCGAGACAGATGTGATTTAGTGATATCCCAAATGTGTTTCATAATATATATCTATATCATTCATAGAGAGAGTTGGTGTGGTGAGCCCACAGGAATCCAGCAGTGACATAGAGCCGCCTTTGCGGTCTCCTGGTAAGTCCATTGACTCATTTATATGTAATTGAAGGTGTATTGCTAATCAATATTATGATCATGATTCTGATGAAGCATAACATTAGAAAAAAAAAAAAAATTTCTCTTCTGATTATATATTAATTTTCTTTTAATATTGAACGATTAATAATTTCAACTTTATTAGTCTCCACATTTGTTATTCAGAAGATGTATAACATATGTTTGTTTCCATGTTCTTTTTTGACAACAGTCATCAAGTGATACACACATGAGAAATCTTAAATGTTCTATGTACTATGCTTTTATGATTTTTACATTAATCCAAACAATACATCGAAAATATGAATCATTGAGAATAACAAATATAATGTCATTTGTATGCTCCATCAAAATGATGTAAATCATAACTTTGGGTGTGTATATCTTTAATGCAACATTGATGTGTGTCTTTGACCAACAGTAACATATGTTATAATATCTGTTGTTAACGTGTACACAACATGTTATGTTTTACAGAGATTGATTTAACATATGTGACGGAGGAGGAAGAGGCTGCCTTGGAGTCTAATGGTATGTGAAATATATCTATCATGTTTCCAACATGTTTGTTTATTTGAAATAATTTAATTGAAGACATTCAAAGTCTACAGCTTTTGCACTTTAAAAAGGAATATTATTTGTCTGTTCAAATACACTACTGCCCCCTTTCTATATCAGGCAGCATGAAAAATTTTGAATAGAAAATATGTAAAATTCATGACATCATTATGTCACATGCATATTCCAGGCCAAAACACAATAATAATGTTATAATTGTACAGACAGTCATTGATATTCATCTGAGTGCCTATATACATACCATATCCTCATTTCAGAATTGTTTACAAATTCAAACACACTTCGAAGTATATTGAAAACATAATCAATTTGAAATGCGTTGATTTGATGTCAGGATGTATGAGATGTTAATATATTTTCTTTAAATTTTCAGATGGATCCACCACTTCTGGTCATCTGGTTTCCGCCCCTGCCCAGTCACAGACCCCTCCCCATGCACAGACCCCTGACCATGGCCAGACCCCTGCACATGACCAGACTCCTGACCATGCCCAGACCCCTGCACAGACCCAGACCCCTGCCCATGACCAGACTCCTGCCCATGCCCAGACCACTGCCGGCCCTTCCCATAGTTCATATCCTGTCCCTCCCAAAAAACGCCCCTACACCCCCCTTCGCCGCTCTCCCCGTATTATGGCCCGTACAGCTGCCCAGACCCAAACTCCCCACTCCCCAGCTGTACGGCCTACCCCGGAGCGGCAGCTCGCCCCTCCCCAAGCCATTACCATCCCTCCCCAAGCCACTCCCATCCCTCCCCAAGCCAATCCCATCCCTCCCCCCTGTCTCAACCTTCATTGTCCTGGGTGTCGGATTGTCCTTCCCAGGCACAGCTGTAAGTATCATTCAAAATACACGTTATAAGATACTTAAAGGTACAGTGAAGTTAAATTTTTTAAATTGTGATTCCAATCCAGCATGCAATGTTAATCAAATTTATAATTTACTACTCTTATGAATTATTCTTCATTCTCTTGATATCTTTTTTGAAACAAAGAAATTCCTATAATTAGTTTAAACAATAAAATAATTCTGGCCATCATTTCTTTATTGTTGGATGAATGTATCCATCAACCAGCAGGGACAAACAAAGTTGATAAACAAATATTGGCTTCCATAAAAAGCAACATTCTTGCATTCAAAATCTAGCTAGAGAATTAAAACATTTAATGAATATGTGTAAGTTTTAAAGATTTGTAATTTCATGCTCTATCTGAATCAGTCCATTAAATATTTAGGTTCAGTGTCCCTTTAATTGGATATCACTACATATACCAATCACCACTACTTGGATCCAACAATTTATGTACAAATGTTGATACATTATCTCTTGTCTAACCCAGTGGGAATGTAATTTCTTCAGGTTGCTATGTTTACACAGCTTGTCCTCAATGCCAAAATGTTTAAGGATAGGTGTGCCTACCACAGTATAATTTTAATTTTTAAATTGCTAATGTAAGTACAATGTAAATCCTTTAACAAGATTTGATACACTCAAGCTGTATAAGTGGATCATCTAAAACCAATTAAAGGGGACAACATGTTTGAGTAAAATGTCCCTTTAATGATTTCTGTCTGTCTGAATAACCTAATTCATGTGTAAAGAATAAATGTAAACTAATTGATGTAAAGAATGATTTGTCTTTATGATGACAATGTATGTTGTAAAAATTTTTCGTCTGTTGTGTAATTATCCTTAATATTTAATGTATTCTTTATTTTAGGCTGTGACTCAGCATGGCTCATGCTAGAAGGTATAGCAAGAGTAGAGCAGGCCGTGTTGAGGAACGCAGCTGTCCTGAGAGGGATGAACGACACCATGCAGGCCCAGCTCCGGGTTCAGGACTTGACTCTGCGTGCAATTATGAGATTAAGTTCAAGGCCTGAATCTGGAGCTGGACATGCACAGGACGATGAAGAGGATGACCAGTAAGTGGAGGATCTGGAGATGCTCCATGGTGGCAGATAAGAATCCTCCGTCCACATGTTGATTTTGTTTTTTTATTGTTGCCATTTGGCCTTTTTAAAAGTTTATTGTTGTGCCTGTTGCACTCTTTTACCTTGTCATATGTCTCCAATGGGGCTATGGTGGCCCTTGGCAACTCTCTTCATGGACTGTGATGCACTGTGTTACCTTGTCATATGTCTCCAATGGGGCTATGGTGGCCCTTGGCAACTCTCTTCATGGACTGTGATGCACTGTGTTACCTTGTCATATGTCTCCAATGGGGCTATGGTGGCCCTTGGCAACTCTCTTCATGGACTGTGATGCACTGTATTACCTTGTCATATGTCACCAATGGGGCTATGCTGGCCCTTGGCAACTCTCTTCATGGACTGTGATGCACTGTGTTACCTTGTCATATGTCTCCAATGGGGCTATGGTGGCCCTTGGCAACTCTCTTCATGGACTGTGATGCACTGTGTTACCTTGTCATATGTCTCCAATGGGGCTATGCTGGCCCTTGGCAACTCTCTTCATGGACTGTGATGCACTGTGTTACCTTGTCATATGTCTCCAATGGGGCTATGCTGGCCCTTTGCAACTCTCTTCATGGACTGTGATGCACTGTGTTACCTTGTCATATGTCACCAATGGGGCTATGCTGGCCCTTGGCAACTCTCTTCATGGACTGTGATGCACTGTGTTACCTTGTCATATGTCTCCAATGGGGCTTGCACTGTGTTACCTTGTCATATGTCTCCAATGGGGCTATGGTGGCCCTTGGCAACTCTCTTCATGGACTGTGATGCACTGTGTTACCTTGTCATATGTCTCCAATGGGGCTATGCTGGCCCTTGGCAACTCTCTTCATGGACTGTGATGCACTGTGTTACCTTGTCATATGTCACCAATGGGGCTATGCTGGCCCTTGGCAACTCTCTTCATGGACTGTGATGCACTGTGTTACCTTGTCATATGTCTCCAATGGGGCTATGGTGGCCCTTGGCAACTCTCTTCATGGACTGTGATGCACTGTGTTACCTTGTCATATGTCTCCAATGGGGCTATGGTGGCCCTTGGCAACTCTCTTCATGGACTGTGATGCACTGTGTTACCTTGTCATATGTCTCCAATGGGGCTATGGTGGCCCTTGGCAACTCTCTTCATGGACTGTGATGCACTGTGTTACCTTGTCATATGTCACCAATGGGGCTATGCTGGCCCTTGGCAACTCTCTTCATGGACTGTGATGCACTGTGTTACCTTGTCATATGTCTCCAATGGGGCTATGGTGGCCCTTGGCAACTCTCTTCATGGACTGTGATGCACTGTGTTACCTTGTCATATGTCTCCAATGGGGCTATGCTGGCCCTTGGCAACTCTCTTCATGGACTGTGATGCACTGTGTTACCTTGTCATATCTCACCAATGGGGCTATGCTGGCCCTTGGCAACTCTCTTCATGGACTGTGATGCACTGTGTTACCTTGTCATATGTCTCCAATGGGGCTATGGTGGCCCTTGGCAACTCTCTTCATGGACTGTGATGCACTGTGTTACCTTGTCATATGTCTCCAATGGGGCTATGGTGGCCCTTGGCAACTCTCTTCATGGACTGTGATGCACTGTGTTACCTTGTCATATGTCACCAATGGGGCTATGCTGGCCCTTGGCAACTCTCTTCATGGACTGTGATGCACTGTGTTACCTTGTCATATGTCTCCAATGGGGCTATGGTGGCCCTTGGCAACTCTCTTCATGGACTGTGATGCACTGTGTTACCTTGTCATATGTCTCCAATGGGGCTATGCTGGCCCTTGGCAACTCTCTTCATGGACTGTGATGCACTGTGTTACCTTGTCATATGTCACCAATGGGGCTATGCTGGCCCTTGGCAACTCTCTTCATGGACTGTGATGCACTGTGTTACCTTGTCATATGTCTCCAATGGGGCTATGGTGGCCCTTGGCAACTCTCTTCATGGACTGTGATGCACTGTGTTACCTTGTCATATGTCTCCAATGGGGCTATGCTGGCCCTTGGCAACTCTCTTCATGGACTGTGATGCACTGTGTTACCTTGTCATATGTCACCAATGGGGCTATGCTGGCCCTTGGCAACTCTCTTCATGGACTGTGATGCACTGTGTTGCCTTGTCATATGTCACCAATGGGGCTATGCTGGCCCTTGGCAACTCTCTTCATGGACTGTGATGCACTGTGTTACCTTGTCATATGTCTCCAATGGGGCTATGCTGGCCCTTGGCAACTCTCTTCATGGACTGTGATGCACTGTGTTACCTTGTCATATGTCTCCAATGGGGCTATGCTGGCCCTTGGCAACTCTCTTCATGGACTGTGATGCACTGTGTTACCTTGTCATATGTCACCAATGGGGCTATGCTGGCCCTTGGCAACTCTCTTCATGGACTGTGATGCACTGTGTTACCTTGTCATATGTCACCAATGGGGCTATGCTGGCCCTTGGCAACTCTCTTCATGGACTGTGATGCACTGTGTTACCTTGTCATATGTCTCCAATGGGGCTATGGTGGCCCTTGGCAACTCTCTTCATGGACTGTGATGCACTGTGTTACCTTGTCATATGTCTCCAATGGGGCTATGCTGGCCCTTGGCAACTCTCTTCATGGACTGTGATGCACTGTGTTACCTTGTCATATGGCTCATATATTCCTTATTTTTACAAGATTATTTATAAACGTTGTGTATGTTTTCTTACATACTAATAAAATACATTTTATTTCACGAATCTTTGTCCTGATTCTTCATGTTATTTTTTGAAAGCTCTAGTTTATGTTGTTGATCCTTAAAGGGACCTACCAAATATATTTGTAATAATAAAATCATATATGTAAGACAATAGTAAATAACTTTAAGATTAACATCTCCAATGTAATCTTATTATTTGTCTTTATATATTTTTCTCTTAGCTTTATCATTGCCTGATTATGATTAGCATAGTAATTGTTTTATATATGTATATATAGATTGTTATTTGTGTATATATGTATATTTCAATGTTCAGATCCATGTGTGTATTTAGAAACTCTGCATGAATTGATGCACCTTTACCAAATGATCTGAGTATTGATACAATGATATAATCCCTGTAAAGTGTTCATTTTATTGAAATAGTATTGTCTATGTGTATGCTCTTTTTAAAAACAAAGTAATGTCCCTTTAAGTGATGGTGAGCACAATTGTTAATGAATGTATTTCCATTTCTAAAGCGTTTTTGTCCTTTTTACATGAACAAGGACATATAATCTTATTAATAAACAATCTTATTGTAATGTTGACAGCACATGTATTTCATTTTCAATTCTATATTATTGTAAAAGTGTAACCAAATAAATCTCTGTGTGTAATGCAAATAATTTAGATGATGAATATTTGTTAACAAAGATGTTAACAAAATACTTATCCTCCCATATATGGTTATAGGTAGGCTGACAATAATTAAACTTGAATAAATGACACGTTTAATCAATCCATGTATAACTATTGTTATTCCACAACAATCCAAAGATATCTTAAAACATCAATGGCATATGTATTTCTCATGTGTATCTTTTAAATGTTAAAGATATACACCATAGCTATAGTTCAAGGGACAGTCAAGTCCGAAAAGATGATTCATGATTTGGTGACATTCCTAGCTAGCAATATAGACACATACTAGTTCCTAAAATATAAATACGTTTCTTAGTGATATGCCAAGATGTCACTGAGTCCTTGTATTGTCTGCGGTTTTTCTGCGATCTCGGATGCGCCATGTTGCTTAAGACGTCACCTGCCAGGCTGTCCAATGATTCCTTGTATTGACTGACGTTCTTACGTGATCAAGAATGTGCCTTTTATTGGATTGCGTTTTGACGCGATCAAGGATGCGCCTTTTTTTTTGGGGCGTTCTTACGTGATCAATAATGTGCCTTTCATTGGATGGCGTTCTTACGTGATCAAGGAAGCGCCATGTTAAGACGTCACATGCAAAGGTAAAAAAACATCTGATTGGATTACGTAGTCCCGCAATATTTGTGCACGTTAAAAACGTTTGTGACTGCAGCCAATTTTAAAAACCTTGCGAATATGTATTATTTGCATCATGTTACATTGTTGACCCGTAGCTGATAAAGACCAACACATTCTCTTTTGCTGGATGTCTGGTTGAATAAACGAACGAAAGCAAAATGTTTTCATGCATATGATATTTCGAGGCAAGTGCAAATCTCTATAGTTCATGTTTAATATGTTTGTCAACAATGTTCCTTTTTCTGAAAAATGACTGTTGTGTTTAATGTTAAAGATATCTAATTAATAAATATGCGCTATTGTGTTTGAATAAAGTAATCAATATGCATTTATATTTATCATATGCTAAATATATGATGCCGACTTCTTCTAAATGTAATTTCGTTGTATATTTTATTAAAGGTTCATTAGACACTCACATTATAAATCAAAAGCTTTGATTTTGTCTCTAGTTAGATAGTCCATTGTTTAACCAATACGTTTATTTTTTCTTCTGTTCTACGAAAATGTAAGTAATTTTCTGACTCCTCGCAAAGCCTCTGAGTTTCATGTGAGTACCATCTCCAGCTTTCTCCAGTTTGTGCAAAGGGTCTTTTCATATGTTAATGATGGGGTATTGTTTTGTTTTACGGTTGTAATGGGGGTTCATCTATATTTTCAATATAGCTAACCCTATTTTATTTTCAAGTGTTTGAAGCTTTGTAATATTGATATCAGTATATGTTAATCTTGTTGTTTGTAGTAGTGTCTATTACATACAGTTCTGTTAAAAATATAGTATACTGTCCCTTGAATGCAAATGTTGTTTTTTGTATCATGTATGAGATCCACATTGTTTAATCTTCAAATATATTATTGTTAGCATATTTTCACCCCCCCACTCCTAAAAGGACTTTAAACCATATTCATTGTTCAAACAAATGTCTTTACAATAAAATATTAACACAATAATGTCTCTTAAAGAAAATAGACTTTATTTAACACGTCAATATAAATGTGATTTCAATATTTATTTTTTCACAAAGTACATGTAGATATACCAACAAGCTTCAAATATGTGTTAGCATATGTAATGTTGTTAAAGGGACAGTTTCGAAAACAAATAATGTTTTTCATTATTCTAAGGGCTCCATGTACTAAGCCGTCAATTCATCCGTCATTGTAGACGCGGATAAACTCGCCGTTACTCGCCGCGGGCGAAATGGTGTCCGCTGTCGCTATGTACTAATATTCCCCCAATAAATAGACAAGTCTAGCCCGCCGCGAGCAGTTGCGGATTGTTGATAAATTTGACGCCTCGCTCGCCGCGACTAAGCTGATGGTACTTAACTTTCAGTTGAATTGTCTGGCCAATTATTAACACGTGACATGCAAGGTGTCACGAACATCATAGTAGTCGCGGGAATAGAATTTTGCTCCTATAAAAGTTCAACTTATCTAAACAACTTTATTATTGTTCAAAATTTTTTGAAGAGTGATAACAGAGCGTTATTTTTTTAATATTTATTTACAATTTGGATATGGCTTCATCTGGATCTGATAATATATAAATATTAATATAAAAATAATTATAAAGATTGACAACTAACAATACAAATTTAAATAGATTACTCTTTAATTACAGTCGACAAATTGGGCGCAATTTATGTACATGGAAATGAGAGACAAATTAGACGCCAGTTATGCTGTAAGTACAATGCTGATATTACTGCCTTTTATATATGTCTAGACTGGCGTCTAGATTGACTTTCCTATTGTTTTGTACCTTGCCCGCCACCTTTTAGGTGGCGGGCAAAAATAGCGAGGTGGGAGCGGAAATTGTAGCGAGCGGACAAATAGATTTTTTAGTACATTCGTTTTTTGGCGAGTTGGTGGTCAAATGTGTCTAATTACAGTGAAAAATGGAGCGGTAGCGAGGTTTGGCGGATAAGTACGCTTGCAATTTTAAAGATGCGAGTTTTAACATAATTGACGGCTTTGTACATATCAGTTTGCGAGTTTTGACGCGAGATTTGTTGCGGGTAGCTCGCTGACTGCTTAGTACATGGAGCCCTAAAAGTCAATTATGTAATATCAATGATATCAAATGTTTCTCAACAATTGAACATTTGTCTGGGTTTATTTAAATTTGCTAGCTAAACCTATGAGGTTGGTGTGCTCATTTCTTCGATCTTGAAGAGTGCTTGTAATCATTATACAATTTGAGCACTAGAGGGCATTTGGATAGCATTTGTATATGTAAAACCTTGTGCTCATACAGCATATTATTGACCATGTATTGATCATTGATATCTAAAATGTTGTTATGTCTGAACAACAAATAAGTGGTCATTTTTCATAGTCATAGATACAAGGGTAAGCACATAAGTCACACGTATTTCTCCATGTTTTGTTGTTTCCAACTTTATAATGCGTAATACAGTGTTTTCTTTGTAATCAATAATTTTCTGACTGTCCCTTTAAGCTGTGTTATTGGCATTCAAACAGTAATATGCCATCATGGATAATTGTAATGGTAATTTTGTTTGCGATTCGGGAAACAGTTTGGACATCACATCACAGAAACCAATCAATATCATGAACAAGGATAGGTATGTGATGATGTGGTTTTCACACACTTATAACCCACACTCTGCAAACAATCTCCCTCCATGGACCCGGTCCCATAGAAGTCGATTATATACAGAGTGTGGTCCACAAGTGTATGAAAACCACATCATCACATACCTATCCATTACACATTAAATTAAAAAAACCAGTAAAGATGAAAAAAAATACTTACTTCCTCTTCCTTCCCCTCTTCCCACGGGGCTGAGGCTCTGGGAGAGGCAACTGCCGACTCCGAAGAGTTCTCCTTGGAGCTGTTGTGGGAAGAGTGGAAGCAAGAGTACTGGGACGACCAAGGTGAGGAGGAGAAGAGGGATGAGGAGGAGAAGATGGATGAGGAGGAGAAGATGGCTGAGGAGGAGAAGATGGCTGAGGAGGAGAAGATGGCTGAGGAGGAGTAGATGGCTGAGGAGGAGTAGATGGCCCGGCAGGAGGAGATGGGCCGGCAGGAGGAGATGGGCCGGCAGGAGGAGATGGCCCAGCAGCAAGAGGCCCAGCAACAAGAGGCCCAGCAACAAGAGGCGGACCAGGAGGTAGACCAGCATGCGCCTCCCGGAAAAAAGTGAACATTTCTTGGTGAAGCTGAAATATTCTGGTTTGTCCTTCTTCGATTCGATTCAGTATGGTGATGATTTGATTTTGTCCTTGAATAATTTGATTTTGGCCATCAAGTATTCTGTTGCGTCCTTCGATATTTTCTATCCGGGAGGTACGCATCTGGTCTATGTAGTCCAGTAGAACCCGCACCTCCGCTATTTCCTCTTGTTGTGCTTGTTGTTGTACCCGTGCACGGCGGGGTGCCCGTGCACGGCGGGGTGCGGGTCCTTGAGGGGCCTCGGGTTCCGTGGGATCCTCCTGTGCTTCCGGGGCCTCTTCATCATCTCCCGTGCGCTCTTCGTCACGGGGGGCCTCTTCCCTCCGAAGTGGAAATTCCTCCCCACCACTCTCATCCCGGGGAGATCCATGAGGCTGTGTTTCCTGTGCTGCCTCGTCCCCAGACTCTGTATATTAAAAAAATAAAAAAAATAAAAATGTATATATTAGCATATTTGCAAATCAAGCTTTAAATGACTTAGCTTACGATACAATTACAAATGCAGAATCATTAATCCACTTTGAAATCTAACAAACAATCAATACGATTTCCGCTTTTTCTAAACCGTGTTTGTGATATCTGTGGTCAATGTGAATGTTTTTGCGTTTGTTTTCAGTCTGTTTAAATGCACACCTAACCTATAGCCTAGATACTGATGTAACCGCAAAGTAATTGAATGCGTGTAAACAACGTTATAGCATTAATCGGATCCTTAACACATGAAACCCAATGTTTTATCTTTCATGATTTAAAAGCATTCATTTTTTATCAACTTTCGAATGTACTTTTCTTATCTAATTCGCTTAATTCTCTGGATATTCTTTGCTGAAAAGCATATCTAAATATGCTTATAAGATGCTGATTGTTAGCTGAATATAGCTGCCTCCTGTGATTGTTTCACCGTGTGCATGGCTATTTCTTCCTTAAAATATATCTCAAGAAGGATTCAAATTAGGTAATTTAAGTACATTTGAATGTTTTGTCAAATTGTATTCGCTACCTCAATCATGAAAGTAAATGTTTGCGTATAGTGTCCATTGAAATACATTCGTATGTGAAATTATTGTTCAATGAGCTTACCGTCAGATGAGAGTGGCAGGTTCCCGGTATCAATTCCTCCGATACCGACTACTTCCACCTCGGAGATGCTGGGCCGCAACATTTCCTCCCATCGGCAGTACTCGATTTCAAGGGCAGGTCCGCCACCGGTTCCTGCGGCATGTCGTGCCTCCAGACCTAACTTTTTTTTGAGTTCCAGTTTACAGTCCCGGTAGCGATGTTTGATCGAATCCATATCTCGGTTCCGGCCACCCACTGCATTGACTGCATTCCTGATCTCATTCCAGAGCCTCCTCTTGTCAGTCGGGGTTGTCTTTTGGTGCTGCAGCCTCCTATGCCTGGCCATATAGGCCTCTACGAGGGCCTCCTTCTCCTCCATCGTAAACCTCGCCTCCCTAGTCGCCTTGGCCTTCCCCTGTGATGATGCCCTCTGTTTCCCGGACTGTGAAGCCCTACTCTGACCGCCACTGGGCCCAGCCACTTGGTCATCTTGAACCAAGTGGCTGGGTCCACCCACCGCTTCCACCCCCGCTTCCTGCCCCCCTTCCTACTCCCCTTCCTGCCCTGTTCCTCTCCCCCTCCCTCTCCTCCCCCCTCTACCTGTCCCCTGCCTGGCCTCCATCTCTTCCCTAAACTAAACCCCAAATAATCAAACAAAAAGTGAGTGTGATGAAATGAAAGGGGGTCAAAATAAAGAAGTAAAAAGACAAAAAAGGTGCTTAAAGTGTGAGAGGGATGTAAAAAAACAAAGAGGGTAAGGAGTATTTAAATAAACGAAAAGAAGAAGAAGACTAAAAGGAGGATATGTAAACTAAATGTAACTAGGGGATGGGTATGGGATGGGTATGGGGTATGGGATAAGAGTAAATGGGATGAAAGGGAATGGGACTACAAGGAATGGGGTATGGAGTGTAGTATGAGGGGGTAGGGGGTATGGAGTGTATGTAGTGTTATTGATAAGTGTATGTATGTATTGAATGTGTTTGCGTGTAAATGTGTTAAGTGTACAGAAAAATCACTTGCTCGCTAACTCACACTACTACTAATTCTCACTAACAAACACTCCCACTAACTCTCACTAACTACCAGTAACTTACGCTCCCACTAACAACTCTCACTAATAACTCCCACTAACTCACTCACGCTCCCACTAACAGACTCTCTCCCACTCCCACTAACTCCCACTAACTCACTCACTCTCTCACGCTAACACTAACTCACTCTCAAAAATTCTCAAACTCTCTAATCTTAAACCTCCAATCTCCAAAGACCCAACAGCAACACAGTCAAAGAAGCCCTGCTTGTGTGGTGCTTATATACCCTGTGTAAATGTTTAATGATGTCCCAATTTCCATTGTAAATAGTGTTCAGGTGTGCTTTATTAGCAATTAATATTATTGCAATGTGTATTAAGTGTGTGAATTTGCGCATGATCATTTAGAGTTGGTATTTGTGGAATGTGTAGAATGCGATGATGTCATAGTGGTCGTTTTCTCTTTCATTGTCCAATAGTATTCTTTTTAAATGTGAATTTGCGATGGTGTGTTCTTCGTGAAGTTTTGTATATGTATGTTTGTCATAATATATAGTGATATTGAATGCGATTTTTTTTCTAGTGTATGTATATCTTTTTTAATCCTTGTTGTTATTTAGCGATTTTCCGCATCTTAAAGTATATGCGTATTCCCCGTATAAAATTTTATTACAAATTCCCCCGCTTGTGAATGTGTAATGCTTGTGTGCTTTGTTGATTGATTGTTGTTGTGACATTTGCGGCGTGTTATTGTTGTGCATGATGTGGTATGCGTCATATGACCGAGCTGTGCGTATTCTCGCGAGATCGAGTGTTAGGTGAAAAAAGCTATTTTTTGCCTTTCCCATTGATCTCTATGGGAGACTGTCTAACGCGGGCAGGATTACGCGTGTGACATACACGCGTTAAGAGCATCGTTAGATGGTCTTATTTGAACTCTAAATACCGGAGTCAAACAATGCCGTGCGTTAGACATAAAACACGCGTGGCGTTAGCAACCCATCTACCGCCGAACTCTAAATCTAGCCGTATGTGTATTGTGTCTTTTTGGAATTTGGGTGGAGCATAGATGTTCTAGATTCTATGTGAGTCCTTTTTGTGTATAATAATAGTAATAAGGCATTTAGAACCTTGTGCGGCCTTGGTCCCTCTTTGATTGGATACGCAAATATATTCAATCCTATACTTTTATAACTATGGTTCATATAATTCTTTGGGACTGCTAGCACTTTGGTTCTTAGCAATTGATCAGTTGTGTAGCACCACATTTTATTCTTTTTGTTTCTTCATAGGTTAATTAATAGTTTAATATAGTTTATTTTAATTCTAAAGGTAAGTTTTAATTTATAATAAGATAGGGATGAGTTAATATTTAATGTAAAGTTATCGGGTTGTTAGGTTTAGGGGTTAATAGCTTAATTTTGTTTATGGCGATGTGGGAGGCTGGCGGTTTAGGGGTTAATAGGTTTAGTTAGTGGTAGTGATGTGGGGGGCTAGGGGTTTCGGGGTTAATCATTTTATTACAGTTGCGGCGGGGTCCAGGAGCGGTGGGGTAGGGGTTATTAAGTTTATTTAGTTGCGGCGGGATAGGGGTTAATAACTTTTATTTAGGTTGCGGTGTTGTCGGGGTGGCAGATTAGGGGTGTTAGGACTCGGGGTTTATGTTAGGGTATTAAGTGTAAACTTTAATGGTTTTCTACCATAGAAATCAATGGGATATCTGGCAGCATCGAACATAAGCTTTCGCTGCTTTCAGACTCCCATTGATTCCTATGGCATCCACAGCCTCCAGAGTGGTGGATTGAAAACCAGGTATGCTGGGCCGGAATAGTGGCGAGCGTACCTGTTATAAATTTGATAACTTGCAAAAGTTGTCAGATAGTGCCGAATTTGTATTCGGAACATCTTTAATGACGTAAGCATCGATCTGTGTCGGATTGAGAACGGGCGCATTGTTTGTTATGTCACAAATTTCTACTTTGGCTGGTCTGTAGGCTTTGATAACTAGGTCGAATCAAGCTCGCCACAAATACGCTGCGGAATTCCAGCGTATTTGCGGTTGACGGCTTGATAAATATCCCACAGAGCATGCAATTTTAAGCAACTTTCTAATTTAATCCTATTATCAATTTTTCTTTGTTCTCTTGCTATCTTTATTTTAAAAAGAAGGCATCTAAGCTTTTTTATTGTTTCAGTACTCTGGACAGCACTTTTTTATTGGTGCATGAATTTATCCACCAATCAGCAAGGACAACCCAGGTTGTTCACCAGAAATGGGCCGGCATCTAAACTTACATTCTTGCATTTCAAATAAAGATACCAAGAGAATAAAGAAATTTGATAATAGGAGTAAATTAGAAAGTTGCTTAAAATTTCATGCTCTATCTGAATCATGAAAGAAAAAATTTGGGTTCCGTGTCCCTTTAATGGATTTGAGCTTGGAGTTTGAATATTTATGCCATCCATCCAACTCTCTTAAAGGGACATAAAACCCTTTTTTTTTCTTTCATGATTCAGATAGTACATTCAATTTTAAACAACTTTCCAATTTACTTGTTATTTTTTGTTGAAAAGCAGTAAAGTAAGCTTATGAGTGTGCACGTGTCTGCAGCTCTATATTCCAGCAGTTTTGCAACAATGTTATAAATTAGCAGTTGCACTAGATGGCAGCACTATTTCCTGTCATGTAATGCTTCAGGCATGTGCACACTACCTACCTAGGTATCCCTAAAACAAAGAATAACATGAGAACAAAGCAAATTTGATAATAGAAGTAATTTGGAAACTTTTTAAAAAAATGTGTTCTCTATCTGAATAATAAAAGAAAATGTTTTGGGTTTAATGTCCCTTTAAGTCTTATTCAGCACTTTCAGGTTTCTGGGGCCTGGTGATGTCATAGTGGTAAATGTAGGGGGCCACTATGAGCTCCCCCTTCTCCTGGGATGATGAAACACAGTTGTCATCCACTCTAAAAGCATTGGGCAGATGATCACCACTTATCATCACAGGCAGTAAGGAAGTTAAAGAAGTTTTATATGAAATCTTGCAAGATTATGATGAAATCCCACAATATCACAGAAAAGCAAAGTGTGAACTCAATCAGCACTAATGTTGCTGATTAGCTGTTGTTTTCACCATGCAAATGACAGTAAAAGAGTAGCGGAAGGATAACTACTCACACTTACTCTTGTGAACTGAAGATATTTTGATTTCAAATATATATATATATATTACATAGAGATGTTCATGTGATATTTTCTAGTCAGTTATTTTACAAATAAACTGCATCATGATTTAACATATGGTAATATGCCCTTTGAAAAGGTAAAAACGCAATTACAATGAAATAGATATTTTTGTCACACAATGTACTCTTTTGTGTAACAGCACTTCTCAAGCAAAATATTTCAAACTATCTAAACAGAGATTGTAGATGTTTGTCTGTATGTTTGCTGAATAATAAACTATTAATTTTCATTTAATTTGATTTCACTTTGTAATAATTTTGAAGAAACTGAAAAATGTCTCATATATATATATATATATATATATATATATATACTGTATATGCAGCAAAAAGAGATTCAGAGTCCTCAGTACGAATAAAAATTAACAATTTATTTAAATCAGTATAAAATCCAACAGCAGCATAAGAAAAAAACGGTTTAACACATACACCATTTTATCTCAAGACCCTGTAAGGAGATTCCAAAGGGAGCTAGATGACCTATTGGATGATGGTGTGAATGTGGGATTCATGGATCTTGAAACCATGAAATACTTAAATGTAAACAACCCTATTACCCCTGTGTTCCACCATCTACCTAAAGTTCATAAAGGATTGACAAACATTAAAGGACGACCAATTGTCTCAGGCATAGGTTCCCTTTTGGAACCTCTATCTGAGTGGCTGGACGCCATATTGCAGCCCATTGTGGAGTCCTTATATAGTCATATTAAGGATACTACACATGTACTGCAATTGGTAGATGATCTGACATGGACCTCTGAGTTCATTTGGCTAACCGTAGATGTAGTGGCTCTATATTTAAATATCCCACAGGAAATGGGAATTAGAGCCATCAAGTATTTATTGCAGCCAATTTATGGTATGGATAGTAAAGCCACTAAATTTATACTTAGAGTAACTCAGTTTCTACTCCAACATAATTATTTTTTGTTTGAAGGGGTATACTACCTGCAGAGACAAGGCACAGCTATGGGGGCAAAATTTGCCCCCTCATATGCAAATATTTTCATGGGATGGCTGGAAAGAACTTTGTTTATGCAGATACCAACCCCTTCACAAATTATATACATTTGTATAAACGTTTCATAGACGACCTGCTTATTGTGTGGTCGTCAGGTGAATCAGAAGCAGAAAGTTTTGTGCATTTTCTTAATGACTGTGATAATGGAGTTAACTTTACTTTCGAATGGAACAAAAGAAGTATTAACATTTTGGACATCACGTTGGTAGGTAACATTGATACATGATTAGTTACCACCAAACTATATAGAAAACCTATATCAGGTAACACACTGCTTCATCACAAAAGCTCACACCCCAGACATGTATTCAAAGGTATTGCAAAAGGGCAATTCTTGCGAACAAGGAGAATTTGCAGCACTGACAGAGATTTTATGGAGGAATGTGACTGTATGACTGATCGGTTGGTTGAGAGAGGGTACCGACCAGAGATGGTGCGGAACGTGGCTAAGGAAGTGGCCAGAATTAGCAGGTGGAATGCCATTGATCAAAAAGGTACAAAAAGAGGGGATGATAGAACTATGTTTATCACCCAATATTCTTCGGTGTATAATGAAGTTTGTGTCATTTTGAAGAAATACTTTCTACTTCTTTATGGTGACAAAGATCTAAAGGATGTGATCAAAAAGGGGTTCAAATGTGTATATTCTAAAAGTAAAACTTTAGGCAACTTACTATCACCCACTCAATTACCGCAGGAACAACATTAAGCTACTACTTGGCTTAGTGTTTAAGGAACCTATAAATGTGGTGATGGAAGATGCAAGGGATGTGACTTCATTGTTGAGGGAAAGGAATTTTATTCATGTACCTCTAAACAAGTATTTAAAACTAAAGGACTTATAAAATGCTCAACATCCTATGTAGTGTACCTCATTGAATGCATACAACATCGTTGCCAGTATGTAGGTATGACAAGCAGGGACATACGTACCAGGATACGTGAACACCTGGGTTACATTAAATACAAGAACCCTTGTTCAGCATTGTCAAGGCACTTCATTGAGGTACACGAAGGGGATGTAAGATCATTTAAAAGGAGGGCAATTGAAGTAATTAGAAGACCCCCTAGGGGAGGTGACAAAGATAGGCTTTTAGCCAAACAGGAAACGTTCTGGATTTTCAAGCTCAGAACACAGATCCCTGACGGATACAACTCAGAGTTTGATTTGATCAATCATTGGTTATGAACCATTTGATTAAAATAACATTTTTATTTTTTATTTTTTATTCTATTTTATTTTATTATGCCCTATGGTAGCATACACATTCTTTAAGATGCCCTTTAAATAAATATTCTTTAACACACTCTTCAATATACTCCGTAAGAACATGTATTCTATAAGAATCTCTTTAACTATAGGGACTTTTTTCTTGCTCGTTCTGTGTGCACTTTATACCCTTGACATGTTTTGGGTTGACCATCTCTGGTCGGTGCTCCTGTACTTTTCATACAAACCTATCTGGCTCTTTGTGAAAATAGATTCATGTTCCATTACTCTGACACTTCTGAACATACAGCTACTTTATATGCATATAAGTGATATCTTGCCATCTCATTTAATATATTAGCATATGCGCTATACAATTATACATTTAAGTATGTTTTATTGCAACTATATTGGCTGATATGGGGATCTCATATGTTCCGGACAGGGTTAATATATATGTCAGTGAACTAAGGATGCTTTAGAGGACTGTTTATAAATATGTTCCTTGAAACCATTGTTACTGCCTTTTATAACCTGTATATAGATACTACTACTATTGTATATATTGTAATCACATAAGTGAATATACACCTTTTGAATGAACTGCAATGTTATAGTTCAGTTATGACATTTATACCATTTAGTGTACATATTTAGCCAGGCAACTTAGTGGTTAAGTGGGGAGAATTATCCCTCCCATTTAATTTAGCCAATCATAGAGTAGTACTCTCTTTTTAAATGACCTCAGATGCATTGTATGGCAGGTTTATGATTACGACCACAAGCCGAAAGTAGTCGAACCGTTTTTTTCTTGTACTGCATTTCTTATGCTGCTGTTGGATTTTATCCTGATTTAAATAAGTTGTTAATTTTTATTCGTACTGAGGACTCTGCATCTCTTTTTGCTGCTTATTACTTTTGTGGATTACAAGGAATCCCTTTTGGCAGTTTTCCTCAAACACAGAGTCCCTGCACTTGGTTGTTCTTACCCGAAATACGGATACAGCTGAACAGAGGCAACGTTGGATCATGGAACAGGCTTTTTAGCCAATCAACGCATGCTTACTCACACACACCCCTTCATTGTTGCTGACGTCAGGTCCAGGATCCGAAGAGAGGAGTCGGTGAGAATACAGCACCTTACACTGAAGTAAGATATAACACGGGCTAGACCCGTATGCCTGTCCCTGCATGAATGCTCATACTGGATGAGTGACAGCGACGTCTAGCTTTTTTCCTCGGTAGAAGGGTGAGTGCTAATGCCCCTTACTCCGCTATAGTGGATGCCGGTTTGGATTACATTTACTGTGGGGTCACTGTGTGTTGCAAGTTTTTCCTATTACGTATGCCATCAGTTGATTACCTCCGTTGTGGGTTACCTTCAGCTTTATTATTTATGGACATAAGTTGTATTGATATCCTTTAAGCAATGATATTCCTCCCTGGAATTTGTGGTTTGTTTATGTGCTATATATATATATATATATATATATATATATATATATATATATATATATATATATATATATGTAACAAACACTCGCCTTGCGCTCACACTACCCGTCTAATGCTTCCTCCTTCCTGGCTACGGCACACTGGAGCGTGGGAGACGTCACTCATAGACGTTCTGCGCAGGGGATCCAAGCTGCAGCGCTCACTTCATCCAAAGAGCGCTGAAAAAGTGTATAGGATACAAAGAAAAGTCCGGATCCTCAAATGCAGATAAAACATAAATCCTTTATTAGATAATGCAGGTAAAAGCATAGAGTATCGGCAGATACAGTTATTTAAACCAAGACTGACATTTTAACATAGACAGCTGGGCAATCTGCAGCAGACATGTTTCGTGCCTACAGGCACTTGTTCACTGCTCACAGGTGTCCCAGCTCATTATCCTTAAATAGGTATTTCTTAAAGGTATAGAGACTCAAATGAGTAAATGGTAATCTAATTATTGTCTATGTTAATAACTATTATAATATATACAAATCACAGATACATATATACATATGAAAGTCACTAAGCTCAGATAAACACTTCAGTTCATACACTTAAAAATACTAATATGAACTATTGAAGATTAAATATGAATAAATACACATAAACTCTGTTCATAATCTTATAACCTAATGCATATAGTGAACAATCATAATATAGAGGGGCAATATACAAAGACATATGTATTAAATAGAGTGTGGAAGTCTAAGGATTAGATTTATACTTTCCCCTGTTTGATGTATAAATATACAAAATTCCTCTCTTATTTAAATATACAAATCTATGTCCCTTCTAAAATTTAATCCTTGCGGAATGATAGTATTGAGGGAAAAAATCCAGAATACTTCCCTAGTATTTAGCTTTGTTTCTCTGTCACCTCCCCTCTTCCATAGGGGTACATGGTCTATTGCTTGGACCATTAATAGGCTGGCATCAGAATTGTGATGCTCTCGAAAATGCCTAGCTATTGGGGTGTCAGACTCAATATCATCTATTGACCTGAGGTGTGCCAAGAATCTGTCCTTTAAGGATCTCTTAGTTTTTCCTACATACTGTTTATAGCACCCCCTACAGGTCAATAGATATATTACATGTGTGGTGTTACAGTTTAAATAAAAATTAATTTTGTACGTTTTTTGAAGATGGGTTGAAACAAATGTTTCCCCCTCTGATACATGATCACAGGTCTTACAAACATTCCTTCTGCATTTGAAAAAGCCTTTCCGCTTTTTCAACCAACACGTTGCAGAACCACTGCCAGAGCTGTCAGAAGGAGAAACATAGTTTCCTATAGTTTTCCCCTTCTTAGAGATAAAGTCACATCCTTTTTGAATTATTTTCTTTAATGCCAAATCTGTATATAAGATTGGAATACATTCTTTTATGATGTTACACACTTCCCCATATTCCAGACTGTAAGTTGTTATAAATTTGGGTCTATTATCTTCCTGCTTATCCTTATTGTATCCCTGTCTTTTACGATATCTTAACAGTTCATTCCTTGGTATGACGTTTACATCATTCCTAGCTTTTTCTAACACTCTAGGGGAATAACCCCTATCCAATAATCTTTCAGTAATCAAATTAGCTTGAGTTTCATAACTTTCATTAGTAGTACAATTTCTCTTGGCCCTTATGTATTGACCCTTGGGAATACCATTTAGGGTATGCCTTGGATGACATGAGTTATATTCTAGAATAGTATTACCTGCTGAGGCCTTTCTAAATAGATCTGTTTCTATCATCTCCTGTGTGGCACTACCCTTTAATGTTATATCCAGGAAGCAGATTGAGCTCTTATGCTGTTCCCCTATCAGCTTAATGCCACAGTTATTATGATTCAAATAATCACAAAATCCTTCTATTTCACTTTCCTCACCATCAATTATAAAAATCAGATCATCTATGAATCTTGCATAGAAAATGATCTTATTACGGAGGGGGTTGCCATCTCCAAAGACGTGGAACCGCTCCCACCATCCCATAAAGAGATTGGCGTAACAGGGGGCAAACTTGGCCCCCATAGCGGTTCCACGCCTCTGGAGATAGAAACCTCCCTCGAACATAAAATAATTGTGGGTCAATAGATATTCAATTGATGTCAGAATAAATTGTTTGGTGGTCACATCATAATTGCTATGTGTATCTAAAAAATATCCAATAGCATCTAGCCCTTTATCATGTTTGATGGCTGTATATAGTGAGGTTACATCTACCACCAAAAACCTATAAGATGACTTCCATTTAATATTCTGCAATTTTACCAGTAAGGAGGTGGTGTCTTGTATAAAGCTTGGAAGTTCTTTCACCAATGGCTGCAAGTAACTATCTATGAGCTCCGAAAGAGATTCATTTAATGAATTTATACCAGCAATTATGGGACGCCCCGGGGGATTAAACATGTCTTTGTGCGTCTTAGGGAGGTAGTGAAATATAGGTGTCACTGGATACTCTGGGATTAACATATCCTCAATAGCCTGATTAATGACATTATTGTATCTGGCGTGTTTTACTATATCTTTCAAAATTTCTTTGTACTGTAAAGTTGGATTTTCTTTTAATTTTACATATACTTCCTTATCACTTAATTGTCTACTGGCTTCTTTTAAATATGAATCCCTATTAAGTACTACCACATTTCCCCCCTTGTCTGAGGCTCTCACCACAATTTTGGTATTGTCTGAAATCTTTTTAAGTGCCTGTTTTTCTTTAAAGGATAAATTATGTCTTTGTTTCTTCTCTTTCTTATCAAGTTCCCTTAGTTTTTCCTCAACTACTTTTTGGAAGGTCTCCACCGGGTGAGTTCTAGAGTGCACCGGATAGAAATTGCTTTTCTTCTTAAATTTAGACAAATCTATATCTCTTTCCGTAATTAACGTATTAGATAGTTCCTGTGTATTCTCATTTAATAAGCCTTGTAGGTCAAATACAGAACATTGCTCAGAAAAGGACAAAAATTCTTTATCAGATTCCACTTTTGTAGAAATAACATTGCTATGTTCTTTCTCAGCATCTGCAAAATGTTTACGCAATAACAATTTCCTCACGAATTTATTTACATCTAACACAGTGTTAAACAAGTTGAAGTGCTGTGAAGGAACATAATTCAGACCCTTGGATAATACCTTTATTTCATCATCATTTAAAATTGTATCAGATAGATTGATTACATTAGTATTTAAGCATATTTCTTTATCTGTTTTGCTAATCTGGTAGGGTAGGTCTTCAGCTGAATTTTTTGTTTGGGGTGTGATATACCCTCCTGGCCTTCCCTGTGTGTTTGTTTTTGTTCCTTTGCCCCTTTTCCCCCTGTGTGTTTTTTTCTTCCTGATGGTAAAGTCTCTGCCTGTTCGTTTTTTGAAACATGGCTTGCAGAGGTTTCAAGTGGTTTTAAAACTAGAGATTCTGTGCAGTCATTGGTCATTTCTCCCTCTGAGGACTCCACCTCATATTCCGTGTCAGAAAAAGTAACTTGTTTAACTTTTTTCTGTTGATTCCTAAATCTTCTCCTATAATTTCTGGGTTCACGGTTAAAGTTGTCATTGTTATCCCATCTATAAACTGTTTGATGGTCATAGTCATGTTTGTCTCTAGTCATCTTATGTGATTTAAACTCCCAGAGTTCCTGTCGGAAAGATATCATATTTTTTTCAAATTGTTTATCATAGGTCTTAAATTGTGGGTCCCTCTGAAATGACCTCAGCTGTTCTTGGACATTTTTCATCTCCTCTAGTAAATCAGATCTTTGTTGTTGTTTATATTCAATCAAAAGTTCAATAAGGGCAAAGGAACAGTTATCTAATATGTTATTCCACTTTGATATAAAATCAGCATCTAGTACCCTAAAAGAGGGAAATTTTTTAATCCTCAAGCCTCTTGGTATACGCTTATTGTGTTTATATAAGAGGAAGGATTTTACATCAAGTTCTAGCTTAATGTCTCTTTTTCTCAAGTTATCTATTTCAAAGAAGAGACTATCAATAGTAAAAACCACATCTTCTTCAGTTGCATGTTCTGTGGAGTCTTCCCCAAAGTCCATTAAAACATAGCTAGATGTCTCAGTATCCATAATGATAAGTATACTGCCCCAAGGTAATGTGTCTGTGATAGTGTCAGACCGGTCTGTACCTGCCGCGTGTGTATACACTGTAAGATAATAAGTCCCAAAACTGCAAATCAACCAGGGATAGCAGTCAAATATCAGAGTACTCACCACCTCCTCTTCAGCCGTTTGTTGCTTATAATTGGCAAGCGGGTATACGGTAGGCTGCAATGGCTAGTAGACGAAGTAAACCATGTGTGTGTAACAAACACTCGCCTTGCGCTCACACTACCCGTCTAATGCTTCCTCCTTCCTGGCTACGGCACACTGGAGCGTGGGAGACGTCACTCATAGACGTTCTGCGCAGGGGATCCAAGCTGCAGCGCTCACTTCATCCAAAGAGCGCTGAAAAAGTGTATAGGATACAAAGAAAAGTCCGGATCCTCAAATGCAGATAAAACATAAATCCTTTATTAGATAATGCAGGTAAAAGCATAGAGTATCGGCAGATACAGTTATTTAAACCAAGACTGACATTTTAACATAGACAGCTGGGCAATCTGCAGCAGACATGTTTCGTGCCTACAGGCACTTGTTCACTGCTCACAGGTGTCCCAGCTCATTATCCTTAAATAGGTATTTCTTAAAGGTATAGAGACTCAAATGAGTAAATGGTAATCTAATTATTGTCTATGTTAATAACTATTATAATATATACAAATCACAGATACATATATACATATGAAAGTCACTAAGCTCAGATAAACACTTCAGTTCATACACTTAAAAATACTAATATGAACTATTGAAGATTAAATATGAATAAATACACATAAACTCTGTTCATAATCTTATAACCTAATGCATATAGTGAACAATCATAATATAGAGGGGCAATATACAAAGACATATGTATTAAATAGAGTGTGGAAGTCTAAGGATTAGATTTATACTTTCCCCTGTTTGATGTATAAATATACAAAATTCCTCTCTTATTTAAATATACAAATCTATGTCCCTTCTAAAATTTAATCCTTGCGGAATGATAGTATTGAGGGAAAAAATCCAGAATACTTCCCTAGTATTTAGCTTTGTTTCTCTGTCACCTCCCCTCTTCCATAGGGGTACATGGTCTATTGCTTGGACCATTAATAGGCTGGCATCAGAATTGTGATGCTCTCGAAAATGCCTAGCTATTGGGGTGTCAGACTCAATATCATCTATTGACCTGAGGTGTGCCAAGAATCTGTCCTTTAAGGATCTCTTAGTTTTTCCTACATACTGTTTATAGCACCCCCTACAGGTCAATAGATATATTACATGTGTGGTGTTACAGTTTAAATAAAAATTAATTTTGTACGTTTTTTGAAGATGGGTTGAAACAAATGTTTCCCCCTCTGATACATGATCACAGGTCTTACAAACATTCCTTCTGCATTTGAAAAAGCCTTTCCGCTTTTTCAACCAACACGTTGCAGAACCACTGCCAGAGCTGTCAGAAGGAGAAACATAGTTTCCTATAGTTTTCCCCTTCTTAGAGATAAAGTCACATCCTTTTTGAATTATTTTCTTTAATGCCAAATCTGTATATAAGATTGGAATACATTCTTTTATGATGTTACACACTTCCCCATATTCCAGACTGTAAGTTGTTATAAATTTGGGTCTATTATCTTCCTGCTTATCCTTATTGTATCCCTGTCTTTTACGATATCTTAACAGTTCATTCCTTGGTATGACGTTTACATCATTCCTAGCTTTTTCTAACACTCTAGGGGAATAACCCCTATCCAATAATCTTTCAGTAATCAAATTAGCTTGAGTTTCATAACTTTCATTAGTAGTACAATTTCTCTTGGCCCTTATGTATTGACCCTTGGGAATACCATTTAGGGTATGCCTTGGATGACATGAGTTATATTCTAGAATAGTATTACCTGCTGAGGCCTTTCTAAATAGATCTGTTTCTATCATCTCCTGTGTGGCACTACCCTTTAATGTTATATCCAGGAAGCAGATTGAGCTCTTATGCTGTTCCCCTATCAGCTTAATGCCACAGTTATTATGATTCAAATAATCACAAAATCCTTCTATTTCACTTTCCTCACCATCAATTATAAAAATCAGATCATCTATGAATCTTGCATAGAAAATGATCTTATTACGGAGGGGGTTGCCATCTCCAAAGACGTGGAACCGCTCCCACCATCCCATAAAGAGATTGGCGTAACAGTAACACACACACACACAATATAACTAAATACAAAATGTTTGCATAGAAAATTAGCACATCCAGGCAATTTGAAAAGCAATAATGAAAATGCATGTGTGTGTATTCTTTTTTTTTAATACAATATATATATATATATATATATATATATATATATATATATATATATATATATATATATATTGTATTAAAAAAAGAATACACACACACGCATTTTCATTATTGCTTTTCAAATTGTCTCTAAACTCTTCTTTTAAAAGCAGAACCTTTTTTCATTGCGTTGTGTTTGGTGCCCTCTAGTGATATTTTAGCAAAACATACCAGATCTGGTTAGAGCCATTCCTACAGTACAGTACATTAATATTTCATAGATATTTTAGAAACTACAAATTAAATATTATATTTAACATTAAAATAATATACCAATTAACCTCTTAAGGACATATGACGGAATTTTTCCGTCATAAAACAATTGAGCAAACTGAAAGCTGTGTCCTTAAAGGGTTAAAAAAAAGTATGTAGATCGGAAAAGGATTAAGGGTTAGGTAGGTAGAAACCAAACACACAGGAAAATACATGCAAGACCTTCCTAGGTTAGACTAACAAACCTAACACAACAGAAGTTTTACTTATTATGGTCTAGATTATTAGTGTAGCACTATAGAATGCACGCAAGCGATATCTGCTTTTTCTGCTTTTTGCGTGCATTGGAAATAGCGGGCATATTACAAGTTAAAAGTAAACATGTTCCAGCGCAATAAAAATTTATGCTCGTCAGGTTAACATAAAGGGTAGGGGAAGAAAAAAGATGAAATAAACACAACATAAATACACTTCAAAGTACAATTACTGTCATAAAAACACTATCTGTTAAAAATTTAAGTTGTAAGGGCTCAAAGATATATGGTATAAGGTGTTTGCTAAAAATAAATAAAAAAAGGGCTGCAAAGGGCTTTAACATATATATGCATATGTAATTTGTATTGTGAATACATGTTTATATATGTATCTATATATAGGTATGTTAAATGTAATGCGCATTGGAGTTCGCAATTTAGGACTAATGCGTTCGGGTTAGCGCACATTAAGAATTGCTATCTTCAATTCGTGTTATTGAAATATTAAATATAAAATATTACAAAATAATAATTATTACAAATTATTATACATTTCTTAATATATGTATATATATATATATTCTATCATTTTTTACAGTATGTATAATCATTTTTAATAAAAACATTTTTTTAATATTTAAATGGCATGCATTGAAGTTAGCAATTCTTCATGTGCGCTAACCTGACACCTCGTTAGACCTAAATTGTGAACCTCAACTATTCATAGCTCCTGTCGGGTTAGCACTCAAGCGATAGGTGTTAGGTTTTTTTTTCTTTTGTGCTCTCCATTGACTTCTATTGGGAGAAAATGTTGACGCGATCGCAATATTTGGTTAGCGTGCATAAGGTTTCACTTGCGTGCAAACTTTTTACTTCAACGCGCAGAAAGCAAAAGCGTTAAATAGCGCTACATTCGTAATCTAGCCTCCATTTAGGGTTCTCTTACCTATTAAAATAATATTATATTGTTACTTTTCACTTAAAATGTAGTTTATTATATGTTAAAATATTAAAACCCTTAACATTAAGATTGTGTGTGTTCAATTTGTAACTACTCTTTTTTTTTTTTTTACTGAAATTGTACTGCAGTGCAAAAAGTTAAATGTATTGTACAGAACAAATTAAGTTTTTGGTGCATAATTGAGTTGGTTTACTTTTACCACTTATTTAATTTCACTTTGGAAAAAAATAGATTTAATTCTGATGTATATAACTTCTTATTATACTAAATTTACTGTAATTTTTAAAAGATTAAATTATATTTTCTGCTGAGTTGTAGTATTATATTAAATTTTCTTTTAGAAAATACTACAGTAATCCTAAAATTTAGTTAGCTACTGCTATTATTTGAAATAATTATATCTGGATTATTAATTAATTTACAATCTGCACCACTGCAAGAAATTTAAAACTATAGCCTAGCAAATAAAAAATAATAATAATAATATATATATATATATATATATATATATATATATATATACACACACACACACAAACAAGGCACAATAATTACCTTTAAAGGCACAGTATACACTCATTTTCATATAACTGCATGTAATAGACACTACTATAAAGAATAAGATGCACAGATACTGATATAAAAATCCAGTATAAAACTGTTTAAAAACCTACTTAGAAGCTCTCAGTTTAGCTCTGTTGAAAAGGTAGCTGGAAAGCCCACTGCAAGTGGGAAATAAGACACTCCCCCCCTCCCCCTTCTTTTGCATATGAAAAGACCCTTTACACAAACAGGAGCAAGCTGGAGAAGGTAGCTGACGGTATTCACATAAAACTTTGGGGCTTGGTTAGGAGTCTGAAAACCAGAGCAATGTTATTTAAAAATAAGCAAAACTATACATTTTTTAAAAGAAAAAACTTTATGGGCTATATAAATAGATCATCTACAAAACATTTATGCAAAGAAAAAATGAGTGTATAATGTCCCTTTAACCTTAAACTGTATAGATATATATTCCAGTTTGCTTTTAATCTAGCTGTGTGCCTGCAAGTGAGTGTAATTTTCCTATGTGTTGTTATCCCCCTTTGATGTAGTTATTAAAATCTCATACTCATTTGTCATCGTGTGCTTTTATTTGTGGGTTAATAACAAAGTGGACTTTTTAAACTCAGGAGACATCATACCAGAGAGATTCTACAGCTATAAAACTGTAGTCAGGGTTGGTGGTAGGATTTATGGCTACACGGTGAAGACACATTTTGTGCCCCCCTCCCTTCCTGGAGAAATGATATGCCCTGTCATTACTGCTTCTTAACAAAATGTTCTAAACGTGTGTTAAGCAGCTATATATAACTATTTTATCTATAATGATAGAGACAATATATTTCTGTTATCACATCAAATACTGGACTTTAATTTGATTGATTATAATAGCTATAATGGTTCGTTTCTGCATCATATAATGTACCAAAGTGGTGACTCTGCACACCATAGCAAATAAGGAGTGGCTCTGCATAAAAAATCAAACAGTGGTGACAATATATAAAACACATGAACCTGGAGGCAGAGTTACCTCTTTCTTTTTTCACCATTATACCTGACTGATGTTAGTATGTCTCACAGGAAAACTTACCAAGCTGCAGCTGGACAAGTTCTGAAGCAGAGAACCTGTCCACCTGCAAACACCACTTGGCAAAATTTAAGACTGCAGAATAGCATTCTTGTTCAATCCTGCCCCCTTTGCTTTTGGGCAACCAATTGTGTGAGAGAAGGGCAACAAGCAAGTTAGAGGTAATTTATTTATGCCATCTAGGATAATAAGTGGGGATTGCTTCTTAAATTTGTGGTTGTAGACATGGTCTTGCAAGCCTGAACTGCAAGCTCTCAGAAGCTGCAAATACATCTTGATAAATTTTCCCATAAGTATAAATTAAATTCCTATAATAGATCACATTAACTTGCAGTAAGAACTGACATGTTTTGGCCAGGGGAGCAGTACAACTCACATTTATTTGATGTATAGGGATGGCAATGAAAATGTATACTCTAATAAACACAACACAATGCACTATTTTATAATACACAACATCAATATACTAATAAACATGCTGAACTGTATAATTAATGCAGAGTATATATAAACTGATAACATATACGCTGCACTGTATAATGGTGTTGACGGTTCATATACTAAAAAGAAGAACAGGTTACCCTGTAAAATGATGATGGGTTCCCAAACACTGATGTTGAGCACTTTGTGCTGCATAATGATGCCGAAAGTATATATATATATATATATATATATATATATATATATATATATATATATGCATGTGTGTGTGTGTACACATGTCTCTATATATTTACAGACATATATACACATATAAACATATACATACAGCTGTACACAGATAAGATATGTGCATTGGAACCCTTTGCAGTTATCTTGATTAAAACATGAAAAAACATATTTATGCAATTTTCATATTTAATAAGGATTTTAACTATGTATTTACTGTAAATATTTCACATTCCAGTGTTCTGCACATAGCAGAATATGTTCTATGTATTTTTAAATAGACATTCCTGTATATATCTGTATATGTCTATACCTATAGATAATCAGGTATATACAGTATATATATATATATATATATATATAGTTCCCAAAAATAATGCACTCTCAGGATTTAACAGTGACACTGTTTTTTGATCTGAAGAAAGGGACTTGGGTTCCCTGAAACGTCATCTATTAAAGCTGACTTTTTTCACTTAAATACTGAGAGTGCATTGAACTATTCTATTGGCTATATTTGCACCCAGGTAGCTGCACCAGGAGGGAGGATTCGTTCTAGTTGGAATTTTTATATATATATATATATATATATATATATATATATATATATATATATATATATATATATATATATATATATATACAGTATATATACACAGTGGATATAAAAAGTCTACACACCCCTGTTAAAATGTCAGGTTTCTGGGATGTCAAAAAATGAGACAAAGATAAATAATTTCAGAACTTTCTCCACCTTTAATGTGACCTATAAACTGTACAACTCAATTGAAAAACAAACTGAAATCTTTTAGGTAAAGGGAAATAAAAATAAAAAACTAAAATAATATGATTGCATAAGTGTGAACACCCTTAAACTAATACTTTATTGAAGCACCTTTTGATTTTATTACAGCACTCAGTCTTTTTGGGTATGAGCTTTTCAGCATGGCACATCTTGACTTGGCAAGATTTGCCCACTCTTCTTTGCAAAAACACTCTAAATCTGTCAGAATGTGAGGGCATCTCCTGTGCACAGCCCTCTTCAGATCACCCCACAGATTTTGAATTGGATTCAGGTTTGGGCTCTGGCTGGGCCATCTCAAAACTTTAATCTTCTTCTGGTGAAGCCATTCCTTTGTTGATTTGGATGTATGCTTTGGGTTGTTGTCATGCTGAAAGATGAAGTTCCTCTTCATGTTCAGCTTTCTAGCAGAAGCCTGGAGGTTTTGTGCCAATATTGTCTGGTATTTGGAACTGTTCATTATTCCCTCTACCTTGACTAAGGCCCCAGTTCCAGCTGAAGAAAAACAGCCCCAAAGCATGATGCTGACACCACCATGCTTCACTGTGGGTATGGTGTTCTTTTGGTGATATGCAGTGTTATTTTTTTGCCAAACATATCTTTTGGAATTATGGCCAAAAAGTTCAACTTTGGTTTCATCAGACCAGAACACCTTTTGCAACATGCTTTTGGGAAACTTCAGATGTGTTTTTGCAAAATTTAGCCGGGCTTGGATGTTTTTCTTCGTAAGAAAAGGCTTCCGTCTTGCCACTCTACCCCATAGCCCAGACAAATGAAGAATACGGGCGATTGTTGTCACATGAACCACACAGCCAGTACTTGCCAGATATTCCTGCAGCTCCTTTAATGTTGCTGTAGGCCTCTTGGCAGCCTTACCAGACCAGTTTTCTTCTCGTCTTTTCATCAATTTTGGAGGGACATCCAGTTCTTGGTAATGTCACTGTTACACCATATTTTCTTCACTTGATGATGACTGTCTTCACTGTGTTCCATGGTATATCGTATGCCTTGGAAATTCTTTTGTACCCTTCTCCTGACTGATACCTTTTAACAATGAGATCCCTCTGATGCTTTAGAAGTTCTCTGCGGACCATGGCTTTTGCTGTAGGATGCAACTAACAAAATGTCAGGAAAGACCTACTAGAACAGCTGAACTTTATTTGGGGTTAATCAGAGGCACTTTAAATTATGACAGGTGTGTACTGACTCCTATTTAACATGATTTTGAATGTGATTGCTTAATTCTGAACACAGCTACATCCCCAGTTATAAAAGGGTGTTCACACTTATGCAACCATATTATTTTATTTTTTTATTTTTATTTCCCTTTACCTAAAAGATTTCAGTTTGTTTTTCAATTGAGTTGTACAGTTTATAGGTCACATTAAAGGTGGAAAAAGTTCTGAAATGATTTATCTTTGTTTCATTTTTTTACATCACAGAAACCTGACATTTTAACAGGGGTGTGGAGACTTTTTATATCCACTGTATATATATATATATATATATATATATATATATATACAGTATATATATATATATATATATATATATATATAGATAGATATATCGATATATAGGTATATACAGATATATATCTATACATTTATAGGTATAGATATATATTGTACCAAAAAACATAAGATATAAGTAGAAATATGTATTTTTGAAGAACATTGGAATGTGAAAAATGTATATGCGCACATGAGAATATGTGATCGGGTTTGCGTGTGTGATTGGGTTTTTTTCCACTTTTTTTCCTCCATTGACTTCTATGGCGAATATGTGAAAGCGTGCGAGCGAAAACAGTTTACTTTCAAATCATAATACGAGCACAGCTCGACACATTTCACTTGTAATCTGGCGCTGAAAATAATCACACTGCACTATACAGTTATGCCAAGTATCTATACACTGAAATAGTACATGATGTGCTGAATAATGATTATGGCCATCTATACACTTTAATGTATAAGTATATATATATATATATATATATATATATATATATGGGTGGAGACGAGTCTCCCAGCTTTTACCAGCTCCAACTACTTTTTATGAAGGAGGCTAAAGTTTTGCAGAGAGAGTAGGGGCTGTGCAGTGAGATATTTCAGTGAGATGCTTCTAACTGTTCTGCCTGACCTGCACTCTCTGCCTCCTATGTTTCAGGGGAGTCCACTCTCATTCTAGCCATGATGCCTGCACATATGGCCCCTACTATGCCTATAAATACTATACAGGTGTCCCTCGTTTTACAACGGTTCAATTTACACCGTTTCAGAATAACAACCTTTTTTCCAGTCATGTGACTGCTATTGAAAAGCATTGAGAAGCAGTGCATTTATTAAAATAGCCAGTAGGTGGAGCTGTCCGCTTGTGTTGCGGCAAAGCCAAGCAAGCTGAAATTAATCAGTTTAACCAGACCTGAGCTATCGAGCAGATTTCAAAGGAACAAGATCTTCCTGTCTATAACTCAGTCCAGATTGGAATGCATAGAAATAACTGTTTGTAGAAAAATGCAAGTGAAGTCTGTGTTGTGTGATTATTGTATTAGGTTTATAATGCTGTTTAGCAAATGTTTTTGTTCATTTAACTTAGTTTAATTATATATTCTGTGTTGTATGATTATTTTATTAGGTTTATAATGCTGTCTAGCATTCAAAGTCTTCATTTCAAAGCTTTTAAAATAATGTATTAGGTGTCACTTATGACAATTTTGAGAGGGGCCTGGAACCTATCTCCCTCACTTCCCATTGACTTACATTATAAACTGGGTTTCAATTTACAACAGTTTTGATTTACAACCATTCCTTCTGGAACCTAACTCCGGCGTAAACTGAGGGCTACCTGTATATATTACTATATATACTATATGTGTGTGTGTGTGTATATATATATATATATATATATATATATATTCCCTTAATATGAAATTCCCTTCAAAAACATCAGAAGTAAGCATAGAATTTCTGGATCTCATCCTGTTTCATGAAAATAATCAAATACTCATTAAATTATATTGCAAAGAAACAGACTGCAATGGATACCTAAGAGCAGATAGTGCTCATTACCAACCTTGGATAAATAATATACTGCATGGGCAATTCCAATGACTTAGAAGAAATTGCACGTAAATAAAAGATTACAATAGAGAAGCGGAGGTTCTTAAAAATAAACTGGTACAAAAGAAATACCCTAAAACAATAATAGACAACTCTCTTAATAAAGGGAAAACATTGATAACAACCACTAAAAATAGCCAGAGAAAAAACAGCAAAAATAGTAATAAGAATGTTTGGATGATAACCACATACAATGAGGCAGTACCAGAAATAAAGAAATTTAAAAAAAAAACAAAAAACATTGGAATAGCCCTTAAAGTCATTTTCAGAAAAAAATTGAAATCTAAAACAGATGCTGGCACCAAGTAAACTAAAACACAAAACTAATACAACAAATTGGCTTACCAATACAAGTAAAGGGATTTTTAAATGTAACAGAGCAAACTGCAATGGTTGCGAACATGCGTATGACCATAGGAAACCAACAAAAACAGTTTTTTCCAATGCATTCCCGAACAAAAGTTGTACTATTAATAGTTTAACTTACTGCAAAACAACTTTCGTAGTTTACCTTCTCGAATGTACGTGTAAGCTGCAGTATATAGGACGTACAAAACGCCCATACAAGATTAGTCTCCTAGAACATATAAAAAATATTGAGATAGGATTCAAGGGACATAGCATGTCTAGACACTTTAGAAAAATACATAATCAAGATCCCAAACACTTAAGGGGAACAATACTAGAACACGTCCCTGTACCACAAAGGGGAGGAGATAGATTCCAAAGGCTCAGGCAAAGAGAGACCTTTTGGATTCATTAAATGGGAACAATGAATCCAACAGGTTTAAAAGAAGATATGGATCTGGACGCTTTTTTATAAAGATGAGCAATATATGGATAGAAAAGGTCTTCTCTATCCTCTAGGGGACAATACACACTTTAATATACTAGTATATAATGGCACCCCATACTATACCTTTCCAATATACATTATATCCCCACTTTATAGATGAGGGAACATCTTATATCTCATACAACTATGAGCCTATCCTAGAACTATGATTGTATGTAAATACACCATATGGGACCTCTTCATTAAGTTGACAACATTTACACTAATTATCTGTTATCTTTAATTATGGTCACAGGTTTGCCAAGCTTTTCCCTTCATTGGATTTATTATGTATATTTTGTCTAATTATTCATATACATTGTTTTCAGATAAGATAAGAAATTATAGACAAGTATGATGGAATGTAACCATATATCTTTTTATTTGATAGATTGTCTCTTTTGTAAGAATAGAGAGCAACCCATTAGTATAGGCATCATATAGATGAAATAAGCGTAATAGAACTTTGGCAAGTTTAAATTTACAAATATTAGGCGAGAATCTTGTATAAATATATGGCATTGTGTTTGTTACTTATTGACAGTACAATCTCCTAGTAACAATACTATATATAACTCACTATATATTGGAGAAGCACAGCCTGTATTGTAAACACTGCAAATAACATCTGAACGCTGTCACGGCCCGTTAGGACACAACGAGTATTGATCCATACAAGTTAGCACGTAAGCAAACATTCGTCTCTGTAGAAATGGCATACATAGCATCTAAGGAAAAATACGCCCACTCGGCCATCCTTTAAATTGTAGCCGGGCACTCTGTACACACACTTTTTTCCTCTGAAGAAGAAGTTTGTAATAACTTTGAAACGCGTAAGGATTATTCTCGAGTGGGCGTACAGAGTTTTTATTTACCACCCGGCAGCCTTTTATGTTTGATTGAAATTTTTTGCGGAAAACGCTACTTTGATTTTATAACAGATTAGCAGCACCTGCTTTATATTTATATGCATAATTTTAGAACCTATGTTTTTGTATGAACAGTGTGTAGGGAAATATGTGGAATGTTTAACATCCTCCATTGATTGGAGGCAGCCAAGTGACATATCCTACACTATATGTTTTAATGCTTACCTCATCATGGATTGAGGTTTGCAAATGTAAGTGTGATTCTTTATCTGTATCACAAATAAATGTAATGTCTAAACAGAATTACGCTATGTGATTTCCTTTTCTTTTTTATGGTACAACTATTGGAGTTGTTTCACTACCACCATACTCCGGAGGATACAAAGCCATAAAGGAACAAGGTTGAAAGTTTCATACAAACATTTTAAGTTCAGTTATACATATATATTGGTACATTTATACAGTACTGAGGTATATTAACTATATGAATGTTACATAAACAATTTAAACTTTAAAATCACAATTTACTGTATATGTAGTTCATTTGTTATAGTCAGCACAGACTCAAAGTCTATATTTTTGTATACTAACTCAGCATGTATTAATTAACTCTAAAGTGAGAAATAGTTAAATTCCCTTGCCATTCTATGTATAGGTAGACTTGTGGTCTACTCTCACCACATGGATCCAAGATCAGCTCCTATCTCCTTGGAAGTTTACGGTAATTTCATTTGGGAAATCTAATATTAGGAGACTGCAGAACAAAGGTCCCTCAATGTGACAGTTTTATCATTTGAACAAATGTTTTTTTTTTGTTCTTTTAGAAAACCTGGTTTGCCAGGGTATATCTCAACAGCAGGGGGTTGAGTCATGAATCTGCTGCAGGTCTAATTCACAATACCTTGTCTGTAGTCAAATTTTTATAGCCAAAGGAATATTTTGTAAATATAAATGAATTATTAATCTATGTAATATATTTAGTTTACAGTGTCCCCCTCACACTTTATCTGACCTATATAAATAAATATATATATATATATATATATATATATATATATATATATATATATATATATAGATGAAACCAAACTACAACTCGACCCACCTATAGTCACCTGCCTATATATAAAATTATATATATATATATATATATATATATATATATAAAAAAAATATAAATACATATATAAAAAAGTGTAAGGGTACACAAGCGCACGAGAGGCACTCCTAGTGTAATATGTCTTAAAAATGATGCACTTCTAAGAAAGAAGACATATCCGCACTAACTTGTTTCCACCTCATCCACTATGAGGTATTTGTACAGTGCAGTGTTATAGATGGTGTCTCTTTTATATCAGCCCTCCAACATACTCTAGTGAGCCCAGTTCTTTCTGGATCCTTCTTTATAGTTATAGTGGTCCGGCAGCTTACTGCAGTACAATCACTCCCAATAGTTCAGAGGGTTGAAAAAAAAAACAACTGCTGTTGTTATAACAGTGCAGGGGCTGATAATGTAATAACACTAAATTGGTGTGTGCAAAATAAGGCCTAGATTTGGAGTTCGGCGGTAAAAGGGCTGTTAACGCTCCGCTGGCTTTTTTCTGGCCGCACCATAAATTTAACTCTGGTATCGAGAGTTTAAACAAATGCTGCGTTAGGCTCCAAAAAAGGAGCGTAGAGCATTTTTACCGCAAATGCAACTCTCGATACCAGAGTTGCTTACGGACGCGGCCGGCCTCAAAAACGTGCTCGTGCACGATTCTCCCATAGGAAACAATGGGGCTGTTTGAGCTGAAAAAAAACCTAACACCTGCAAAAAAGCAGCGTTCAGCTCCTAACGCAGCCCCATTGTTTCCTATGGGGAAACACTTCCTACGTCTGCACCTAACACTCTAACATGTACCCCGAGTCTAAAGACCCCTAACCTTACACTTATTAACCCCTATTCTGCCGCCCCCGCTATCGCTGACACCTGCATATTTTTTTTAACCCCTAATCTGCCGCTCCGTAAACTGCCGCAACCTACGTTATCCCTATGTACCCCTAATCTGCTGCCCTAACATCGCCGACCCCTATATTATATTTATTAACCCCTAATCTGCCCCCCTCAACGTCGCCGACACCTGCCTACACTTATTAACTCCTAATCTGCCGAGCGGACCTGAGCGCTACTATAATAAAGTTATTAACCCCTAATCCGCCTCACTAACCCTATCATAAATAGTATTAACCCCTAATCTGCCCTCCCTAACATCGCCGACACCTACCTTCAATTATTAACCCCTAATCTGCCGAGCGGACCTCACCGCTACTATAATAAATGTATTAACCCCTAAAGCTAAGTCTAACCCTAACACTAACACCCCCCCCTAAATTAAATATAATTTTAATCTAACGAAATAAATTAACTCTTATTAAATAACTTATTCCTATTTAAAGCTAAATACTTACCTGTAAAATAAATCCTAATATAGCTACAATATAAATTATAATTATATTATAGCTATTTTAGGATTAATATTTATTTTACAGGCAACTTTGTAATTATTTTAACCAGGTACAATAGCTATTAAATAGTTAAGAACTATTTAATAGTTACCTAGTTAAAATAATAACAAATTTACCTGTAAAATAAATCCTAACCTAAGATATAATTAAACCTAACACTAAACTATCAATAAATTAATTAAATAAACTACCTACAATTACCTACAATTAACCTAACACTACACTATCAATAAATTAATTAAACACAATTGCTACAAATAAATACAATGAAATAAACTAGCTAAAGTACAAAAAATAAAAAAGAACTAAGTTACAAAAAATAATAAAATATTTACAAACATAAGAAAAATATTACAACAATTTTAAACTAATTACACCTACTCTAAGCCCCCTAATAAAATAACAAAGCCCCCCAAAATAAAAAATTCCCTACCCTATTCTAAATTAAAAAAGTTACAAGCTCTTTTACCTTACCAGCCCTGAACAGGGCCCTTTGCGGGGCATGCCCCAAGGATTTCAGCTCTTTTGCCTGTAAAAAAAAACATACCATACCCCCCCCCAACATTACAACCCACCACCCACATACCCCTAATCTAACCCAAACCCCCTTAAATAAACCTAACACTAAGCCCCTGAAGATCTTCCTACCTTGTCTTCACCATACCAGGTTCACCGATCCGTCCTGGCTCCAACATCTTCATCCAACCCAAGCGGGGGTTGGCGATCCATCATCCGGTGCTGAAGAGGTCCAGAAGAGGCTCCAAAGTCTTCCTCCTATCCGGCAAGAAGAGGACATCCGGACCGGCAAACATCTTCTCCAAGCGGCATCTTCAATCTTCTTCCATCCGGTGCGGAGCGGGTCCATCTTGAAGCAGGCGACGCGGATCCATCCTCTTCTTCCGTTGTCTCCCGATGAATGACGGTTCCTTTAAGGGACGTCATCCAAGATGGCGTCCCTCGAATTCCGATTGGCTGATAGGATTCTATCAGCCAATCGGAATTAAGGTAGGAATTTTCTGATTGGCTGATGGAATCAGCCAATCAGAATCAAGTTCAATCCGATTGGCTGATCCAATCAGCCAATCAGATTGAGCTCGCATTCTATTGGCTGATCGGAACAGCCAATAGAATGCGAGTTCAATCTGATTGGCTGATTGGATCAGCCAATCGGATTGAACTTGATTCTGATTGGCTGATTCCATCAGCCAATCAGAAAATTCCTACCTTAATTCCGATTGGCTGATAGAATCCTATCAGCCAATCGGAATTCGAGGGACGCCATCTTGGATGACGTCCCTTAAAGGAACCGTCATTCGTCGGGAGACAACGGAAGAAGAGGATGGATCCGCGTCGCCTGCTTCAAGATGGACCCGCTCCGCACCGGATGGAAGAAGATTGAAGATGCCGCTTGGAGAAGATGTTTGCCGGTCCGGATGTCCTCTTCTTGCCGGATAGGAGGAAGACTTTGGAGCCTCTTCTGGACCTCTTCAGCACCGGATGATGGATCGCCAACCCCCGCTTGGGTTGGATGAAGATGTTGGAGCCAGGACGGATCGGTGAACCTGGTATGGTGAAGACAAGGTAGGAAGATCTTCAGGGGCTTAGTGTTAGGTTTATTTAAGGGGGGTTTGGGTTAGATTAGGGGTATGTGGGTGGTGGGTTGTAATGTTGGGGGGGGGTATGGTATGTTTTTTTTTACAGGCAAAAGAGCTGAAATTCTTGGGGCATGCCCCGCAAAGGGCCCTGTTCAGGGCTGGTAAGGTAAAAGAGCTTGTAACTTTTTAAATTTAGAATAGGGTAGGGAATTTTTTATTTTGGGGGGCTTTGTTATTTTATTAGGGGGCTTAGAGTAGGTGTAATTAGTTTAAAATTGTTGTAATATTTTTCTTATGTTTGTAAATATTTTATTATTTTTTGTAACTTAGTTCTTTTTTATTTTTTGTACTTTAGCTAGTTTATTTAATTGTATTTATTTGTAGCAATTGTGTTTAATTAATTTATTGATAGTGTAGTGTTAGGTTAATTGTAGGTAATTGTAGGTAGTTTATTTAATTAATTTATTGATAGGGTATTGTTAGGTTTAATTATATCTTAGGTTAGGATTTATTTTACAGGTAAATTTGTTATTATTTTAACTAGGTAGCTATTAAATAGTTCTTAACTATTTAATAGCTATTGTACCTAGTTAAAATAAATACCAAGTTGCCTGTAAAATAAATATTAATCCTAAAATAGCTATAATATAATTATAATTTATATTGTAGCTATATTAGGATTTATTTTACAGGTAAGTATTTAGCTTTAAATAGGAATCATTTATTTAATAAGAGTTAATTTATTTCGTTAGATGTAAATTATATTTAAGTTAGGGGGGTGTTAGTGTTAGGGTTAGACTTAGCTTTAGGGGTTAATCAATTTATTAGAATAGCGGTGAGCTCCGGTCGTCAGATTAGGGGTTAATAATTGAAGTTAGGTGTCGGCGATGTTAGGGAGGGCAGATTAGGGGTTAATACTATTTATGATAGGGTTAGTGAGGCGGGTTAGGGGTTAATAACTTTATTATAGTAGCGCTCAGGTCCGCTCGGCAGATTAGGGGTTAATAAGTGTAGGCAGGTGTCGGCGACGTTGAGGGGGGCAGATTAGGGGTTAATAAATATAATATAGGGGTCGGCGGTGTTAGGGGTAGCAGATTAGGGGTACATAAGGATAACGTAGGTGGCGGCGCTTTGCGGTCGGAAGATTAGGGGTTAATTATTTTAAGTAGCTGGCGGCAACGTTGTGGGGGGCAGGTTAGGGGTTAATAAATGTAATACAGGGGTCGGCGGGGTTAGGGGCAGCAGATTAGGGGTACATAAGTATAACGTAGGTGGCGGTCGGCAGATTAGGGGTTAAAAATTTAAATCGAGTGGCGGCGATGTGGGGGGAGCTCGGTTTAGGGGTACATACATAGTTTATGGGTGTTAGTGTACTTTAGGGTACAGTAGTTAAGAGCTTTATGAACCGGCGTTAGCCAGAAAGCTCTTAACTCCTGCTATTTTCAGGCGGCTGGAATTTTGTCTTTAGAGCTCTAACGCTCACTTCAGAATACTCTAAATACCAGCGTTAGAAAGATCCCATTGAAAAGATAGGATACGCAAATGGCGTAGGGGGATCTGCGGTATGGAAAAGTCGCGGCTGAAAAGTGAGCGTTAGACCCTTTAATCACTGACTCCAAATACCGGCGGTAGCCTAAAACCAGCGTTAGGAGCCTCTAACGCTGGTTTTGACGGCTGCCGCCGAACTCCAAATCTAGGCCTAAGTGTTTAATATTGAAACAAGTAGTGTGGCAATTATTAACAAAATACAAAGTTAAAATCCAAAAGCGGATACACTCTCCACTTTCAGAGGTACACTCTAAAACCAAGAGGTGCAGTAACCTCATAAGCAAAATTAGGAGCATAAGCCAAAACACAGAGTCTGTTTATTAACCCCAGAGGCTGTAGGATACTTTGCTCCGTGTGTATAGAATTTGTAAATATTTAGAGCGTGAAGGCACCGACACTTAATGCACTTGAAACGTGCAACAGCTGATGCCCTATTTCGCTCCATGTAAGACTTAGTAAGTTGTGATGTGTGGCGGGGGGCAGAGCCTAATGCGTTTCAGAACACTCTGAAGAAGCAACCAATAGTGTTGTGAAACTACTATATATGTGGATATATGGGAATATAAACAAATAGTCCTGCATATTATATCTCCTAGCGCTGAGATCCACTTTATTCTCTCTTAATATATATATATATATATATATATATATATACTTGGTCTGATGAAGGGGTGATTGATCCCCAAAACTTTACTTGTTTGATGTGCCATTAAAGCACCTTTTTTTTGCACAAATCCAGAGAGTGCATGCCTTTCTTTGCTTAATAAATACATTTGCCTGCACCCTGGTAGCTGCCCTTTAGGTGAGAGTGCCCTCTATATTTGAATTTTATATATATATATATATATATATATATATATATATATATACACAGTGGCGGCTGGTGAATTTTTAGGATGGGGGTGCACAAGACCCTCCCCCTATTAGAAAGACACGCACCTTTGAAAATCCACGCCCCTTTTTTAAAAAAACCACGCCCCTTTAACAAGCCACACCCATTTTTAAAAGCCACACCCCTTAGTGAAAGTCACGCCCCTCAAATGGCCCCACCCATTTGAACCAGCGGTGTTTTTGGTCATCGTCTTCTTGAAATATCCAGCCCCGGCCTGGGGGTAACTTCAACTGAAGTTTGGGACTGATTCCTCAACATTATTCTCAAGTATCTGCTGATATTGAGTGGAATCCATGAGACCCTCAACAATATTCCCAGTAGTACAGGTCTTTGGAGGTGGTCTGTGGGCTGTTTTTGACCGTTCTCACCATCCTTTGCCTTTGCCTCTGGCCCTCTCTGATATTTTACTTGCCCTGCCACTTCTGGCCTTAACAAGAACTGTGCCTGTGATCTTCCATATCCTCACCATGCATTGCTCACTGTGTTCCTCATAGTGGACACAGACATCTTAAATCTATGAATGCATACTCTTCAGTACAGCCATGTTCATGTGCGACAGTGCACAAATGGAGGAGCCTACACTACCTGCCCATGTCTAGTCTTAAAATATACATGATGGTGCTCAGTTAAATTATATAATAACATATATATATATTAACCAAATGATTAATTAAAGCTGCAAAATAATAAGAATGTTGAATGTACATTTATGAAAACATATATATTCCTGGATTTAAAGAACCTTCCACTTTATAGAGAAATACAACCACATTTAAATTACTGTTGCCCCAGCCCCCAGTGTTCGATATTAGGCAATGCAGCCAAAGGCCTTGGCAACATGAAGATAAATACACCCACATTTTACTTTCTACAAAAGAAGATTATTTCTATTACACTAGTGCTTAATAATTAACTTCAACAGTAAAGATTAAAACAGAATGTTGATAACTCAAGTACAATTTTTGTAAATTAAGTCAATCCGCCTGTCTTTTTTTGAGGCAAATAAATCAATAACATTTTTGGTGAATGTAGGCATGTCATTGATCAATTGTTTTTCAATTGTGAGCATGGCTAGAGCAGTCAGTCTTTCCTCAGTCATGGTGCTCCTTAGAAATGTCTTAACTCGTTTTAAAGTTGAGAAACATCTCTCAGCCTCAGCAGTTGTCACGGGAATAGTCAAAATTAGTTTGCAACAGTTTGTAGGTCTCCGAGAAAGTACTGTCCAAGTTATTTTCTATTACAAACTGTAGAAGACTGATGGCACCATTCATATTTCGGAAATCTGGTCTTCTGTAAATTACTCCTAGTTCAGTTTTCAGGCGATCTTTCTGTAATGTGTGATAAACCGCTGATGTTTGTTCAAGAAGCTGATTTGGAAAAATTTTCTCGTAATCCGCAAATTTTTCCGCTTGGAGGAGAGAAACAGCCGAGTAGTGAGTTATAAAAGAAAATCTATCTTTTACTTGATTTGTGATAACATCGCATATCTCTTTAGCTGCCAGAGTCTGAGCAATGTGAATATTTTCTCTCTTCCTTTTCCTAGATGTTTCCTCTGTTTCTGATATCGTCATGGTCACTGTGTCCATTCTTTCCCTTTCGTTTTCCATTGTCTGCTGGAAAGTGTTAATATGTTTTCGAATAAGTGCCGCATCTGTTTGTGTTTTCTGAAGTTGGTTGTATAACACATCTACATGTGGCATAATATTGTGAAAAACTGTAAGCCAAAACACGAATACCGAGTCTTGTAACATACGCCGAATAGCCCCCGCTTGATTTATAGCTATTTCTTTTTTCGATGTTGACTCTATTTTTTCCATGCATTCAATTAACTGTTCCCTGTTTTCAAAAACTGTATTGACGGTTCGACTCTTGAAATTCCTTCTTCTAACAGTTTCATCTAGAATAGCTATCCTTTGTGGCGAGTTACTAAAAAAGTTAGTAATGTCACTTAGATTTGAAAAAAATACTCGAACTTGTTGATTTCGACTGCTTGCTTGGCTGACAATTAAATTGAGGTGATGTGCATAGCAATGCACAAAATGTGCATTCTTGTAGGTACGTTTAATTATAGCCTTAACAACTTCATGCTGACCACTCATCACGCTTGCACCGTCGTAACTCTGCGATATCAGTTTCTCTGGGTTGTCTATAACTTTTTCCAAAGTAGCTTGAATACACGTAGCTAAAGATTCTGCATCATGTCCAGCTGGATTAGTGAATTCCCAGAATCTCTCAACCGGTTGTCCGTTACCTATAATGTATCTAAAAACAACCAATTGGAAGGCAGATGAAACATCAGTAGTTTCATCTGCTATCACTGCTACAAAACTTGCATTTGAGATTTCCTTCTTTATTTGGTTCTGGCAAACAGTAAGCATACAGTCTAATAAATCGTTTTGAATTTCTTTTGACGTTCCTTTAAAAACAGTGGCACTAGCGAGATGTTCTTTTAGAGATGCATCAAGCTCTGCTGAGAAGTTTATAAGACCTCTGAAAATGCCTGGATTTAATGAATCATCACGTTCGTCATGTCCTCGAAGTGCAAGCTCAAATGTGCCGCAAAATAAAATACAATTAATTATTTTGGAAAGAACATAGCGATTTTTGGTTACTTGCTCATTATGTCTTTTAATATTCAAACGATATGCACTGTCAAGTTGTTGCCGAATATCAACCCTTCCTAGCAAATTAAACTCTAATGTGGAGTTTAAATGTGATTGGGAGCAATTATGTTTATTGGTTTTTTGACTTAAATGTGATAAATCGGCGACCCCATAACTCACCCAGCTTGAATCCCCACTTTGTTTTGCAAACAGGAGACATTAAAAACAAAAGAGCCTGTTAGATAATTCACAACCACAAATCCATGGATATTTATCATATACCTCGGGTTTGAATTCTCTTTTGTAATCTCTAGTTTTACATTTTGTCACCTGGGTAAGGTTAAGCATAGGTGTTGGCCTGAGCATTTTAATTTCCATTTTTCTTTCAATGGGCAACGTTGAAAAATGTAATTGCTTTAACTCAGATACACTAATTTTACTAAGTGCCATCTTAACTGTTAGTTTACACACAAAGAACAGTCCTTTGCGCTTATCTAATATATAACTTGTAGGTAGGTAGCTCTGCAGCTGTTAGAAAATATACAACTTAATAGTTTAGTAGTTTGACGGTTGTTATCTAATATATAACTTGTAGGTAGGTAGCTCTGCAGCTGTTAGAAAATATACAACTTAATAGTTTAATAGTTTGGCGGTTGTTATGTAATATATAACTTGTAGGTAGGTAGCTCTGCAGCTGTTAGAAAATATACAACTTAATAGTTTAATAGTTTGGCGGTTGTTATGTAATATATAACTTGTAGGTAGGTAGCTCTGCAGCTGTTAGAAAATATACAACTTAATAGTTTAATAGTTTGGCGGTTGTTATGTAATATATAACTTGTAGGTAGGTAGCTCTGCAGCTATTAGAAAATATACAACTCAACTTGCAGTAATAGTTTAATAGTTTGGCGGTTGTTATGTAATATATAACTTGTAGGTAGGTAGCTCTGCAACTGTTAGAAAATATACAACTCAACTTGAAGTAATAGTTTAATAGTTTGGCGGTTGTTATGTAATATATAACTTGTAGGTAGGTAGCTCTGCAGCTGTTAGAAAATATATTAAAAGTTTAATAGTTTTGTGGTTGTTATGTAATATATAACTTGTAGGTAGGTAGCTCTGCAGCTATTAGAAAATATACAACTCAACTTGCAGTAATAGTTTAATAGTTTGGCGGTTGTTATGTAATATATAACTTGTAGGTAGGTAGCTCTGCAGCTGTTAGAAAATATATTAAAAGTTTAATAGTTTTGTGGTTGTTATGTAATATATAACTTGTAGGTAGGTAGCTCTGCAGCTATTAGAAAATATACAACTCAACTTGCAGTAATAGTTTAATAGTTTGGCGGTTGTTATGTAATATATAACTTGTAGGTAGGTAGCTCTGCAGCTATTAGAAAATATACAACTCAACTTGCAGTAATAGTTTAATAGTTTGGCAGTTGTTATGTAATATATAACTTGTAGGTACTTTATGTAGCTCTGCAGCTGTTAGAAAATCTACAACACTAGTAGGCAACGGCAAGTAGTTTTGCGGTGCTGGTTGTTATAAAATATATTGCAGGCAGCTGTTAGAAAATATCAACTACAACTAATAGGTAATATCTTATAATAATTATAATAATATAGCTCACTATATATAAAATATAAAATGTTAAATATGCCGGTTTACTGCCTAATTTTAGTATCAGCAGCATCACAGCAGTTAACTATTTTTGTTGTGAAAAAAAACTTTGTTCTTTTTTTGCAAAACTTCTAATTGCAATCTGCTAATTAATCTACTAAAATACTTAAATTAAATGTATTAATGTTTAATTGTAAACCACCGTGACAGCCGTCAACGGTCAACAACTAGTAGTATCAAAAGCAGCACAGCAGTTAAAGGGACAGTCAACACCAGAATTTTTGTTGTTTAAAAAGATAGATAATCCCTTTATTACCCATTCCCCAGTTTTGCATAACCAACACTGTTATATTAATACACTTTTTACTGCTGTGACTATCTTGTATCTAAGAATCTTCTGACCACCCCTAATCACATGACTTTTAGTTATTTTGCATATAGTTGCATTTTAGCCAATTAGTGCAGTGTCTGCCACAATCCACGGGCATGCTCACAATGTAATCTATATGGTTTACTTGAACTACTCTCCCCTGTTGTGAAAAGCAAATACAAAAGCATGTGATTAGAGGCGGCCTTCAAGGGCTTAGAAATTATCATATGAGCCTTCCTAGGTTTGCTCTCAACTAGAATACCAAGAAAACACAGCAAAATTGTTGATAAAAGTAAATTGGAAAGTTCTTTAAAATCACATGCCCTATTTGAAAAATAAAAGTTTTTTTTGGACTTGACTGTCCCTTTAACTGCTTTTATTGTGAAAAAAAACTTTGTTCTTTTTTTTTTCAAAACTTCTAATTGCAATCTGCTAATTAATCTGCTAAAATACTTAAATTAAATGTATTAATGTTTAATGGTAAACAACCGTGACAGCCGTCAACGGTCAACAACTAGTAGTATCAAAAGCAGCACAGCAGTTAACTGCTTTTATTGTGAAAAAAAAACTTTGTTCTTTTTTTCAAAACTTCTAATTGCAATCTGCTAATTAATCTGCTAAAATACTTAAATTAAATGTATTAATGTTTAATGGTAAACCACCGTGACAGCCGTCAACGGTCAACAACTAGTAGTATCAAAAGCAGCACAGCAGTTAACTGCTTTTATTGTGAAAAAAAACTTTGTTCTTTTTTTTTTCAAAACTTCTAATTGCAATCTGCTAATTAATCTGCTAAAATACTTAAATTAAATGTATTAATGTTTAATGGTAAACCACCGTGACAACCGTCAACGGTCAACAACTAGTAGTATCAAAAGCAACACAGCAGTTAACTGCTTTTATTGTGAAAAAAACTTTGTTCTTTTTTTTTCAAAACTTCGAATTGCAATCTGCTAATTAATCTGCTAAAATACTTAAATTAAATGTATTAATGTTTAATGGTAAACCACCGTGACAGCCGTCAACGGTCAACAACTAGTAGTATCAAAAGTAGCACAGCAGTTAACTGCTTTTATTGTGAAAAAAAACTTTGTTCTTTTTTTTCAAAACTTCTAATTGCAATCTGCTAATTAATCTGCTAAAATACTTAAATTAAATGTATTAATGTTTAATGGTAAACCACCGTGACAGCCGTCAACGGTCAAGAACTAGTAGTATCAAAAGCAGCACAGCAGTTAACTGCTTTTATTGTGAAAAAAAACTTTGTTCTTTTTTTTTCAAAACTTCTAATTGCAATCTGCTAATTAATCTGCTAAAATGCTTAAATTAAATGTATTAATGTTTAATGGTAAACCACCGTGACAGCCGTCAACGGTCAACAACTAGTGGTATCAAAAGCAGCACAGCAGTTAACTGCTTTTATTGTGAAAAAAAACTTTGTTCTTTTTTTTTCAAAACTTCTAATTGCAATCTGCTAATTAATCTGCTAAAATACTTAAATTAAATGTATTAATGTTTAATGGTAAACAACCGTGACAGCCGTCAACGGTCAACTAGTAGTACAGCACAGCAGTTAACTGCTTTCTGTATTTGTAAAAAAAAAATAAAAAAAATATATATATTTTTTGCAAAACTTCTAATCTGCTGACAAAAAAAATATTTTATTATTCCCAAATTACTCCACTAAACTTACTGACTAAAGCCAATTGTTTTAAGAGAGAACTCCCACTCTACCTAAGTACTCTAAATGTTAAGTTAAAACACTAAATTAACTTTTTTTTCTCACACACACTGGTGTCTGTCTCACTGACTCTCTAGTCTCTAATAGTAATCTCAACTCTGTTGTGTAAATTTAATTTAGTAATTTTAGTTAACTAACTAATATACAGTTAGTTTAAAATTTTAAACTAAACTAATAAGCTCAGCCTCAGCAGTTGCAGGCCTGAAACAAAATAAGGCCCACTGCCCACCCACTGTAACTAAGGCAGCTTAAGCTAACTTAAACTATAGTATTCGCTGCTAAATTATTATATTAGTTAAACTTAGTAAAGAAACTTTTCTGTCAGGAGTCCTGGACTCAGTGTCAGCAACACCACGTCTGCAGCCAGCAAGGGCTGCCTAAATCGTTTTTTTGAGGCAACTCAAGTTGTGAACAAAACAGACTCAGAGCTCAGCAAACAAGGCTCCTATCCGCTCAACGGCTATCTCCTCTATGAGATTTTCACGCCGTTGAGGGGGAGGAGGCTTGTGGGGGCGGTCACGTGACGCTAGTAGCGTATCAGAGGCGAGACTCACCCATGACAGGCAGACTGGGAGGAGCCAGAGCACAGGCTGAAGTCAGCTCGCACACTTCAGCCTGTGCGAATAGGGCTCAATTACCAGTGCCGGGCTGGGAGGAGCAACGCCTGCACAGTGATACATAGAGATCACTGTGCAGGATAGGGTTTTGCTTGATCGCACGTGCGATCAGTGACTGTGAGTGACAGAGACTCAGAGAGGAGGAGACGCTAGTGACTCACTGACTGATGCGGTCTCACTCTCTACGCTGGTGACGTCAGCGTCGGTCCGCCTGGGTCCTAGCTCCCTCCTGCTTCAAGACTTAGACAGACTATGGGGTTATCATGGTGTGGTGTGTGTGGTACCGTACTGACACTGACTTCACTGTACCTGGTGCTGAGGCAGCTAGTGGCTAACAAAAATAACAAAAAACACACACACACTGGGGGGTTCACGTGTGATTGTGCACAACTGGAGGAGCCTCCACTGTATATACATATACGAAAGTTCATAGGGATTTTCACTCTCACCTCTTAAGATACGAGCCAGTATCTTAAGTTAAGCTAGTTTATTGTGTACAGTGTCCCTTTCATCAGACCAATATATATATAAATTGTACCAAAATACCATCATATGAGAAAGGTACAGGTGTGGGCTGAAACGTCGGATGCAACTCAATACAATAAAAATTGTGTTGGATTATGATAAAGCTGAGGCTTTATGATTGGAATATATATATACACAGTATATATATATATATATATATATATATATATATATATATACACACTGTATAGTAAACCAGGCACTCTTGCTTAATTCAAATAAATTCTTTATTATCCGGTACTCCCAACGTTTCGGTCCTCACATTGGACCTTTGTCAAGGGTACAAATCTGTCAAAACAGTACACAGGTAATCACAAAAAGTTATACTTACATATTTACAATATCACACATGGAAACACAGAACAAATCATCAAACAGGAAGTGATGTCATACCTGATCCGGGTCCGGCTATCACATACTTCCCCTTCATTAACCAAAGACTTTAAGGCCCCAGGCCAAATAATAAGCCAATCAGAGCAGCAAGGCATAACTATCGCCCTGACAACCAGCAAGTGAACACTACCTGCAGCAAAATAAAAATATACTTGCAACCAAAAAAAGAAAAAATATTAAAACATTATTATTTTTACCAAAAGATATATCTAGAGCCGGATCAGAGATTGACAGACACTTATGGAATACACATCTATTACAAAAGTCTAAACCTAAACATAATATAGATGGAAGTGGCACAAGCATTGAAAAAATTATTTACACAGTACTATGCTCCTAAGCATACATATTTAATCTCACTTCAAATACAGCAAAAATATAGTGTAACAGTGGATCTCTATTTCTCAGAGAGAAAACATGATAATTTTACTTGTTTATTTAACCCCCATGGGACCATTGTTTGTAGGCGATATATCCACTCCACCTCCCTACAGAGTAACTGTTTTTTAGTGTCGCCCCTCTTGGATGGTGTTTAATCTGATCTATGGGCATACACCTCAGGTCAGCCACATCATGGTTAGCTTCCAAAAAATGTAAGACAACCAGGTGGTCACTTTTTTTATTTTTTAAGGCCTGTCTGATTGTAGATTTATGATTTGCTATTCTGTCCTTTAGGGGGCGCTCCGTTTTACCAACATACATTAACCCACATGGGCACTTAATTATATACACAACCATTTCAGATGAACAAGTTAACCTGTGCTTTAAGTGCATCATCTTCCAAGTACGTGGGTGTCCAAATGATTGCAAATATCAAAATTACTCTGGAGAGTTGATATAGGTTCAAATACTGAAAATGACTATCAGCATAAATGCATAATCAGAGGTGTCGGATGCGTAGCAAACGTTGCGGTGAAAAACAGCTGTGACTTGACAGTTCATACAATGAAATTGATGTGGCAAGTATCGTGCCATAATTATAAATACATTCATAACAAACTTCAACTATGAGAGATCCACTGGAGGCTATTGTGAATAAGGCAACTTTTATGAACTTTGCATAGCATATTTTAATAGTTTTAAACGTGTATAGTATTGACTCATATCCTGGTTCCTACAAATGTATTTTAATGTGTCTATAAATATTAACTAATAAAAAGAACTTAGGGATTTATATAAATTTTATTGTCTTGGTATATGCATATTTAATTGGGGTTTAGTTTAAAGGATAATTATTAAATATATTGTGTTATAACCCGGCCATATACTGACATATTATTATTTATAAGTATACATGTGTAGATTATTTGATGATATTCTTATACCCTGACAAGCCCTTTAGCCAATCTTACCGGACTTCAGATATTTCTTATCAAGCACGGGCAAAATATACCTCTCCAAGTGCTGTCGTATCTTCACCAGCTTGGCATCCTCATGGATCCGCTGTATCGTCCTGACGGTACTGTGTACCGCCCATCTCCATCATAGGATCATTTCCTCCAATCGCATGCAGACACCTGATCACACCTTCCCAAACAAGCGAGGAGCAGCGGACAGCTGGCAATATAAGCAAAATAAAGAAAAAAAGGCGTCCGCTGCGATATGATAAAACAAAACTTTAATAATATAAGGTTAAAACATGTTAACCATGGAAGCTTGGCAACAACATGCACGCAGTAGAAAGCGATGTGGCACTGTTGGCTTATGCGTTTCGTCTGAGAGCCGTAATCATAGCCTGCAGTGTAAAGTGTCACACCAAAATATATAATTACAATACAGTTCCTATTGGATAAAAGAATTAGTAAAAAAACACACCCACTTCATGTGCTGCAATTAACACTTGATATACTTACAACCAATGAGATGCAATATTAATCAAAAACTCCTAATCTAACATAGAATATTAGAGATAAACTGAAATTAATTCATAAAATGCCTATATTAGATAAACAGCTAGATATGACATAGTCACTTTACAACAGCTTCAAATTGAATCTGGCAATGAGGATGTGGGACACCGCAGCAGAGGCCCAGTTCTGAGAAAGAAATCCACATTCTATCCCATTCATAACTGTGGGAACATTATTGAAACTTTTTATAGCAGAGTTGAGAGAGATTTGGTATTACTTAAAGATAAAAATTTATTTCACAAACATAATCTGAGTCTTAGTGAAAAACCAGCTATTAAACAACTAAAGGACAATAATATGATTACAATATGTAAGGCAGACAAAGGGGGCATGACAGTAGTTATGGATCGTGACTGCTATGTCACAGAAGCTCTAAGACAGTTGAGTAATATTGATGAATACTCTGTTTTGAAAGGGGACCCACTCAATTATTTACTTTAGAACTTAAAGACATACTTGATGAGGGAGTGGAACAGGGGTTTCTGGATGTAGCTACTTTCCAATACTTGCTACCCGATAATCCGAAGATGCCCCTTTTCCACCACTTCCCCAAGGTTCATAAGTCCCTGGATAATGTCAAAGGCCATCCCATAGTGAGTGGGGTTGATTCCTTACTATTTAATATCTCCGAGTGGATAGACTGTATTTTTCAGCCCCTAGCTACTTCTTTGCCACTAAACATGTGTTACAGGTGATACAGGGAGTTGTATGGACAGAGCATTCTAAATGGTTAACTGTGGATGCAGTTTTGTTATATTCATCTATCCCCCATAATAAGGAACTTGAGGCCATTTGCTTATTTCTAGAATATTTTACTAACTACACAGAAGAATTTCAAGTTTACCTTGTTAAGGTTGTGGGTTTTCTTTTAACCCACAATTTTTTCTTGTTTGAGGGGGTATACTATCTCCAGAGATGTGCAACGGCCATGGGGGCGAACTTCACCCCCTCATATGCCAATTTATTTCTTGGATTTTGGGAGTTCTTCCACATCTTTGGGGATAGTAACCCCTTCCGTGCCTATATATCATTGTACAAAAGATATATAGACAATTTTATGTTTATTTGGACTGGATCTGATACACAGGTCACAGAATTATGTCATTATTTAAACATGAATGACATGGGCCTAAAGTTCACGTATGAACTTGGTACTAAGTCTATTAATTATTTGGACTTGACCTTAGAGGGGCAAATTGATGGTAATATCAAAACTAAGGCATATAGGAAACCCATTTTTGGTAATTCTGTGCTGTATGGCACCAGTTGCCATCCCAGACACGTCCCCCAGGCAATAGTGAAAGGAGAGTTCATTAGATTAAAACGAAATTGCTCAGATTCGAATTATTTCAATAAACTCTCCACCGATCTGGAAAGAAGACTCAAACAAATAAAATACTCTTACCAAGCTTTATCAGAAGCTAAAAATTCGGTGTCTGTCAGATTGAGGGAGAGTCTCTTGGAATCTAACCCCCCTCTAAAAAATGATAGAAATCAATTTGAAGGGGTGACGTTTGTAACCAGCCATAGTAACCAATTTCCCCAAATATGTTCTATAATTCGGAAACACTTTCAGATTTTGAAGGCAGATGACAATTTGGTAGAGACAGTTAAAAAGGGCCTGGGATGCTCCTACAAAAAGGGCCCTACATTGGGTTCAATTCTATCTCCCACTCTGTTAACTGCTAAAACAACAAACGCGAGTTAATGGTTAAGATATCTGGGTATGTACAAATGTAAACCATGTGACTATGTTAAAGTCACGACAACGTTCTCCAGTTTTGTGACAGGGAAAGAGTAGAACATCAAATCATGTCTAAACTGCACATCTAAATATGTGATTTACCTCATAGAGTGTATCCAGTGTGAAGTCCAATACGTTGGACTCACCTCCAGGGATATAAATACAAGGATTAGAGAAGATTTCTCCTCTTTTACGACTACTAGGTCAACCACCCCTATTGTTCAACACTTTGGGGTCTTTCATGGTGGCAATCTTACCACCTTCTCCTGGTGTGCTATCGAGAAAATTGTCAAGCCTAAAAGGGGTGGTAATATGGATCTTATCATGGAGAGGAGAGAAGCATATTGGATTTTTACATTGGGAACCAGGATTGCCAAAGGTCTCAATTCCAAATATGATACTATGAACATATGGGAATAGTACTTAGCACACACATATGTGTACATATTCCACATTTTCCTATTTATATAGTTTTATCATCTTTGTATATTTGGAGGCCCAAGAAGTTGTATTCACTTAGTTATATTGAGGTCTTTGATTCATGACTTTATGCTCTTTTGTACATAATATCAATTTATTTTGCTATATTTATATCAAATCAATTCATTTATCTTTAAAATTATGTTGCTTACTCTATCATCCTTATTATTCAGTATGGTTCCAGTTAAAGACTTCCCAGTTCTCCTGATATGTATTTGAATTAGGGAAGGTTGTTCATTATTTTCACTGTAACGTTCCATTCCAGTGTACATTTTCATAAGTGTCAATCTAATAGCTGTTTATGTAAAGTAGGCATTTTATGAATTCATTTTAGTTTATCTCTAATATTCTATTTTAGATTAGGAGTTTTTGATTAATATTGCATCTCATTGGTTGTAAGTATATCAAGTGTTAATTGCAGCACAGGAAGTGGGTGTGTTTTTTACTAATTCTTTTATCCAATAGTAAATGTATTGTAATTATATATTTTGGTGTGACACTTTACACTGCAGGCTATGATTATGGCTCTCAGCCGAAATGCGTAAGCCAACAGTGCCAAACTGCTTTCTACTGTGTGCATGTTGTTGCCAAGCTTCCATGGTTAACATGTTTTAATCTTATATTATTAAAGATTTGTTTTATCATATTGCAGCAGACGCCTTTCTTCTTTATTTTGTCCAAATGATTCCCCTAAAATCAAACTATTACAAGTGACCCGTCCTTCAGACCTATAACAACCAACTTTAGTATCCCAGGACTTATGTATATAACTGCCAATCGGGTCACTTTTGACCAACAGGTCCTTAAGGTTTCTGCCCCTTTTGAAACCCACAAGTGGGCGTTGACCTAACTTTTTATTGAGTAATGGGTCACTCTGTAGTAGGTGCCAATTCTTGTGAATTGCCTTTTTCATATTTACAGAATGTAGATTGTATCTAGGTGAGAAAACACATGAGGGAGGTCCATCATTGGGATTAGTGCCACAGGGTTCTTGTGTAATAATCACCTTAGCCCTATTGAGACACGCCTGCTGGTACCCTCTAGCCAAAAATGTATCCATCATTTCTCTTAACTTAATTCTCTTATGACAGGGTCTGAAACAATTCTTTTAACCCTATGTAGTTGGCTAATAGGCAAACTGTTAACCAGTCCCCTGGGATGGAAACTGGATGCCAGTAACAGAGTGTTTCTATCTGTCTCTTTAGAGTATAAGTCTGTGACTAAGCTGCCATTCTGTTTGATAATCATAACAAGTAATTTAGATGAGAATAACTTGCATTCATAGTGAAGCGAATCTTTGAATCAATCTTATTCAGCTTATTAATAAAGTCAGTCAGACTCTGCATATCTCCTGTCCATATTAGGAACAAATCATCAATGTACCTACAGTACATCCCAATGGACTGTGAATATAGTGGATAACTCAGGATGTGTCTCGTCTCATAATCATACATAAACATATTAGCAAATGAAGGCGCTACATTTGAACCCATTGCGGTTCCCATTAGTTGCATATAATAATCTTTCTCAAATTTAAAATAATTGTTGTTAAGGATACATCTTAGTAGTTTCTGCATATAGATAACATCAGGTCCCTGATATTTCTCACTTAAGGTAACCAAATCACCCACTATCTTAATTCCCTCTTCAATGGGGATATTGGTATATAAGCTAGACACATCTAGCGTAACTAATATAATGTCCTGAAAAGTATCTAAAGATACGTCATTTAACAGTCTCAAAAAATGACCAGTATCCTTTACAACAGTATCCAATTCCCATACACAGGGCTGAATATAATGGTCTATATATTGAACTAGAGGCTGCATTATTGAACCCCTAGCCGAGATGATTGGCCGACCTGGGGGATTAACAGGATCCTTATGTACTTACGGAATACAGTAAAGAATGGGTCTAATAGGATGTTTTTGTGTAAGAAATGATGCTGTGTCTTCATCAAAGTATACTGCATTTAACCCCTCATCAATGAGTTTGCACGCCTATTTCTGAATAGTTAATGTGGGATCAACCAACAGTTTCTCATAAACATTTACATCCTGTAATTGTGATAACACCTCATTCCTATATTTGTCATAATCAAATCATCAAACAGGAAGTGATGTCATACCTGATCCGGGTCCAGCTATCGCATACTTCCCCTTCATTGACCAAAGACTTTAAGGCTCCAGGCCAAATAACAAGCCAATCAGAGCAGCAAGGCGTAACTATCGCCCTGACAACCAGCAAGCAAAATGCCCATAGATCAGATTAAACGCCATCCAAGAGGGGGCGACACTAAAAAATAGTTACTATGTAGGGAGGTGGAGTTGATACATCGCCTACAAACAATGGTCTCTCTGAGAGATAGAGATCCACTGTTACACTATATTTTTTGCTGTATTTGAAGTGAGATTAAATATGTATGCTTAGGAGCATAGTACTGAGTAAATATTTTTTTCAATGCTTGTGCCACTTCCATCTATATTATGTTTAGGTTTAGACTTTTGTAATAGATGTGTATTCCGTAAGTGTTTGTCACTCTCTGATCCGGCTCTAGATACATCTTTTGGTAAACTAAGTTTAGTTTTAAGTGAGGTAATCGTTATCCTGGTTGCTGTAGTTGAAATAAAAGACAAAGCCCCGTACAACATCCTTTTGCAAGGTTTACGCTATGTGATTTTTTTCTTTTTCACATATGGAAACATTGCTGAAAAAATCTGATTATAACCATACTCCTGGAGGATACTAAGCAACAGCAAAAGAGGGAGAATAAAAGGCTGAAAAGTTCAACCATACAAGCAAGAGTACACGAAAAACATCAACAAAAATCAACAAGGCTCAAGAATAAGTTGGTTCTACCTTAAACAGGAATATGGTGGGAGGTGATCTGACATTGGAAGGCTATAAAGAGGACCCCCCCCCCCCCTTTTCGCTTTGAACATATACATTAGCTCATATGATTGAGGTAATATCTGGTAAGAAGGACAACCTCTACCTTTCTTTAATCACAATATGAAATCGGACTGTGTTATTTTAAGGGACAAGATAAAGAACTTTTTTTATGGAATATCTTAAGATTTGTTCAAGTGTGTATATATAATATGGTATGTCACTTATGACTGCAAGGCAGATAGAAATCTAATCAGTGCGCTGTTGTTTAATTAATTTTCGCTTTCATAATTTTATATATATATATATATATATATATATATATATATATATATATGAAAAACATTGGAATTTGAAATATTAATGTCTGGTTAGTGCACTTGAAAAAATGTGATTCGGTTTACACATGAGTAGGGTGTTTTTTCCCACTCCATTGAAGTGTATGGGGGAATACGTTAACATGGTCTCGATATTCTATCTTCAGCTATTTGATAGTGTTGGGTTAGGATGCGTGCAAAAACTTTTCATTTTCCACATGTAATATAAGTGCTACCTGACCCTCACAAAAAGCTTACTTCAAGTGGAGTTAGTTCATGACCCGGAGCAATAAATAGCACTCCACTCGTAATCTAGCCCTTAGTGGGGTGACTGTTTGACATGTTGATCTTAGTACTTATTTACTTTTCTGATAAGGCCTACAACCTTGTTCATTTGATTTGGCTTGCACAAATTATGTTCTTTCTTGTTTTTATTGCCAAGCTTGAGCCAGTGGAGGAATGTGCATGAACACTGACATGGACTTCTATTATGCACCCAAATGTCTATTTGAGCTTGTGTCAACATGGACACGGTACTCAATGCAATTGATCCTATTGTGTTCTTTTATATTGTACCTAGCGTGCTTATCTAGCCCTTGCCTGACCTGTGAAAATATGCTGCCAGTCTTGACCAAAGCAATGTGTAGGATAAATGAAGCTTGAAGGATAAATGTGTTGAGCACACTAGAGATATACTGATATTTTCAAAACTGTAGTGAGACATTTTGAAATGTACTATTTAGCAGATACATAACTTTTTTATTTTTAATTACTGACCCCATTTGAGCTTAATGTGGATACTGATGTAATAAGTAATTATATTTGAAAGGTTGCAATGATGACTGTATGGTTATTTGCATTTCATATATTATGAACTATTATTTAAGTTTTCAACGTTTCATTTTTTATCATTTATGGTATTTAATGGACTTTTAGGAATATATTTGTTGGTCTGTTAATAAATATAATATCAATGTAATATATACTTTTTTAATATATACATGCGTATTGGTCATGTTTAACACGATTACAAAACCCTATATCCAAACTTCTTGGGACCAGAAAAGGTTTGGATATCAGAAAAGTTTGGATTTTGGAATATCTGTGTATATATCTGCAAAATGGGACAGTATGGAGAAGGGATGGGACTAACAACAATATCTTATGTTATTTAGGCAAAACATATATGTCATAATACAGCTTAAAGCTTATATATTCAATATTTGTAATACTTTTGTATACATAGTTCCACCAGAAAGATGCACCAGTAATTAGACAGGTAATATTTGTTGTTTTAAATAAATATAGACTAGCATTTGCAAAGATACTAGCATAGAAGATTGTGATGTACTTGTGGGGAAATTTTTTTATTTTTAATTATTTTATTTGTAAAAAAATATTAATGAAAAATTCTAGATTTTGGTATTCTAGATTTGGGGATTCCTACCTATATATAGAATCTGTTTACAGAAAGTAAGTACTCTGAAATATATATGCATATACAAAGGCTAGATTAGAAGTGGAGTGCTATTGTTAGCGATAGGAGCATAAACGCGATCGCGAGGTCGAGGTATACTTTATGCTCAAATCCACATTGCACGTTGAGTGCTATAAAAATTACTGCAAATTTGTTTGTGAGAACTTGTGGTAATTTACGCTCCCCATATTTTCTATGGGGAGCCTAAAAAGCTAATTTGGGCTTGTATTACAAATCAAAAGTAAATGCAATCATGCAAGCGCAATCTCATTTACCGCTCAAACTTTTTACGGGACTTTAAAGGTTGCATTAAGAGATGGTCTAGATAAAACAGTTACACTAAACTACACTAATCACCACTAAACCACCATCCATCCACATCACAAACTATCTAAATAAACTATCAACCCTTAAACCACCATCCCCCACATCGCAAAGTAACTAACTATACAATTATCCCCTAAACCGCCATCACCCTACATCGCAAAGTACCAAACTATACTATTAACACCTAAACTTCCATCATCCCACATCGCAAAGTGCCTAACTATAATATTAACCCCTAAACCGCAATACCCCCATATCGCAAAGTATCTATCAGCTAGATTACAAGTTTGGCGTTATGATTGAAAAAGCAGTGTTATGGCCCATAACGCTGCTTTTTCCCTAATGCTGCTATTACAAATCTTGTCGGTATAAGTGTACCGCACACCTTTTAGCCAGTCATGAAACGTCAGTACCGAACTTTTAAAAAAGTCCTTTTTTAAATGGGACTCACATTGCGCCGGTACTACGGGTTTGCCTGGGAGGCCAAAAAGTGAGCGATACATCCTATACTGACAAGATCCGTACCGCCATCTAAAGTCAGTAGTTATGAGTTTTACGTTACAAAGCTGTAGCATAAAACTCATAACTAAAGTGTTAAAAAGTACACTAACACCCATAAACTACCTATTAACCCCTAAACCAAGGCCCTCCTGCATCGGACACACTATAATAAATGTATTAACCCCTAATCTGCCGCTCTGGACATCGCCGCCACTATAATAAACCTATTCACCCCTAAACTGCCACCCTCCCGCATCGCAAACACTATAATAAATTTATTAACCCATAATCTGCCGCTCCGGATATCGCCGCCAATATAATAAACCTATTAACCCCTAAACCGCAAGCCCCCGACAGCGATATATACTAAAATAAACTATTAACCCCTAAACCTAACGACTCCTAACTTTATATTAAAATTATAATTTCCCTATCTTAAATTAAATTAAAACTTACCTGTCACATTAAATAAATTAATTTTAAACTAACAATTAAACTAACGCCTAGATTTAGAGTTTGGCGTTAGCCGTCAAAAGCAGCGTTAAGGGCTCCTAGCGCTGCTTTTTACCTCCCGCTGGTATTAAGAGTCAGCCAGGAAAGGGTCTAAAGCTCACTTCCAAGCCGCAACTTTTCCATACCGCAGATCCCCTTACGCCAATTGCGTATCCTATCTTTTCAATGGGATCTTCCTAACGCCGGTATTTAGAGTCTTGGCTGAAGTGAGCGGTAGACCCTCTACCGACAAGACTCCAGCCGCAGAAAAAAGTCAGGAGTTAAGAGCTTTATGGGCTAACGCCGCTTCATAAAGCTCTTAACTACTGTGCTCTAAAGTACACTAACACCCATAAACTACCTATGTACCCCTAAACCGAGCCCCCCCACATTGACGCCACTATAATAAAAAATTTTAACCCCTAATCTGCCGACCGCACATCGCCGCCACCTACATTAACCCTATGAACCCCTAATATGCTGCCCCTAACATCGCCGACACTTACATAATATTTATTAACCCCTAATCTGCCCCCCCAACGTCTCCGCTACCTTACCTATACTTATTAACCTCTAATCTGCCAACCGGACCTCGCCGCCACTCTAATAAATGTATTAACCCCTAAACCGCCGCACTCCCGCCTCGCAAACCCTATAATAAATAGTATTAACCCCTAATCTGCCCTCCCTAACATCGCCGCCACCTAACTTCAAGTATTAACCCCTAATCTGCCGACCGGACCTCGCCGCTACTATAATAAATGTATTAACCTCTAAAGCTAAGTCTAACCCTAACCCTAACACCCCCCTAAATTAAATATAGTTTTATTCTAACGAAATAAATTAACTCTTATTAAATAAAGTATTCCTATTTAAAGCTAAATACTTACCTGTAAAATAAACCCTAATATAGCTACAATATAACGAATAATTATATTGTAGCTATTTTAGGATTTATATTTATTTTACAGGCAACTTTGTATTTATTTTAACTAGGTACAATAGCTATTAAATAGTTATTTACTATTTAATAGCTACCTAGTTAAAATAATTACAAAATTACCTATAAAATAAATCCTAAATTACAATTAAACCTAATCAATCAATAAATTAATTAAATAAATTAACTACAATTACATACAATTAAAAAAACTAAACTAAATTACCAAAAAAAAAAAACACTAAATTACAAAAAATAAAAAAAGATTACAAGAATTTTAAGCTAATTATACCTACTCTAAGCCCCCTAATAAAATAACAAAGCCCCCCAAAATAAAAAAAATTTCCTACCCTAATCTAAATTTAAAAAGTTAACAGCTCTATTACCTTACCAGCCCTTAAAAGGGCTTTCTGCGGGGCATGCCCCAAAGAAATCAGCTCTTTTGCTTGTAAAAACCCCAACAATAACACCCCCCAACATTACAACCCACCACCCACATACCCCTACTCTAACCCAAACCCCCCTTAAATAAACCTAACACTACCCCCCTGAAGATCTCCCTACCTTGAGCCGTGTTCACCCAGCCGGGCATCGATGGACCAAAAGAAGACATCCGGAGCGGCAGAAGTCTTCATCCTATCTGGTCAGAAGAGGACATCCGGACCGGCAGACATATTAATCCAAGCGGCATCTTGTATCTTCATCCATCCGACGAAGAGCGGCTCCATCTTCAAGACCTCCAGCGCGGAACATCCTTCTTCAATGACGACTACCCGACGAATGAAGGTTCCTTTAAGTGACGTCATCCAAGATGGAGTCCCTCGAATTCCGATTGGCTGATAGGATTCTATCAGCCAATCGGAATTAAGGTAGGAAAAATCTGATTGGCTGATTGAATCAGCCAATCAGATTCAAGTTCAATCGGATTGGCTGATCCAATCAGCCAATCAGATTGAGCTCGCATTCTATTGGCTGATCAGAACAGCCAATAGAATGCAAGCTCAATCTGATTGGCTGATTGGATCAGCCAATCCGATTGAACTTGAATCTGATTGGCTGATTTTTCCTACCATCTTGGATGACGTCACTGAAAGGAACCTTCATTCGTCGGGTAGTCATCGTTGAAGAAGGATGTTCCATGCCGGAGGTCTTGAAGATGGAGCCGCTCCTCGTCGGATGAATGAAGATAGAATATGCCGCTTGGATGAAGATGTCTGCTGGTCCGGATGTCCTCTTCTGCCCGGATAGGATGAAGACTTCTGCCACTCCGGATGTCTTCTTTTGGTCCATCAGTGCCCGGCTGGGTGAACACAGCTCAAGGTAGGGAGATCTTCAGGGGGGTAGTGTTAGGTTTATTTAAGGGGGGTTTGGGTTAGAGTAGGGGTATGTGGGTGGTGGGTTGTAATGTTGGGGGGTTGGTATTGTGTTTTTTTTTACAGGCAAAAGAGCTGATTTCTTTGGGGCATGCCCCGCAAAAAGCCCTTTTAAGGGCTGGTAAGGTAATAGAGCTGTTAACTTTTTTAACTTAGAGTAGGGTAGGGATTTTTTTTTATTTTTGGGGGCTTTGTTTTTTTTTTTTATAAAGATTTTTATTGAGGTTATGTAGATAGCAAACAATAAACAAAACTTCATTGGCATATATACATTGGGTACAATGATAATTGTTGAGCTTTTACAGTCATATAAAAAGAATGGCATTACCATGTACATGACAGCGTATAATTAGAAAGACAGTAGAGTACTTTTGTACAAAACATTGAATATGCATATGGGAACCTCATATTCTATTTTTATGTAGGAAATGGAAGCACCTCAAAAAGACTAGCAGACCACTTATGGGCCTATGTACTTTAAATGAATAGGAAGAGGAGCTCTAAAGATACATACGGTCACTTTTGGTCCTTAGAATTAAGTTAATATCATATGACGAACTGTGTCACATGCAATTATATGCAAGAACAGCAGTATATACAACAATATTATATGTCATAAGTAATGAGAGTATAAATCATTGCATAGAGTACTTCAAAAATAAAATTACATAAGTATGGTTAGAACTCTCGGCTGGAAATATATACAGTATGAAACCTCATATTTCAGAATTTAGGGCTAGGAATACCTATACCAAGCAAAGTTCCACTTAACTGACTGATCGAATGGGCCACAAAATGTACTTATGAACAATGAACACATCTGTATTACCATCTAATAAGTGAAATAAAAGTAAAAATAATAAAAGAGCATTGCCCTACACAGCTCTCTTTAGGTCACCATCACTCCTCTATTTTAAAGACTGCATAGCAGACATATCTATTACAGACTTAGAAGTTTCTGCTGTAGATAATGTGCTGGATATATAGTTATGAAACTTATTAGCTCAGTCTAGACTACTTATTAAGTAACGCTATTGTAAGCAGGAGTATATGTCAGTGAAGCTCTCCTAAACAAACATGGTGAAGTATACATTATGGGGTAAGGTTATCAAGCTGTTTATACACAAATATTAAACTGCTCTAATCAGGACTAGTAAAAGTATAAAACCTCCTGCACTATGCAAACATATAAACAGAAACTGCCTTAGGTAAACAAATTAATGTACAATATACCAAAGGGTGAGTGTTAATGAACAGTGTTGTGTCAGGTAGTTAATATATGTTTAGACCACATCTAGTGTTCTTTTCTTATGAGCAACTTATAGTGCTATCTTTAGATAAACATTCCTATATGTACATTCCAAATGAGCTGGTGCAGATCAACTTATCTAACATGAAGGTAACAGTGTTTCTCTAGGCAGGATAAAGCAAGTGACTTTGTATATAACAGACGTTAAAATGCTGAATAAAGATAGAAAAGTTCTAAGGCTTTAGAGTTTTTACTCGTCTGTAAACTTCAGACCATCCAGTCGTCATAAGCAGTGCCATATGGAAGAACAGTATATTATAAGTCTCCTTAGAATAACTTTGAGGAGCATTCCGGAGCAAGTAAAGTTTGCAGCCTTACCCCACACCCACTCTCCTCATCTTGTGGTCAGACAATAGAATGAGCTGCCGTTCACAGGGCCTGGGGGAAATGCAAGAGTCACTCTCAGTTGCTCCATCTCCGGTTAGGAGCCGCTCACTCCCGGTCCCGTAGCTCAAGTCCCCATCTGTATACCACATCACTTTAAGCTGGGACAGAAAGCCGTAGCTTCCGCTGTACCTGGCTTCTGCATATTCTCTCCGGTCCTCCAACACAATCACACTCCGCTCACCGGGATCAGCTGCCTCTTCCGTGGCATGAACCGGGAGTTGAAATGGCTTAGCTGAAACTTGGAATGAGGCAGGAGCAGAGTCGGCCCAAGGCAATGACTCATCAATAGTAGTGTGGTGCTGCTCCTCCAAATACAACTCAGACTGCATGGGGTGTTGTGGGAGCTCTCGATCCGGTACGCTGATCGGCTGATGTTCCCCTAAGCAGGCTCCAATAGTCTGAAGGATCTCCGCTTCAAAGTTATTAAATAAAGCTTGCAACTTTAAGGATAGGGTGTCCATAGTAGATTTAGAATGTTCCATGTTAGACTTATGTAAGTCAAAATATACTGCATTCACTCGAAAATGAAAGCAGGTTAAACGTAGACAGCTATTATTGCTGTTCCTCCTGTTGTTACAGGAAAATGGGGAGGGCGCGATGAAGGCTCAGGCCGTTAGTTAGCCTCTGCTTCGCACATCATCAAAGAAGGTCTTACAGGCTAAATCTCATCATAGAACAAATATCAAATTGCTTCACATTAGTTAAACTTCTCAGAGTAATGTTGTTGTAGTTAGAAGATGGGTCCAAGCAGCGGAAAATAGCGGATTCCCCAGCTCCTGTCATTAGCCTTGAAGGAAAGCAGCCATCTTAGCCGCTGTTCGGACACGCAGGGGGGCTTTGTTATTTTATTAGGGGGCTTAGAGTAGGTGTAATTAGCTTAAAATTCTTGTAATCTTTTTTTACTTTTTGTAATTTAGTGTTTGTTTTTTTGGTAATTTAGTTTAGTTTATTTAATTGTATGTAACTGTAGTTAATTTATTTAATTAATTTATTGATAGTGTAGTGTTATGTTTAATTGTAACTTAGGTTAGGATTTATTTTACAGGTCATTTTGTAATTATTTTAACTAGGTAGCTATTAAATAGTAAGTAACTATTTAATAGCTATCGTACCTAGTTAAAATAAATACAAAGTTGCCTGTAAAATTAATATAAATCCTAAAATAGCTACAATATAATTATTTGTTATATTGTAGCGATATTAGGGTTTATTTTACAGGTAAGTACTTCGCTTTAAATAGGAATACTTTTTTTAATAAGAGTTAATTTATTTTGTTGAATAAAATTATATTTAACTTATGGGGGTGTTAGGGTTAGGCTTAGCTTTAGGGGTTAATACATTTATTAGAGCAGCGGCGAGGTCCGGTCGGCAGATTAGGGGTTAATACTTGAAGTTAGGTGGCGGCGATGTTAGAGAGGGCAGATTAGGGGTTAATACTATTTATTATAGGGTTTGCGAGGCGGGAGTGCGGCGGTTTAGGGGTTAATACATTTATTAGAGTTGCGGCGAGGTCTGGTCGGCAGATTAGGGGTTAATAAGTGTAGGTAAGGTAGCGGCGACATTGGGGGGCAGATTAGGGGTTAATAAATATAATGTAGGTGTCGGCGATGTTAGGGGCAGCAGATTAGGGGTACATAGGTATAATGTAGGTGGCAGCGATGTGCAGTCGGCAGATTAGGGGTTAAAAATTTTTATTATAGTGGTGGCGATGTGGGGGGGGCCTCGGTTTAGGGGTACATAGGTAGTTTATGGGTGTTAGTGTACTTTAGAGCACAGTAGTTAAGAGCTTTATGAACCGGCGTTAGCCCAGAAATCTCTTAACTACTGACTTTTTTCTGCGGATGGAGTCTTGTCGGTAGAGGGTCTACCGCTCACTTCAGCCAAGTCTCTAAGTACCGGCGTTAGGAAGATCCCATTGAAAAGATAGGATACGCAATTGGCGTAATGGGATCTGCGGTATGGAAAAGTCGCGGCTTGGAGGTGAGCGTTAGACCCTTTCCTGGCTGACTCTAAATACCAGCGGGCGGTAAAAAGCAGCGTTAGGAGCCCTTAACGCTGCTTTTGACGGCTGACGCCAAACTCTAAATCTAGGCGAATGTGTTTCCCCATAGGAAACAATGGGGCTGTGTTAGGAGCTTAACGCTGCTTTTTTGCAGGTGTTAGGTTTTTTTTCCTCCCAAACTGCCCCATTGTTTCCTATGGGGGAATTGTGCACGAGCACGTTTTTCCAGCTAGCCACTACCGTAAGCAACGCTGGTATTGAGAGTTGAAGTGGCGATACAGCATACTGTGAGTATGGAGCAATCCCAAAATGCGTCCTTGGTTGGGATGTGTGCCGCACTGTTACTTTCTTGGTTTTAATACTTTTTTGTATGCTGTGGCCCACGATGGGAAACTTTTAATATTAATAAAGTGGTGTTGATTGAGTCATTCTGGATTTTTCATTTCTGCCGTATGTACTCACACCACATACCGAGACAGTGAACCCTGACCCGGAAGTGCTTGCGTTAGAAGGTAAACGAGGAATAAAGTTGAAGAGTCAGTAAGCGCTATGGTGCCTGACAACCTCATGGAGGTGAGACGAACACATAATGTGTATTGACTAGGATATGTATTATGATTCCACACTTATTGCAGATGATACACGGAACTGCGGATACATTTGAGATCATTTTAGCCTCTCCAGGAGCCTGAAATAATGTGGCCTGCAAGATGGCCAACTCACCTTATTCCCACAGGTGGATGTACAGAGCAGTCCTAACCTGGAGAAGGAAGCCCTGACTGTGACGCAATATGCAGGAAACCCCCTATTACAGAGGAGGCGAAAGGGAATTCAGCACTCTTTTAAATGTCGAAACAAATAATTTTGGGGGGAACTTCCGGGAGGCGGCCATGATAGGTCGCACATCACCACTCTGCTCCAGCCTTTGCATTATTTTCCTCTAATATAATATTCTAGATGGCTCATTTATTTGTCACATAGCCTGATTTCCGCAAAACTAAAGATCCTGCTTTAGATGAGCCTACTATATCTCAAAGGACTATGACTTGGAGCACCCGGAGCACATTCTAAGGCTGAGGCCTTTCATTCACCCCCCGGCGAGGTGCCCTCAGGCCTCGTCATTAGGCGGCACGTAGTGCTGAACTTTAAGCATCTTACATCTAACAGTATGTGGTACTTAGGTGCCTTTATTATTCAAAAGCATAGATTTTCCCCTAGCAACAGGAGGAACAGTTCATAAATATATTTGAGAATATACACCTATGCCGATGCATCTTTTTCTGTGAGGGCTTACTATGGAGACCGCTAAGGATATAATTGAAAACATACGCTGCCTGCTAGAAAGCTACCTAACTGCATATGAAGCAACACTCGGTGAAGAATTCAAGCTTGGTGGAGATAGCACTTCCGACCAGCCAAATTCAATTGATGCAGCCTCACATTCTGAGGCGGGTGGTGGCGCTTTGGGGCCCCGGCGCCGGCCACTCGCCGATGTTGGTCTGTCAGCAGTACCTAGAGATGGCTCGAAAGTGTTGAAGCTACAATGCAAAGAAGAAGCGACTGTGTCTGTTGTGAAGGTGGCAGGACATAGTGTGTGTATACTGGAGGATTGGACACTCCGTTCTATTGGCGACTCCGCTGGAGCTTCTACTAAAAAGTCTGACAACGTGCCGTTTCAGCCACTAGTCCCTCCAGGACCCGAGCTTACACAGCTTGATGACTACAGTGCTACATCTCCTGTCACCATTTGACTGCAGGTGACCAAAGGATCATGGGAATGGCGCCTAATTGGAACACCTCACAGAGTATCTGTTTCCCGAGTCCTAGATGAATATCACAAGCGAACAGTGAGATCCGGAATCGGATGACCTGCATTTCATTGCTAAGCTGACATCAGACTTGCAATATGTTAATGTTATGTTCCATGCTCAGTTGCTATGGCTTCATTGCAAATGGTGCATTTTAGTATAATTTAAAGGTTAGCCTCTGTCAGTAATTATGGACGGAAGGGGAGCTGCCGGTTTGGAAGGGGGGAAAGCTCAGAGACATTTTTGTTGTAGTTCCCGTACTGTTGTCTTGACGGTCTCTAGATCCCTGTTATTATTTATTTGCTGAGCTTCTGTATTGGGACTCATAGACATCCACAACAGAGAGCTATAAAAATTGTTATTTTTCTCTTTAGGACCCTACATCTATTGGTGTAGCTGAGCCTATCCACATCGTTGAATCTTTACTTACTGTTGCAGCAGAACAAAGCATGTGATAATGTCATATGAGGATTACTACCATTTTTCTGTTTGCGGCCGAAGCAGAATTTCTGGTTCATATTGCAATAGACAGTGTTGTCCTGCTAGGTTCCTACATTGCTGCCTATACTCCATTAGTTCTAATAAGCTCATTCAACTTTGCAATAGATAGCCCTGAACTATCATGATTTCCCATTATACTATATTTACATACCTTTGTTTGTGGACTCTCCCTATTCAACTATCATGCATGCTATTGCCTATATCCTAGGTGGTAAAGTTTGGCTAAACATAATTTATGTATGTTAATGTTAGGAACGCTGTATGTTTGAAATTTTGATGTTGACTATCTCATGTCCTGCTTTTAAACTATAAGTATATTCCCTAGTTATTCTGTAGTTTGCAACCTAAATAGTTAGTGAGGAATCTTATATTGTAACCTGGTTACTAACTTATCCGGGTCTCTAGCTTTTGTTCAGAGGTCTGTATTTAAACACAACTGACAATAATAATTAGTTTCCACCCTTCACAGGATAAGTTCGGTTGGCCTAATTATTACTAGCATCACTAAACTCCACACTACACACTTCAGAAGATAATCCCCTATAACATGCTCTGAGACTAAACGGATACCAAGCGGGTTCCATAATTACTCCCTGTAGAAGGTGTTTAATAGATTAGTTATGTGCTTCAGTGGCCTGAATATATGAAGCTTAGGTCTCTACTGGTAAGCTCAAACTACTGTTGTATAATCTCCCAATATGCACTTTTACAGATCCTTATCTTATTATGGGGTATCACAGTAACATTATATTACTCTACTTGTTCCAATATTCTAACATAAATCTATTATAGATTACAAAGGAAGAGAAAAGAAATAAAAATAAAAGTAGAAGTTCAACATATGAGATCCAAGAGTGGTCTCTTCCAACCAAAGGGTACCTCCTGTAACTTTGCACTTTCTATATTCATAGGAGGTCCAAGAGTGGCCTCAGTTATCAACTAGGAGGTGAACAGTTTTGACAGACAAGCATCACATACATACTCTCATGATATGTCATAACATTATTATATTCTGTTTATTCTAATTTCTTATTGCCTGTATGTTTATTACCAGTTCTTCTTTGTATTTTCTTTTGATGGCATGACATGTATGTAAGCCTTTAACTGAACTTCAATAAAAAAAAAAAAAAAAAAAGAGTTGAAGTGGCGGTAAATATGCCTTTACGCTCCCTTTTTGGAGCCTAACGCAGCCCTTCAGAGAACTCTAAATACCAGCGTTGTCTTAAGGGTGTGCTGGAAAAAAAAGCAGCATTAGCTACGTGGGTCTTTACCGACAAAACTCTAAATCTAGGCGTATGATAATTATTAAACTACAATTAAACTAACTACCAATTAAATTAAACTAAACTACACATTAAAAAAAAATCATAACACTACTCTAAAAATTACAAAAGTATCTAATTACAAAAAAATTTAAATAACTAAATTACAAAACCCCCCCCACTAAATTACGAAAAATAAGAAACAAATGATCAAAAATAAAAAAGAATTAAACCTAATCTAATAGCCCTATCAAAATAAAAAATTCCCCCCAAAATAAAAAGTAAACCCTAGCCTACAATAAACTACCAAAGGCCCTTAAAAGGGCCTTTTGTGGGGCATTGCTCCAAAGAATTCAGCTCTTTTACCTGTAAAAAAAAATACAAACACCCCCCCAACAGTAAAACCCACCACCCCCACAACCAACCCCCACAAATAAAGTAACTATCTAAAAAAACTAAGCTCCCCATTGCACTGAAAAAGGGCATTTGTATGGGCATTTCCCTTAAAAGGGCATTTAGCTCTTTTACATGCCCAGACCCTAATCTAAAAAATAAAACCCACCCAAAAAACTCTTAAATAAACCCAACACTAACCCCCGATGACTCACTTACAGTTATTGAAGTCCCACTTGAAGGATCCATCCAGCCGGCAAGAAGTCTTCATCCAGGTGGCCTCTTCAATCTTTATCCAGCCGGTAAAGTCCTCATCGATGTGGCAAGAAGTCTTCACTCAGATGGCATCTAGTATCTTCATCCATCTGGCGAGGAGCGGGTCCATCCTGAAGACAACCGGCCCGGAGCATCCTCTTAATACGGTCGCCACCGTAAACTAGGATTGAGCTCTCATCCTATTGGCTGATTGGAACAGCCAATAGAATGAGTGTTGCTCAAATCCTATTGACTGATTGGAACAGCCAATAGGATTTTAGCAGCTCTAATCCTATTGGCTGATTGAAATCTTTCAGCCAATAGGAATGCAAGGGACGCTATCTTGGATGAAGTCACTTGCATTGAAGTTCCAGTTTACGGGGCGACCATATGAAGAGGATGCTCCATGTCGGATGTCTTCAGGATGGACCCGCTCCGCGTCGGATGGATGAAGATAGAATATGCCGTCTCGATGAAGACTTCTTGCCGTATCGATGAGGACTTCACCGGCTGGATGAAGATGGAAGAGGCCGTCTGGATGAAGACTTCTTGCCGCATGGATGAGGACTTCGCTGGCTGTATGAATCCTTCAAGCGGGACTTCAAGAACTGTAAGTGGATCGTCGGGGGTTAGTGTTAAGTTTTTTTAAGGTTTTTTTGGGTGGGTTTTATATTTAGTTTAGGGTTTGGGCATGTAAAAGAGCTAAATGCCCTTTTAAGGGCAATACCCATTCAAATGCCCTTTTCAGGGCAATGGGGAGCTTAGGTTTTTTTTAGATAATTATTTTATTTGGGGGGTTGGTTGTGGGGGTGGTGGGTTTTACTGTAGGGGAGTGTTTGTATTTTTTTTACAGGTAGTTTATTGTAGGCTAGGGTTTTTTTTATTTTGGGGGGCTTTTTTATTTTGATAGGGCTATTAGATTAGGTGTAATTCTTTTTTATTTTTTGATAATTTGTTTCTTATTTTTGTGATTTAGTGTTTGTTTTTGGAAATTTTTTTTTTTTGGTAATTAGATACTTTTTGTAATTTTTAGAGTAGTTTTAGGATTTTATTAGTTGGGTTGGTTGTGGGGGTGGTGGGTTTTACTGTTGGGGGGGTTGTATTTTTTTTAAAGGTAAAAGAGCTGATATCTTTGGGGCAATGCCCCACAAAAGGGCCTTTTAAGGGCCATTGGTAGTTTATTGTAGGCTAGGTTTTTTTTATTTTGGGGGGGGCTTTTTTATTTTAATAGGGCTATTAGATTAGGTGTAATTCTTTTTTATTTTTGATAATTTGTTTCTTATTTTTTGTAATTTAGTTTTTTTTTTGTAATTTAGTTATTTTATTTTTAGTAATTTTAGTATTTAGTTTGTTTTGTAATGTTAGGTTTAAGTGTAAGGTAGTTAGGTCTTATGTCACAGGTAGGTTTGCATTTATTTTAACTAGGTAGTTATTAAATAGTTAATAACTATTTACTAGCTAGTCTACCTAGTTAAAATAAATACAAACGTACCTGTGAAATAAAAATAAAACCTAAGCTTCTACAATATAACTATTAGTTATATTGTAGCTAGCTTGGGTTTTATTTAACAGGTAAGTATGTATTTAGTTTTAAATAGGTATTATTTAGTTAATAATTGTAACTTTAATTTAGCTATATTTTAATTATGTTAAAGTTAGGGGGTGTTAGGGTTAGGGGTAAGTTAGGGTTAGGATTACGTTAGAGTTAGTGTTAGGTTTAGGGGTTAATGGAATTTTTTAGTGGTGGTGTGGGATTCCAGACGTTTAGGGGTTAATAACTTTAGTATAGTGGCGGCGACATCGGGAGCGGCAGATTAGGGGTTAATAACTGTATGTAGGTGGCGGCGATGTCGGGGGCAGCAGATTAGGGGTTAATATCTGTATGTAGGTGGCGGCAATATCGGGGGCATCAGATTAGGGGTTAATAACATTATGTAGGTGGCAGCAATGTCAGGGGTGGCAGATTAGGGGTGTTTAGACTCTGGGTTTATGTTAGGGTGTTAGGTTTAAACGTAACTTTTTATTTCCCCATAGACATCAATGGGGCTGGGTTACGGAGCTTTTCATTCCGCGATCGCAGGTGTTAGGCTTTTTTTTGCCAGCTCTCCCCATTGATGTCCATGGGGAAATCGTGAACAAGCACGTCAAAGCAGCGCTTGATTTCGGTCCGGTATGGAGCTCAACGCCACAATATCACCCGCACAAGCCTTATTTTTTTAAACTTGTAATAGCAGCGCTATAGGGAGGCGAAATAACGTGCTTTTGTGGCAGTCGTTAAAATCCCTATAGTGCTCAAAACTCGTAATCTAGCTGTATATTATTAACCCCTAAACCGGCATTCCCCCACATTGCAAAGTAATAAACTATCATCTCACCCCCGCTACTCTAACACCCAATAACTTAACCCAAATTAAAATACCCCTAAATTTACACAAAAAAACTAACTTTAAAAAAACAACTTACCTGTAAAATTGAATAAAAACCTAATCTTACCTTTTTTAAAAAAACTAACAATACTAAAAATAAAAAACCTAACATTAAAAAAAAATAAAACCTAACATTACAATTTTTTTTATATTAACCCCTCTAACAATACACCCCCCAAATAAAAAAAAACTATCTAAAAAAACCTAAACTAAAAAAGTGCCCTGAAAAGGGAATTTGGATGGGCATTGCCCTAAAAGGGCATCCAGCTCTTTTGCTGCCCATAAAAAAACAAAACTATTTTAAAAAATAAAACCTGCCCAAAAATAAAAAAAAACTAACACTAACCCATAAAAATACTCCCCAATGATGGCGGCGCCAGTCCATCTTCTTCATCCAGGTGGTGGTCCATCTTCATCCAGGCAGCGGTGGCAGCGGCAGTGGTCCTCATCTTGCAAGCTTCAACTCGGAGGTCCTCTTCATACAGTCTCCAGCCGCACACATAGAAACATAGAATTTGACGGTAGTTAAGAACCAAAAAGGCCCATCAAGTCTACCCATATTACATGTTACTTTTTCCTTAGGATAACCTAATGCATGTCCCAGGCATTTTTAAATTCCTTTACAGTCTTTGTGTTTACCACCTCAAATGGAAGTTTATTCCATGAATCCACCACCCTTTATGGAAAAAAATGCTTCCTCAAATTTCTCCTGAATCTGCTACCCTCTAACTTTAGATTGTGACCCCTTGTTTTGGCATTTATTTTTTTGTGAAATATGCTTTCAGCTTCAATTTTATTAAGTCTCTTCATATATTTGAAGGTTTCTATCATGTCACCTCTTTCCTTTCTATCCTCTAAACTATACATAATAGTTAATGTGAGGTACCCCTTTTAAATGGGGGCTGGGTACATTTACATTCCTATCGGCTGATTTGAATCTTCAAATTCAAATCAGCCAATAGAATGAAATGATTTTTTTTTCTAACACTCCACTCGCACCAACTTTATAGCCCTAAAACTGCGTAGTGCAGTAATTTTTTTATTTAAAAAAGGTACAGTTTTTTAAATAAAAAAACGATAATGCCCTAAATTTTCAGGGTATTTGGGGTACCTTTAGAAGATATAATCTCTGGTTTTTATTCTAAATAAATATTTATATATATATATATATATATCTGTATATAACTATACCTATATATCTATTCCTATTTATATTTTACATAAACGTTATCATATATATATATATATATATATATATATATATATCAATATATATTTAATAATACAAATGAAAAAAAAATCCATGTGAAGAACATAGTAATGTAAAATATACATAAGGTTTTAGGTTAAACACTGTGACACGTTATGAAAACATTAAATATAAATTATTAAAAAAAGATTAATATTAATTATTAAAAATTATTATAAATAATATAAAAAATATCTATTCTATATATCTATCTTTCTATCTGTCTATCTATTCCATGGATTATTTATATATTTTTTACAGTATCTACAATAATAATAATAGTAATAGTAATTATAATAAATGTGCTTTGTTCTCTTGGTAGTCTTTGATGAAAAGGATATCTAAGTAGGTTTAGGAGCAGCAATGTACTCCTGGGAGCTAGCTGCTGATTATGTTGTTCCTTCAACAGATACCAAGAGAATGAAGCAAATTTCATAATAAGAAAAAACTACAGATCCCGAGGCCGGTGATCTGATAGAGGAGCGCTCTCTAAAAATAGTGAATGAAATAAATATGTATATATACAAAAAATCAATGAGGGTGATGAATGTGAATGTAATGTGAAACAATCAACTGAAAAAAATGATATCAAACAATATGCTGTAAAGAATAAAAATTGGTATACCAATGTAAAAATGTTATATGATCAACAATTAATGCAACATATGCACCATGCAAATAGTATCAATAGAGTCAATGGAAAGCTCTTATATTGAAAAGACTTGCTTATTAAGTTGTCCAATAGTAGGTGATTCCACAGTCGTTGGTGTGTAAGGAATATACAACCGATAATGACAGTATCGATTCGGCAGCTCCTCTTGACCCGGTGCAAGGAAAATCTACAAAGTTGGAAACAAAAGAGGGCGCCTCATAGTGTGGTATGGCCTTAACAATAAGGTGGGTATAATGGTAAAGAGATGCTTACCAGAAATAGTGGCACTGTGCTGTGACCAGTGCTAACAAACGGACTGACACTTACCAGAAATAGTGGCACTGTGCTGTGACCAGTGCTAACAAACGGACTGACACTTTACCAGAAATAGTGGCACTGTGCTGTGACCAGTGCTAACAAACGGACTGACACTTACCAGAAATAGTGGCACTGTGCTGTGACCAGTGCTAACAAACGGACTGACACTTACCAGAAATAGTGGCACTGTGCTGTGACCAGTGCTAACAAACGGATACCAGAAATAGTGGCACTGTGCTGTGACCAGTGCTAACAAACGGACTGACACTTACCAGAAATAGTGGCACTGTGCTGTGACCAGTGCTAACAAACGGACTGACACTTACCAGAAATAGTGGCACTGTGCTGTGACCAGTGCTAACAAACGGACTGACACTTTACTAGAAATAGTGGCACTGTGCTGTGACCAGTGCTAACAAACGGACTGACACTTACCAGAAATAGTGGCACTGTGCTGTGACCAGTGCTAACAAACGGACTGACACTTACCAGAAATAGTGGCACTGTGCTGTGACCAGTGCTAACAAACGGACTGACACTTTACTAGAAATAGTGGCACTGTGCTGTGACCAGTGCTAACAAACGGACTGACACTTACCAGAAATAGTGGCACTGTGCTGTGACCAGTGCTAACAAACGGACTGACACTTACCAGAAATAGTGGCACTGTGCTGTGACCAGTGCTAACAAACGGATACCAGAAATAGTGGAACTTTGATGAAAAGGATACCTAAGTAGGTTTAGGAGCAGCAATGTACTCCTGGGAGCTAGCTGCTGATTATGTTGTTCCTTCAACAGATACCAAGAGAATGAAGCAAATTTCATAATAGAGGTAAATTGGAAAGTTTAAATGTTTAAAATTGTATGATCTATCTAAATAAATATAGACAAATTTAGGGTTTCATGTCCCTTTAATAACAGCTATAAATGAGCTCCTGCACAAATCAGTCATGGCAAGTAGAAGGGAAATGGCTTTGGGGGAGTAGAAAAACTAAATATTTTTAGATTTAAATTACAGAAAATATAAAAGTAATTAATACTATCCACGCATGTTAATAAGTTGTATCTACTGCTGCACTTGGGCCTATAACTTTACTATGTAGACATGAAATGCACTGGATTAGTTATTCCTACACCTGACATTTTACAAGTGAAGAATGTATTATCTTTTATATTCTTTGGCTTTATCTAAGACACTTCTCTTTATGTAAAACAAAGGTCTTCATGTGATTTTTGCCAGAAAATTTACTTCAAGACTTCAGAAAGTGGGTTTAATACTGCCTACATAAGGGCTTTGCTGTGTACATTAGTTCATCACCATTTTTTATATAGATAAAAATCATAAGCAAAGGTTAAAACATTAATATGTGTGAAAGTATCCGTTATTTGAATGAAAATCTACATATATTCCTTTGGAACAGTGTAAAATATATTTTTTCTTAATACAAAACAAATATTTTATCATCTTAGAAATTGTATCATTTAAATTACATTTTAATAATTTTGTCTGATTATATTGCTCCCGTCACTGTGTCCCGGAAAACATCTTCTGCTGTAATTGGCATGTGCCTTGGAAAGTGTCCATACAGAATATTTGTTTTTCCATTCCACATTATGGACTGGGTGGCTTCAACACATACTAGTTAAATATTGGCTTAATGTCAAACTAATGTTTCAATCTATACTACTTAACACTTTTCTGCCCATGTTAAAAATACTAAACAAAATATAATGGCTGTGAAATGGTATGTTTTTTATTATTATTATTATTATTGTTGTTATTATTGTTAGAATTATTTTTATTAAACTCTTTTTTTCTTTGTAAGTGATACATATATTTAACTGTTGATTGAGAACTTAAACTCTGACTAGGGATGGGTGAATGTTTTGTAACATTCGAAAAATGAAACTAACTTTAACACATTTGTTTGTTCATTTCGAATTTCGAATGTTTGTACAACATTCTAACATTTAATAATGTAATAGTTTGCTGATGCTACCTTTAAAAGTAATATTCAATTCAAATCTTTCTAATTTAAATAGTGCATAATTCCATTTTATGCAATATTCGCATTTGAAAAATTAAAATTGATATATTTATAATAGTATTTCTAAAGCTCTCTTTCAATGTAATATTCGAAATCTGACATCATTGAAATAGAAAAAAATGAATCTATGTTGGTATCTATTATATAACAATTTACTGAATTCCCTACCACATGAACTACTGAACTTTTGAATAGTATTTGTTAATTCAAATGTTACAAATTTTGAATTTGGATATTCAATATAACTATGAACATTGAAAAAACGAAAGTAAAATTTGAAAACTGTAAATAACATTTGAATACTGAATGTTGTTCTTCTCAACATTTGAATGTCCAAAACGAATGTTCACAGGACTATTTGTTCTACCCAGTGAATTGTACTTTCACCACATTTGCATATCCCCAAACTCGGACATTACTGTACATTTTTTGTGACTGAAATACTATACATACCCCACAAACAGAAACTAACAGTGGGCAATGTTTGTTGTAGTTGCATTTTAGATAAGAAGACCTCTTAAGTTATATAAAATAGAAAATGCTGAAAAAAGATAATAGTTAGTGCATAGGTCTAAAAGCAAAATATGTGGGGTGGAGAGAATTAACTGAAAATATTGTATGAAAATATTAAATTAACTGACAAAGAGAACTATTATCATGAAAATAAACTGAGTATTTTACAACATGACACAGAAATATAAAATGGCTGCTAAAAGCGGCAGGTTCCTTGGATCTATTGGAAGCTGCAGTACTATGTACTTACAATACTTGCTTTTGGACTGCTATGTGAAAGCTGAGTTCTCCATTTCTACAACAAACCTGCAATATATTTGAAGAGACATGAAATCCAAAATGTTTCTTTTATGATGCAGAAAGAGCATACTTTAAAAAAACAAACAAAAAACTTTACAATTTACTTCTATTATAATTTCTTGTTTACTTTGTTCAATGAGCAGCAATGCACTACAGAACACATTGGTAAGGTAATGACAGGAAGCAAATGTGTGCAGCCACCAATAGCTCCAAGCTCCTGAGCCTACCTAGGTGTGTTTTTTAACAAAGGATACCAGGATAACTAAACAAAATAGTTAATTGTCAGCATTGTCCTTCTTAGTCCAGGATTAGACACAAATGCTAGGATGAATTTAGGCACACGCTAGCACACTGAGAAAAACCCAGGATGTGACCCACTGTAGCAGCAGAAAACAATAATAAATTAATGCTCACTGATCTGGACAGGATCCACTGGAGAGACTAATGGAATGAGACTCCAGGAGGATTCCAAAAGAGAGGTCAAACAGGCAGAGGCCAGTTAAACATTGTACAGGCAGTATAAGCTATCCTCAAGAGAAGTCAGGCAAGCAGAGGTCAGTTTATCAAATGCAGGCAGTATAGGATTGTCCACAAGGATTGTCAGGCAGGCAGAGGTCAGGTAACTTAATGCAGGCAGTATAGGGTAATCCACAAGAATTGTCAGGCAGGCAGAGGTCAGGTAACTTAATGCAGGCAGTATAGGGTAATCCACAAGAATTGTCAGGCAGGCAGAGGTCAGGTAACTTAATGCAGACAGTATAGGGTTAACCACAAGAATTGTCAGACAGGCAGAGGTCAGTTAACTTAGTGCAGGCAGTATAGGGTAGTCCACAAGAATTGTCAGGCAGACAGAGGTCAGTTAACTTAGTGAAGGCAGTATAGGGTTATCCACAAGAATTGTCAGGCAGGCAGAGATCAGGTAACTCACCAATGCGATGGTAAAAGGCTGCAGCAGGGACGGATCCGGGAGCCGTATTGGCACAACAATGATCAGCGTTGTGACAATAATAGAAATCAATTTGTTTAAAATTGTATTATGTATCTGAATCATGAAAGGGAAATTTGGGGTTTCATGTCCCTTTTATTGTTAGTGTTTATTAATGTGTATCAATTTAATTTAATAATTATTACAAACCCATTTTTTGTATGTCCAGCTACTACTACCAGCTACTACTGAAAATGTGCAAAAGTTCACAGTGCAAACGTATATTAGTCTGTGATTGGTTGATTATTGTCACATGATACAGAGGGCCGTCAGATTGAAGTATATTTCAAAATTGTTTTGAAAAAAATCTGTTTGGTGCTGGAGCACCTACAGCATGTGCTGGCATATAGAGGCAGGTGATCTGTGTTTGGGGCTGGATCGCTTACAGCTACAACATGGGCTAGTATATAGGGGAAGGTAATAACCAATTATTACTGCAACTAACAATGCCATTTAAAGGATATTTTCCCTCATGAATAGTATATGGACCAGTGACAAAACTCAGCTTGGTGTGGGCACTCTTAAGGCAATTTTAGGGACTAAGGTAAACTTGTGCTGAGTTTTTTTTAGGATGCTTCTGATGAAAAAAGACCTACTTAGGAAAAGTCATATCTCTGAAAAATACTGCAACTATACTTCTTCTTTATTTTAAAGTAAGGATAACAACAGTTTATCTTAGCTATCATTTTTACTATTGGCTTTCATTGTAGGTAAACTATTTTCACATGCTTGTATACATTAAACATTTAAAACAGTTCGTTTATTTTTTAACACCTCCTCAACATTTCTGAGGTGTCCAAAAGTGGGGAAATAAGGTTACCTTAGGGACAAGCACACATTTTTATCCCTTTCAGCCTTGGCAAAATTCTAAACTTTTGTACATGCATATTTTTTTCCTGTAGGTGGCAGCATCATCTAAGAAAAAAGCTTCAATACTAGACAACTACGATACTAATACTAAGCAATGCAATTTAAATCAAACACAGTTAACATGTTTGAGCTGCTATAATAATTAATTAAAATGGTAACTAAACATGAATTATATCAGTTTAAATAGATTTTTTTTCCTTACATAAATTACATTGCAGATAAAAAATGATCATGGCTTTAAGAACCAAATTCGTTCAGAAAATCGACTTGGCATAAAACCTCACACATTCACTCCAAAGTCTCCAATGCAACTGGAGAGATAGAAACCATACATGACATTTTAAATGCACAGGACACATTTCAGATTGTGTGTATAATGCAAATGTGGTCACAAAAATGGTTCTGGTTTTGTTATACCTCATATCTGTACAATGAACTGTCAAGCATATGAAAGTCACATGCTCATACTTATCCACTGTGCACATATTCCAAGTCCCACTGGTGAAATGCAGAGTGACATCTCTCTACTCCGACTATTGCAAGAAAGGACAGTATCTCTGTCCAGCCGTTACAGTTGCTGCTTAGCAATTAAGGGGGATAGAAAGTGCAAAAAAATGCTCTGATGTTTAACCCCAGCAAATAGGTTAAAAACATTGTTAAGGTTAGCTCCAGAGTATCAATGCACTATTATGATCTAGCTGAACACATCTGGTGAGCCAATTACAAGAGATACATGTATGTGGCCACTAGCTAGCTTCCAGAAGTGCATAGCTCCTCCAGAGCTTGCCTAGGAAGATGATTTTCAACAACAGTAAATTTAATATAATAAAATGAAAAGTCACATAAAAATGCATGCTCTATTTGAACAAGAAAAGTAAAATTATGACTTTCGTGTCCTCTAATATGTTTTGTTAATGTAAAACATTTAATCTACATCTAATAAACTCCTGCCTCAGCCGTCAATTGCTAAACCACACACCCAGGTTTCCCATCTCTGCCTGGGACTCCCACCTTGGATTCCACCCAGATACATCCTTAGAATTTCAGTCCCAGCATAGATTAATTAAAAGTCAGGAGGTACAGTGCATTTAGAATAATGTAGATTAGAATGATGAACAGGTTAAATGCACAGTATTGAAAAATGTGAGATTGCTATTTTACAAACATATGTACAATATTTTCAATATAACACATTTGTAAGCTACTATTATTTATTCAACGACTGACTACTTCATTAATTCATTAGTTAATGAATTAATTAATTTGATTACATTTATTTTTAGCACTTGTATTATGTCAAAAGAGTAATATCCCCTATTCATTACTGAAGCACACCAAGCTTCACATATTCCAGTTTTCCTTTGCTCTTATGTTAAGTGTCCTTAAAAAGTAAATACAAGAATAGTTAGCACAATACATGTTCAGCCCTGCTCACCCTGCAGCATGCATAACTCATAGGTGTCCAGGAAAACATGGCCGAGGTGGCATACCTAGGTACCCCCGTGACAACTTATACCCTTAATACATAGCTTTGTAATCGCTTTTGTTAACAACCTAAAATGTTATTGTCTAGGCCCACTCCTGGAAGTGACATTTCATTTTAAACTATATTACATAATATTAATGCTGCAGAACAGGATTTCAGTTCTAGTGGATCTTATCATGAAGAAGATCCGTAACAGAAATGTTCTCACTTATTTCCAAATATTAGTATATTTAAATAATGTTTACTTATTGCACAATTAATTAAAATAAAATAATGTGTATTGTCATAGTTTGATAACTGAATCATGAAAGAAACAACATTTGGGTTTCATATCCCTTTAATGTCCTTTTAACTTTGCACTGCTCCTAAGTAATTGCAGTTACAAAAGCATTTAATATCTCAACATCCTAATTGTATTATTTTATTTAGTACAAAACTGGATGAAGGCATTTCTCTTGGCCAATTGAAAATAATAGGTTGGATACTTTTTCTATTAGAAATTATATTTATTTTATTTTTCAGGAAGGCTTACTAATACTAAAATTCTCCAGCTGTTTATGTATGTACAGTTTGTCTATAATAGGTCATGTTCACAAATATTTTCTTCTCACCTCTATGAGTAGATAATAACAGTAGTAATGAAAAACATAAGTGTGTGTGGGAGTAATGAGTGACAGACAAACCTTTGTTTTCAGTCAGCTAATTAACCCTGTCTTATCACGCCTGTGCCATTCTCATATCTAAACACGTTGACAAGTTACATTTATCCAAGTTCTCTTGCAATCACTTGATATCTGCCATAAAATGCAGGACTGGAAGAAATGTTATATGACTTAAATTAATTAAATATCTAGCAAAAATTGGTTTTATGAAATAAAAAAAAGATTAAATTAGTTTTGAATATATTATTGTCCATTTATATCCCTGATTCATGTATTTAAATATTTTATTAAATGGGTTTTTTTTTTTTAAATGTGGTGATTTTTAATTCTTCTTTTTAATTTTAATAAGACTTGTGAGCTTTAAAGAAACGGTCTAATCAAAATTAAACTTTCATGATTCAAATAGGGCATGACATTTTTAAACAACTTTCCAATTTAATTCTATCATCAAATTTGTTTTGCTCTGTTGGTATTCTTTGTTGAGAGCTAAACCTAGGTAGGCTCATATGCTAATTTCTAAGCCCTTAAAGGCCACCTCTAACCTCAGTGCATTTTGACAGTTTTACACAGCTAGACAACGCTAGTTCAAGTGTGCCATATAGACAACATTGTGTTCACTCCTGTGGAGTTATTTATGAGTCGGCAATTATTGGCTAAAATGCAAGTCTGTCAAAAGAAATGAAATAAAGGGGCAGTGTGCAGAGGCTTAGATACACTGTAATCAAAGAACTAAAAAGCATATTAATATAACCGTTTTGGTTATGCAAAACTGGGGAATGTGTAATAAAGGGATTATCTATCTTTTTAGACAATAACAATTCTGGAGTAGACAGTCCCTTTCAGATGCAAGTGTTGCTCAGACAAACCAGACTACAAGACAGACAGTGTTATTTCAAGCCAAAACTCTACCCCCCCCCATTCATGTAAAACTGCAAAACAAGTTGTCATGGCAACCCCCACCTCAAAAATGAATGGCAGTACAGACAGTGTAAAGGAGAATGGAAACAAATCCAAAAAGGTCATATATACACAATTCTAGTAATTTTAATATGATTGATACCACATTGTAGACCATCTCATGCTACATTCTGTCATGGTTAACAGGTTTAACCTTTTACCTTTCTCCTTAGGTCCGATACTTTGATGGTTGAAAATTTGCCCCTTGCTTTGTAGTCCTGTCTATAATGTTTTCACGCCTTAGGGGTATACTGTCTGTATCATAGTAACATTGTAGTAGAAAAAAGACTGAAGTACATTGAGTTCAACCTATACAAATCTAACATACTTACAAAAAAAGCTCCAGTTGATCTTATATCAATCCCATTAAAAGGTGACCCATTTAAAACAAGCAATGATATTCATAAATTCTGTTTCTTGCCAGAAATGTATCCTAACCATTTTTAAATGTATATGAGATATTGACATTCACTACCTCCTTTGGTAATGAGTTCCATAATTGTATTGCTCTAACAGTGAAACAATGTTTCCGTTGCAAGAGATTAAATCTCCTTTCCTCCAGCCTTAAATTGTGACTTGTTGTAACAAACAATTTTCTTGAAATAAACAGAGCTCCTGTCATTTCTGTGTATGGGCCTTGAATATATTTATATAAAGTAATCATGTCACCTCTCAAGCGCCTTTTTTTCTTGAGAAAACAGACCCAGTTTGGCTAACCTCTCCTTATGTCTTAAATTCTCCATTCTCCCTATTAGCTTTGTCGCTCTTCTCTGCACTTTTTCAAGGTCTGCAATGTCTTTTTTTGAGATTGGTCCCCAGAACTGCACTTCATACTCAAGGTGAGGTCTTACCAGGGATTTATATAGTGACATAATTATGCTTTCCTCCCTTGAATTAAATCCTCTTTTAATACATGCTAGTATTTTATTAGCCTTAGAAGCCGCTGCCCTGCATTGTGCACCCATCTTTAGCTTGTTATTTATTACTACTCCCAAATCCCTTTTCTCCTCTGTTTTGCTAAATCTAGTCCTATTTAAATAATACATTGCTTGCTTATTTTTACTTCCAAAATGTAGAACCTTGCATTTCCTCGTATTAAATCTAATTTTACATTTACCTGCCCATACTTATAATTTTTGCAGATCCCCTTTTAACGCTAGTTTAAAGTTCATCCTGCTTTGACTTAATGATCTTACACATCTTTGTATCATCTGCAAAAATAGAGATGTTTCTATATTTCTACTGTATCAAATGCCTCTGCAAAATCTAAGTATATCACATTAACTGATTCCCCTTTATCTATAGTTTTACTTAGTTCCTTATGGAATCTAAGATTAGTTTGACATGATCTATTTCTCATAAAACCATGCTGATTTGAACTCATAATCTTGATTACACTAATATACTCATTAATATAATCCCTTATAATCCCTTCAAGTATCTTCCCCACTATTGATGTCAGACTAACTGGTCTATAGCTTCCTGGATACAGAGCAGCGTTTTAGGGCTCCTGCCCGTTGCTCAAACTTTATGAGCAAAGCCTGGCAGGTGTTGTACTGTCTCATGATTAGGTGATGTGCTGATCTTGGATTACCACATCAGCTTTACGCCAATCTGGGGATACCATGCCTGAGGATAATGAGTCTTGAAAAATTAAAGTAGAGTAGAGTAGAGTATCCATTGAACTTTACACACACTTTAAAGCAATGTAGGCTGCACTAAACATTCTCTGGTTATTCAGTTTCACCATGGAATTGTAATACTAGATTGCATGCTAATCCTATTCGTGTCAATTGATATTGATTGCACACCCTGTGCTATCAATAGTGCTTCACTTGTAATCTAAGCCTGAATAAGTACACAATCATTCTCTTAATGCACAATTATTGCTCTGAATGAATACATGTTTAGTAATTGGCGATAATAAATCCCCTATAATTAAGCATCGCTATTATACAGAGTTCTACACGGACACTGGTATGTACCCAAATGCTGCTAATCATGACTTGCAGGGCGGAGTGAAAATCTACAATGCCACCCTTCGTGTTAGGCAGTCAATGATCTAGGGTTGCCTCTATGGGTGGAACTTTTCAGCCATCCTCCAATAATAGTAAAGCATTGGTATGAGTAGGGGCGTGGTTAGGGGGAAATCAAATATACACTCCCTCAGACAACATATCACAAATCAAGTTAGTGACACCTATCAATAAATTGTGTGGGATAGACAACAACCACCTTATTTACTGGTGTGTTTAATTAGTAAAGTTGCAACTTTAGGAAGTTAGGACTCTATGTGCCCAGCTGTGACTTCCAAGGGACAGGTAACCCCCAATTTTTTTTAAGGTTTGGATAGAACATACAATTTTAAACAACTTTCCAATTTAATTATATTACCAAATTTGCTTCATTCTCTTGAAATCCTTGTACCCAACACTTGCAATCTAATCTCCTTAACTGAAACACTTGAATCCAAATAGCTTTTCTTTCATGTAATTAGCAAGAGTCCATGAGCTAGTGACGTATGGGATATACATTCCTACCAGGAGGGGCAAAGTTTCCCAAACCTCAAAATGCCTATAAATACACCCCTCACCACACCCACAAATCAGTTTTACAAACTTTGCCTCCTGTGGAGGTGGTGAAGTAAGTTTGTGCTAGATTCTTCGTTGATATGCGCTTCGCAGCAGGCTGGAGCCCGGTTTTCCTCTCAGTGTGCAGTGAATGTCAGAGGGATGTGAAGAGAGTATTGCCTATTTGAATTCAATGATCTCCTTCTACGGGATCTATTTCATAGGTTCTCTGTTATCGGTCGTAGAGATTCATCTCTTACCTCCCTTTTCAGATCGACAATATACTCTTATATATACCATTACCTCTACTGATTCTTGTTTCAGTACTGGTTTGGCTTTCTACTACATGTAGATGAGTGTCCTGGGGTAAGTAAGTCTTATTTTCTGTGACACTCTAAGCTATGGTTGGGCACTTTTTTATAAAGTTCTAAAGATATGTGTTTAAACATTTATTTGCCTTGATTCAGGATGTTCAATATTCCTTATTTCAGACAGTCAGTTTCATTATTTGGGATAATGCATTTGAATAATAAATTTTTCTTACCTTAAAATTTGACTTTTTTCCTGTGGGCTGTTAGGCTCGCGGGGGCTGAAAATGCTTCATTTTATTGCGTCATTCTTGGCGCAGACTTTTTTGGCGCAAAAAATGTTCTTAGTCATTTCCGGCGTCATACTTGTCACTGGAAGTTGTTTGTATTTGCGTCATTTTTTTGACGTTTTTGCACCAAAGATGTCGGCGTCGCCGGATGTGGCGTCATTTTTGGCGCCAAAGCATTTAGGTGCCAAATAATATGGGGGTCTTTTTTGGCACTAAAAAATATGGGCGTCATTATTGTCTCCACATTATTTAAGTCTCATTGTTTATTTGCTTCTGGTTGCTAGAAGCTTGTTCATTGGCATTCTTTCCCATTCCTGAAACTGTTATATAAGGAATTTGATAAATTTTGCTTTATATGTTGTTTTTTCTATTACATATTGCAAGATGTCTCAGATTGACCCTGGATCAGAAGCTACTTCTGGAAATTCGCTGCCTGATGCTGGATCTACCTAAGTTAAGTGCATTTGTTGTAAACTTGTGGTAACTGTCCCTCCGGCTGTTGTTTGTGATGAATGTCATGATAAACTTGCTAATGCAGATAATATTTCCTTTAGTAATGTTCCATTACCTGTTGCTGTTCCATCAACATCTAATACTCAGGGTGTTCCTGTTAACATAAGAGATTTTGTTTCTAAATCTATTAGGAAGGCTATGTCTGTTATTCCTCCTTCCAGTAAACGTGAAAAGTCTTTTAAAACTTCTCATTTATCAGATGAATTTTTAAATGAACATCATCATTCTGATTCTGTTTCTGATGATGATTTCTCTGGTTCAGAGGATTCTGTTTCAGAAATTGACACTGATAAATCTTCATATTTATTTAAAATGGAATTTATTCGTTCTTTACTTAAATAAGTCTTAATTGCATTAGAAATAGAGGAATCTGGTCCTCTTGATACTAAATCTAAACGTTTAAATACGGTTTTTAAACCTCCTGTAGTTATTCCGGAAGTTTTTCCCGTCCCTGATGCTATTTCTGAAGTAATTTCCAGGGAATGGAATAATCTGGGTAATTCTTTTACTCCTTCTAAAAGGTTTAAGAAATTGTATCCTGTTCCATCTGACAGATTAGAGTTTTGGGACAAAATCCCTAAGGTTGATGGGGCTATCTCTACTCTTGCTAAACGTACTACTATTCCTACGGCAGATAGTACTTCTTTTAAGGATCCTTTAGATAGGAAAATTGAATCCTTTCTAAGAAAAGCTTATTTATGTTCAGGTAATCTTCTTAGGCCTGCTATATCTTTGGTGGATGTTGCTGCAGCTTCAACTTTCTGGTTGGAGGCTTTAGCACAACAAGTAACAGATCATAATTATCATAGCATTGTTAATCTTCTTCAACATGCTAATAACTTTATTTGTGATGCCATCTTTGATATCATTAGGGTTGATGTCAGGTATATGTCTTTAGCTATTTTAGCTAGAAGAGCTTTATGGCTTAAAACTTGGAATGCTGATATGTCTTCTAAGTCAACTTTGCTTTCCCTTTCTTTCCAAGGTAATAAATTGTTTGGTTCACAGTTGGATTCTATTATTTCAACTGTTACTGGGGGGGAAAGGAACTTTTTTACCACAGGATAAAAAAATCTAAAGGTAAATATAGGGCTGCTAATCGTTTTCGTTCCTTTCGTCAGAATAAGGAACAAAAGCCTGATCTTGAATAGGTTTCAAGATAAGGCCTCCTGCAAGAAGATTTTTACTTTCTCGTGTTCCAATAAATCCAGTGAAGGCTCAAGCATTTCTGAAATGTGTTTCAGATCTAGAGTTGGCTGGAGTAATTGTGCCAGTTCCAGTTCTGGAACAGGGTCTGGGTTTCTACTCAAATCTATTCATTGTACCAAAGAAGGAGAATTCCTTCAGACCAGTTCTGGATTTAAAAATATTGAATCATTATGTAAGAATACCAACATTCAAAATGGTAACTATAAGGACTATTCTGCCTTTTGTTCAGCAAGGGCATTATATGTCCACAATAGATTTACAGGATGCATATCTGCACATTCCGATTCATCCAGATAATTTTCAGTTTCTGAGATTCTCTTTTCTAGACAAGCATTACCAGTTTGTGGCTCTGCCGTTTGGCCTAGCAACAGCTCCAAGGATTTCTACAAAGGTTCTCGGTGCCCTGCTATCTGTAATCAGAGAACAGGGTATTGTGGTATTTCCTTATTTGGACGATATCTTGGTACTTGCTCAGTCTTCACATTTAGCAGAATCTCATACGAATCGACTTGTATCGTTTCTTCAAGAACATGGTTGGAGGATCAATTTACCAAAGAGTTCATTGATTCTTCAGACAAGGGTAACCTTTTTAGGTTTCCAGATAGATTCAGTGTCCATGACTCTATCTTTGACGGACAAGAGATGTCTGAAATTGGTTTCAGCTTGTCGAAACCTTCAGTCTCAATCATTCCCTTCGGTAGCCTTATGCATGGAAATTCTAGGTCTTATGACTGCTGCATCGGACGCGATCCCCTTTGCTCGTTTTCACATGCGACCTCTTCAGCTTTGTATGCTGAACCAGTGGTGCAGGGATTATACAAAGATATCACAATTAATATCTTTAAAACCGATTGTACGACACTCTCTGACGTGGTGGACAGACCACCATCGTTTAGTTCAGGGGGCTTCTTTTGTTCTTCCGACCTGGACTGTGATCTCAACAGATGCAAGTCTGACAGGTTGGGGAGCTGTATGGGGGTCTCTGACAGCGCAGGGGGTTTGGGAATCTCAGGAGGCGAGATTACCAATCAACATTTTGGAACTCCGTGCGATTTTCAGAGCTCTTCAGTCGTGGCCGCTTCTAAAGAGAGAGTCGTTCATTTGTTTTTGTGGTTCCTTCATTGTGTCCTAATCCTAAGAATTCTAAGGAAAGATCGTTGCATTCTTTGGATGTAGTTAGAGCTTTGAAATATTATGTTGAAGCTACTAAAGATTTCCGAAAGACTTCTAGTCTATTTGTTATCTTTTCCGGTTCCAGGAATGGCCAGAAGGCTTCTGCCATTTCTTTGGCATCTTGGTTAAAGTCTTTGATTCATCATGCTTAGGTTGAGTCGGGTAAAACTCCATCTCAAAGGATTACAGCTCATTCTACTAGGTCAGTTTCTACTTCCTGGGCGTTTAGGAATGAAGCTTCGGTTGATCAGATTTGCAAAGCAGCAACTTGGTCTTTTTGGCATACTTTTACTAAATTCTACCATTTTGATGTGTTTTCTTCTTCTGAAGCAGTTTTTGGTAGAAAAGTACTTCAGGCAGCTGTTTCAGTTTGATTCTTCTGCTTATATTTTCAGTTTTTCTCATTATAAGATTGAAACTTTATTTTGGGGTGTGGATGGTTTTTCAGCGGAATTGGCTGTCTTTATTTTTATCCCTCCCTCTCTAGTGACTCTTGCGTGGAAGTTCCACATCTTGGGTATTCATTATCCCATACGTCACTAGCTCATGGACTCTTGCTAATTACATGAAAGAAAACATAATTTATGTAAGAACTTACCTGATAAATTCATTGCTTTCATATTAGCAAGAGTCCATGAGGCCCACCCTTTTTATGGTGGTTATGATTTTTTTGAATAAAGCACAATTATTCCAATTCCTTATTTTTTATGCTTTCGCATTTTTTTCTTATCACCCCACTTCTTGGCTATTCGTTAAACTGATTTGTGGGTGTGGTGAGGGGTGTATTTATAGGCATTTTGAGGTTTGGGAAACTTTGCCCCTCCTGGTAGGAATGTATATCCCATACGTCACTAGCTCATGGACTCTTGCTAATATGAAAGAAATGAATTTATCATCTAAGTTCTTACATAAATTATGTTTTTCCAGCCTGCACTGTGAATTATTACATAATGTCTTCAATATACATCTGAAAAGTGCCACTGTTTGTGTGTTTTTAGTTTAGCCGGATTGTGTTTTATAATTGTGATGAAAAAATCAGACTACACCTTGGGCTAGAAGCTATAAGTAATCTTTTTGTGTGTACTACAAGATGAAAGTAAAAGATTTGCCTTTGAATGAAACCCAGCATGCTAACTTCAGATATCGTGACTGTGCTGACTTATTCTGCCCATAGACTTCAATGGAAAGCATAGAAGAAAAAACCTAACATCCATCGCTCGCACACTAACCAAACAGTAGTTATTAATATTTAACTTTCCAATGTTCTTAAGATACCGGAAAATAACATTTTTATTGTGTATATATATATATATATATATATATATATATATATATATATACTAGTCGATAAGCCTGCCCAGAGGGCAATCTAATTATTTTCTAAACTACAGATGTAGAAAAAATGTAAGTGTACAAAAAAAAATACCATTACAGAAAATAAAATAATCAAATTACCAAATTTATCAAAATTAAACCTAATCCCTATTAAAATAAAAAGACCCCCAAAATAAAAACACCCCCTACTCTAATAATAAACTACCAGTAGCCATTAAAAGGGCTTTTTGCAGGGCATTGCCCCAAGATAATCAGCTCTTTTACAAAAAAAATACAAAGTCCCACCTAACATTAAACCCCCCACCCCCCAAAATAAATTAACCTAACACTAAAAAACCTAAACTACCCATTGAGCTTAAAAGGGCATTTGTTTGGGCATTGCCCTTAAAAGGACATTTAGCTCTTTTTCTGCCCATCCCTAATCTAAATAAAACAAATCCCCCCAAACAAACCTTAAAAAATCCTATGTCTAACCCCCAGGTTGGTACTCACGGTTCCTGAAGTCCGGCGGAGAACGGCCTGTTCCAGGCGGTGAAGTCTTCTTCCAAGCGCAATCTTTCCTTCTTCCAGGAACATCCTGCGTGGAGCGGAGCTGAAGACCGCGGAGCTGAAGACCGGCGACTCATGGTACTGAAGACCGGCAACCGCGGAGCCATGGAGCATGGAGGATCCTCTTCGTACGATCTCCGCCGTACACTGAATAGTGAATTCAAGGTACATGATTAAAGAAGGCGTCCCTTGAATTCCTATTGGCTGATTTGATTCTTCCAATTCAAATCAGCCAATAGGATGAAAGCTACTCAAATCATATTGGCTGTTTAAATTAGCCAATAGGATGAGAGCAAGTGAAATTTTATTGGCTATTCAAATCAGCCAATAGAATTTCACTTGCTCTCATGCTATTGGCTAATTTAAACAGCCAATAGAGTTTGAGTAGCTTTCATCCTATTGGCTGATTTGGATTGGAAGAATCAAATCAGCCAATAGGAATTCAAGGGACGCCATCTTTAATTGTGTACCTTGAATTCACTATTCAGTGTACGACTGAGATCGTACGAAGAGGATCCTCCATGCTCCATGGCTCTGCAGTCACCGGTCTTCAATTCCAGGGTCGCCGCTCTTCAGCTCTGTGGTCTTCAGTCTTCAGCACCGCTCCCCGCAGTATGTTCCTGGAAGAAAAAGAGGTTGGAAGAAGACTTCACTGCCTGGAACAGGACCTTCTCCACCGGATTTCAGGAATCGTGAGTACCAACCTGGGGTTTAGACTTAGGATTTTTTAAGGGTTTTTTGGGGGGATTTGTTTTATTTAGATTAGGGATGGGCAGAAAAAGTGCTAAATGCCCTTAAGGGCAATGCCCAAACAAATGCCCTTTTCAGGGCAATGGGTAGTTTAGGCTTTTTAGTGTTAGGTTATTTTATTTTGGGGGGTGGGGGGGTTTAATGTTAGGTGGGACTTTGTATATTTTTTGTAAAAGAGCTGATTATCTTGGGGCAATGCCCTGCATAAAGCACTTTTAAGGGCTACTGGTAGTTTATTATTAGAGTAGGGGTTGTTTTTATTTTGGGGGGTCTTTTTTATTTTAATACGGATTAGGTTTAATTTTGTTAAATTTGGTAATTTCATTTTTTTATTTTCTGTAATGTTATTTTTTTTTTTTAAACATTTTTTTTTTACAATGTATTAGTTTAGGTAATTTGGGTATATTTAATGGGGTGTTAGGTTAGGGGTTGTTAGGTTAGGGGGTATTAGGATAGGGGTTGTTAGGTTAGGGGGTGTTAAGTTAGTGTACTGTACTTAGTTATTTAAATAGTTATTTGCGTTGTGGGTTTTTGCGGTATAAAGGGTTAATAAGTTAAATAGGTTTATTGCGATGTAAGGGTTTTGCGGTTTAGGGGTTAATAGGGTAAATAGATTTATTGCGATGTAGGGATTTTGCAGTTTAGGGGTTAATAGGGTAAATAGGTTTATTGCGATGTAGGGGTTTTGCGGTTTAGGGGTTAATAGGGTAAATAGGTTTATTGTGATAATAGGCATTTTGCGGTTTAGGAGGTAATACTTCGTGTAGGATTTTTTTTTATATTTTGTGCAGGTGTTTTTTTTAATACTTGATGCGGGCGGTTATTTATTTTTTTTAATACTTGATGCAGGCGTTTTTTTTTTTTTTTAAATACTTGATGCAGGCATTTTTTTTTTTTTAATACTTGATGCGGGCGGTTAATTTTTTTTTAATACTTTATACAGGCGGTTTTTGTTGTTTTTTAAATATTTTAATGTGGGCGATTAGGTGTTGCTTTTGTAATGCTCTGTTTGCCTTCGCTGCATCCCGGTGGATTCCGAAAATGGCAGGGTGATGAAAGAATCCACCGAAGCCCTGCCATTTTCGCTTCGCTGCATCCAGGTGAATTATTTTGTACTCGCGCTGCTAACATTCCATTCAGGATGCGTGTGCAACTGCCGACGGAGACGGACATTACAAACGCAATTATAGTCCTCCAAAGAATGCACTCTCAGGGCTTTCACAAAATAAACTCAATTTATTTATTTGAATAAATTGAGTTTATTTTGTGAAAGCCGTGAGAGGGCATTCTTTGGAGGATATATTTATTGCATTATTGCACCCAGGCAAATGGCTTCCGGTGGGTTGATCTGAAGATTGGATTGATGTTTTATATACAGTATATATATAATACAGAAGGGGATTGCACTCTCAGACTGAACTTTGTTCACATTCTATGACCCTGCAACATGCACAGACCTGTGTGCTCAATAGCACTCACAGTCGCTGCACTGTCCCCAGAGTTCCAGGCAGTTAACCCCAGACTAGTCTGGATGCAAGGTCAATAGAGAAAATTACAAAACAAATTAATACAACACACAGAGGAAGTACTGTCTAGCACTAACTTGCAAGCACTCAGCTAAGATTAAAAGCAAAACTGGAAGAGTTAGCTACCGCATCTGGCCAAATGGGACAAGCCCAGGTGCCACGCCAAGGTATAGCCATACAATGCAAACTCTCAATCAAACAAACTATGAACAAGTCAAGGGTTCACAGACTTATGTAACCAACTCTTCCAGTTTTGCTTTTAATCTTAACTGAGTACTTGCAAGTGAGTACTAGACTTCCTTTGTGTTTTATATATATATATATAGATATAGATACATAGAATATATTTTACATTAACATCATATATATATATATATATATATATATATATACTAGTTCTAAAGCTCGTTTACACGGGCCATTTTTTGCAGTACAGCGGTCCCATTATTTGCTCTCTCTCTCCCCCTCTCTTTTGTGCTCTCTCCCCCTCTCTTTTGCTCTCTCTCTAGGTCCACCTCTCTTTTGCTCTCTCTCTCCCCCCTCTCTTTTTCGCTCTCTCCCCCTCTCTTTTGCGCTCTCTCTCGCTCCACCTCTCTTTTGCTCTCTCTCTCCCCCTCTCTTTTGCTCCCTCTCTCCCCCTCTCTTTTGCTTTCTCTCCCCCTCTCTTTTGCTCTTTCTCCCCCCTCTTTTTTGCACTCTCTCTCTCCCCCTCTATTTTATGCTCTCTCTCTCTCACCCCTCTCTTTTGCGTTCTCTCTCTCTTTTGCACTCTCTCTCTCCCCCCCTCTTTTAAGTGCTCTCTCCCCCTCTCTTTTGCGCTCTCTCTCTCCCCCTCTCTTTTGCACTCTCTCTCTCCCCCTCTCTTTTGCGCTCTCTCTCTCCCCCTCTCTTTTGCGATCTCTCTCTCCCCCTCTCTTTTGTGCTCTCTCTCCCCCCTCTCTTTTGTGCTCTCTCTGCCCCTCTTTTGCACTCTCTCTCTCTCCCCCTCTCTTTTGGTCTGTCTCTCTCCCCTTTTTTTGCTCTCTCTCTATCCCTCTCTTTTGCTCTTTCTCTCCATCACTCTGTTTTGCTCTCTCTCTCCCCCATCTCTTTTGCTCTCTCTCCCCCCTCTATTTTGCTCTGTCTCTCTCCCCTCTCTTTTGCTCTCTCTCCCCCTCTCTATTGCTCTCTCTCCCCCTCTATTTTTCTCTCTCTCCCCCTCTCTATTGCTCTCTCTGCCCCCTCTCTTTTTCTCTCTCTTCCCTCTATTTTGCTCTTTCCCCTCTCTTTTGCTCTCTCCCCCCTCTCTTTTGCTCTTTCCCCTCTCTTTTGCTCTCTCTCCATCCCTCTCTTTTGCTCTCTCTCTTCCCCTCTCTATTGCTCTCTCTCCCCCCTCTATTTTGCTCTCTCGCCCCTCCCTCTCCCCCTCTCTTTATTTGCTCTCTTTCCCACCTCTCTTTTGCTCTCTCTCTTCCCCTCTCTATTGCTCTCTCTCCCCCCTCTATTTTGCTCTCTCTCCCCCTCCCTCACCCCCTCTCTTTTTTTGCTCTCTTTCCCATCTCTCTTTTGCTCTCTCTCTTTCCCCCTCTTATTTTCTCTCTCCGCCTCTATTTTGCTCTCTCTCCCCCCTCTCTTTTTCTCTCTCTTCCCTCTATTTTGCTCTTTCCCCTCTATTTTGTTCTCTCTTCCCCTCTCTTCTGCTCTTTCCCCTCTCTGTAACTCTTTCCTATCTCTTTTTGTCTCTCCCCCTCTCTTTCTATTTCTCTCCTCTCTCTTGCACCGACCGTGCCACACCACGCCACCCGAGGTCTTAAAACGCTGCATCTGTTTTGTTCTTTGACCAGTTGTTATTTTTTGCAAATAATATGACAATATTTTTATTTGGAATTTTGGAGAAATATTGTCAGTAGTTTATAGAATAAAACAAAATGGATTATGGAATTCTTAATGGTGCGCAAATTGCCCCTTGCACTATCACCTATCTGCTACCAAAGACATATATATAATGGAAAGATACAAGAAATATATAAATTGTGCGCTAGCAGCAGCAGGGGATGTGTCACTGGTATAGGCAAATATATAAAATCTATAAAGCAAATAAGTGATAAAATACAAACACCATCAATCAAGGATTACCAACAGGTTTAAATAGAGACCTTTAAGTTCACTAAAACCATCTTGAGAAAGCCACAGCAAGTGGTGAAACGCATTGATGGTCCTACTGCCTACAGGAATCTAACTTTGCCCAACAAAAGGAATACATAGTGACCAAGGATTGCAAAGGATTGCATTGGCACTATTTTTCTTCATCCAAAACTACAGATACTCTCTGCGCAGAGTGGAAGCCGGATCTACTTTCAGGAGAAAAAATTGGCGTGTGACGTCAACGACTATCAGCGAGGCTGCAGCGTTACCTATGCCAGAAGGTGAGTGGAGGAGACATACCCACGAAGAGACCGAAAGGCATGCAGAGGTAAAGTAGCCGATATTGCCAATTATACACACGATCCAACTACGAACTATTACATCGAAATGAAACTGGGCACTTTATAAACTACAGAACTAAGAAATTATACAGGCACAAGGAACGTATATTTAAAGGAAAATACAATTGGGACTAGTCGTTTATTGAAACGATTCATATACATACACATATTTTTTACTTTTCTTCTCAAAGTGTGACTTTACTTTGTTTTGTGTGCAAACAGTCAAACCTTTTGTACCAAAATAATAAGGTGGATTGGTGATATATCAGCTATTCAGCTACTACCGCAACATAAAGAGTGGTGCACCACTATATTTCTAAACTTGCAAACAAGTTGTATATGTAAATCCCCAATTTTCTTTTAACTCTATGCAATAGCATTTTTAAATTATTGAAATACTTGCCTTTACTCTTTAAGTTCTTAAATATTTAAGACCGGTCATAAAATTAGGATTTTACCTATGTGTTTATTGAAATAAATGTGTTTGTATTTTATAAGAAATTTGCTTTATTGATTTCATAATATATTCAAACAACATTTGCCTATATCAGTGACACATTCCCTGCTGCTGCTTAGCACAATCGAACCAATTCAGGATTTTACCTATGTGTTTATTTATTGAAATAAATGTGTTTGTATTTTATAAGAAATTTGCTTTATTGATTTCATAATATATTCAAACAACATTTGCCTATATCAGTGACACATTCCCTGCTGCTGTTTAGCACAATCGAACCAATTCAGGATTTTACTTATGTGTTTATTGATATAAATGTGTTTGTATTTTATCACTTATTTGCTTTATTGATTTTATATATTTGCCTATACCAGTGACACATCCCCTGCTGCTGCTAGCGCACTCTCACCAATTTATATATTTCTTATAGAATAAAACAAAAATGTTCATTTTACTCAACCACATACCTATAAATAGTAAAACCAGAGAAACTGATAATTTTTCACTGGTCTCTTCATTTTTTTCATATATATATATATATATATATATATATATATATATATATATATATATATATATTGTGGGAATTCGCTTATACACAGCTCTCTTAGGATCCCACCACAGCATTTTAATTGGGTTGAGGTCTGGACTTTGACTAGGCCATTGCAACACCTTGATTCTTTTCTTTTTCAGCCATTCTGTTGTAGATTTGCTGGTGTGATTGGAATCATTGTCCTGTTGATCACCCAATTTCAGTCAAGCTTTAGCTGTCGGACAGATGGCCTCATAGACTATAGAATACTTTGGTATACAGAGGAGTTCATGGTCGACTCAATGACTGCAAGGTGCTCAGGTCCTATGGCTGCAAAACAAACCCAACTCATCACCCCTCCACCACCATGCTTGACAGTTGGTATGAGGTGTTTGTGCTGATACGCTGTGTTTGGTTTTTCCAAAGGTGGTGCATTCTAGCCAAACATCTCCACTTTAGTCTTGTCTTTCCAAAGGGCATTGTTCCAGAAGTCTTGTGGTTTCTTTAGATGCAACTTTGCAAACCTAAGCTGTGCTGCAATGTTCTTTTTAGAGAGAAGAGGCTTTCTGCTAGCAACCCTTCCCTACAAACAATACTTGTTCAGTTTTTTTTCTAATTTTTCTGTGAAATTTAACATACTAACTGAGGCCTGTAGATGTAACTCTTGGGTTTTTGCAATTTCTCTGAGCATAGCACGGTTTGACTTTGTGGTGAATTTGCTGGGACTTCCACTCCTTGGTAGACTGGCAACTGTCTTGAATGTTTTCCACTTGTGAATAATATTTCTCACTGTAGAATGATGATCTTTAAATTTTTGTAAATGGCCTTATATCCCTTCCCAGATTGATGGGCAGCAAACATTTCTTCTCTAAGATCATTGCTGATGTCTTTGCTATTTGGCATTGTGTTCCACACACCTGCATGCTCCAGACCAACAAACTGCTTAAACTTCAGCTTTTATAGAGGTGGTCACACTTGTTGATGATCATTTAATCAAGGGCATTTGATTAGCAGCACCTGACTAGTACCTCCTAGTACTTCATTTTTCACCCATGGTTTCTCCATTTTGGCTTTATTTTTGTTAAATAAAACATGACACTGTGTAATATGGCATGTGTTGTTGTTCATCTGAGGTTGTATTTATCTAATTTCAAGACCTGCTAAGAAGAACCAGATGATTGTTATTACGTCCTGATATGTAAAACCATAGAGGCCTATCTATCAAGCTCCGAATGGAGCTTGAAGGGCCGTGTTTCTTGCAAGTCTTCAGACTCACCAGAAATTCAAGTTATGGAGCAGTGGTCTAAAGACTGCTGCTCCGTAACCCTGTCCGCCTGCTCTGAGGAAGCGGACAGGAATCGCCGCAATTCAACCCGATCGAGTACGATCGGGTTGATTGACACCTCCCTGCTGGCACCCGATTGGCCGCGAGTCTGCAGGGGGCGGCGTTGCACCAGCAGCTCTTGTAAGCTGCTGGTGCAATGCTGAATACGGAGAGCGTATTGCTCTCTGCATTCAGCGAGGTCTTTTCTGCACTGTCGGATCAGGTCCGCAAGACCTTTGTTAAATTGGCCTCATAGAATTCAAATAGGGTGTACCTTCTTTTTCGTATGACTGTATACATATATATATATAAATATATATATATATATTTATATTTATATTATATGCATTATTTAGAATGTTTTAGAACATCTATAATAATTATTTACATTAATTATGAATATTTGTATACATAACAACCTCAAGATAACTTGTGTCGGGTTAGCGCACATGAAGAATTAATGTATTCATGTCAGGTTTGCACATTTAACCCGACATGAGTACATTAATTCTTCATGTTAACTAGCATGAGTTATCTTAAGGTGCATTATGTTTATATTAAACATAAAATTCAGTGTTTATAATTATTAATCATTATTATTATTTTTGATAATATTGCATATTTAATAATCAATGCAGAAAGCCAGATAATTCTAAAGGGTTCACAAACTTTTTTTTTGCAACTGTAAGCTTTACTTTTATTCTTGACTAATCCTGATTCCTGACACCATTAAAAATTAAATTTCCTTGACATTTTCTTGTGCTGCTGGCTTGTAGCATTAACACTAACTACTACTAGAAATTAAAGATTTTTTTTTAGATGATTCGTCCAAAACAATATTTTTTTGTTGGTGCATACGTCTAAAGGTAATAATACAGATTAATTTGTATCAAAATTGCAGTCATTTTTATAAGTGGCAAATAGATGAGTCAACCAAATTGTGCAGAACCACATGTAACAAATATGCAAAATGTGATTGTTTTCCTGAAGCAAAATTTTATTTAAAAGTTCTGTAGGACTTCTTGACTCCTTGTTGTCCAATAATTTGCTGGCATATCCTGAATTGGAAGTTTGTCTCTCTTCTTACATTTAACTTTATTTGTCTTGATTTCCCTACAAAAACTAAAACCAGCCCCTGCACTGCACAGACTTCCCTGATTGGTCAGCACTACCCAAGACCAACCCAACACCCTTCATGAATCCTCTGTCCCACCCCTAGAACACACACTCCTCCCCAAACTACATTGTTACAAACTGCTGTTTGTAACTGGCCCTTTAAATGGAAAATTGCCCTGTTTCCCTGGATTTTGGAGAAGCCTATTTGCCAGCCTCCTTCCACATGACTATGGCCCCTGGAAGATTGTGCCCCTGAAAACATATGAACTTTTATTGGGTGTGTATGGCCCTTTAAGAACCGTCTGGGGACATATTGTGACTTTGGTGAACAATGCCCCTTTAAGACTATGTCCCCAGACCTGTGAAATGACTTGTCCCTGGCTTTCTCCCACTTGGTTTAGTTTCATTGTGTGCCATTAAGTGCTATGTGACAGACCCTTCGGTCAGAACTACAGAGATAACTTTGTTCAGCTTCAAGAAGCATTCTAAATACAAGTTTGCTGGGATCAGCTCTAATTAAGTTTAGTGATAAAACATTCCCATTGTCTAATCAGACTTCTAGTAGTGATATAGTGGACTGCATTGTTTTATTGTGTGTAAAATGTTATCTGCTGAAGTAATGTTGTGGCCTGTCAAAGGGAGTGTCTCTATATCTAATATCAAATGTGTGATGGGGGATTTTATGCCTCCCCCTGAGAGTGTCCTGTTTGCATGTAACCTCAATAAAAAGGAGGCTGTGTGCTCCAGCACATCAGACCTATGTTGACCCTCTAACTTGAAGCTTTGACTCATGTTTGTAGGATACAGCTTATATCACTACAGGGATTGCTATGTTTTTCATACTCCCTTAGCTACAGGGATTGCTACAGAAGGAAGAGGTTCACCTACTGGAGCCTGGTCATAGGTCCAGGGCGCAGAGCAGATGGCGAGATACCAGCCCAGCAGCGGTGGTTCATAGAGTCTGCATTACTTATGGTGGCTACGCAGCAGCTATAGAGTCTACGGTGCTGCTGCTCCTTTGGTGAGCGCTAGGAGCATCCTTTTCTACGGTCCAACTTCCAGCCAGCCTGGAGGCAACCATAACATTTGGCGGCAGCGGTGGGATTGGCGTCCTAGCGCAAGGAGCAGCACCACGACAGCACTGGTATCGTAGGAGAGTAATTGAGGGCAACGCTAGCCACTGCGCAGCGTCCCTACCTACAGCAGCATGGAGCTGACAAGATACTGGTCAGAACCATGTGAAGAGCACCTCAACCGGATCCGTCGCTATGAGGGCGCGGATTTCGTTCCAGAGGTAACGAGGCGGCTAGTCCGATATGGTCCAGACCCTGCGCAGGAGGTAGTCAGTCGCATCATCCGGGAATTGGATACGGAGAACAAAGCTGCACGAGCCTTTGAGCGCCAACTGTGGAGTTTGAGGGTATGGACACCTGGTCTCTCTCCCCAGCCGCAGCAAGTTCCACAGGGAGAGGAGAGCAGCGACCTCCCTCCCCAGCGGCAGTATACTGTGCAGAGGGAAGAGACAACCGGTCTCCTTCCCCAACCCCAACCAGAGATACCAGAGGCAGCAGGCCTCATAGACTGGTCCTGGGAGGACCCCCAGCAGGCAGGTGGAGATGGGACCGCAGTCTCTCTACCGGCCCTACAGGGATGCTGGGCAGGCGGCCCAGATCCCCAGCGACAGACCCAGCTACAGGGAGGGGAGAGCATCGACCTCCCTCCCCAGCCGGAGTGTGCCTTCCAGGGAGAGGAGACAACCGGTCTCTCTCCCCAGCCGCAGCATGTTCCACAGGAAGCGGAGAGCATCGACCTCCCTTCCCAACGGCCGCCGGAGTATCAGGAGGAGGAGGTAAGCCAATCTCCCCCTCCCCAGCTAACTCCTAACTTGGGCCCAGGGTTAACAGTGGAGATGTTAACCCCCACTGACCCCCACGTTCCCTTTGCCACCGGGCAGGACTATGCCCCAATTCCCCCAGCAGAAGAGCTGGCATCAGGACAGAGCGCTGCTGGCCTCTGCCCCACAGACCTTGTCCTTGTTACAGAACTGGCCTGCAAACCCCTCACCCCAGCAGAAGCGCTGGCACCAGGGCAGAGTGCCGCTGGCCTCTGCCCCCCAAGTACCATCAGCTATTTGCCCAGCTGCACCAGGAAGGCCGAGGATGCTACACTTTCATCCTACAACCTGGAACTTACAGGCCAGTACTACGTATTGTGGGGGGGCTACTTTGCTGCTAACGATTATTTGTGGGTGGGTTGCGAGACTAACTTAGGCACTGACCGGCAGAAGGTCAGGTGCCTGGTTAGTCTCCCTCCAAAAGGGGAGATATGTTACAAACTGCTGTTTGTAACTGGCCCTTTAAATGGAAAATTGCCCTGTTTCCCTGGATTTTGGAGAAGCCTATTTGCCAGCCTCCTTCCACATGACTATGGCCCCTGGAAGATTGTGCCCCTTAAAACATATTAACTTTTATTGGGTGTGTATGGCCCTTTAAGAACCGTCTGGGGACATATTGTGACTTTGGTGAACAATGCCCCTTTAAGACTATGTCCCCAGACCTGTGAAATGACTTGTCCCTGGCTTTCTCCCACTTGGTTCAGTTTCATTGTGTGCCATTAAGTGCTATGTGACAGACCCTTCGGTCAGAACTACAGAGATAACTTTGTTCAGCTTCAAGAAGCATTCTAAATACAAGTTTGCTGGGATCAGCTCTAATTAAGTTTAGTGATAAAACATTCCCATTGTCTAATCAGACTTCTAGTAGTGATAAGGTGGACTGCATTGTTTTATTGTGTGTAAAATGTTATCTGCTGAAGTAATGTTGTGGCCTGTCAAAGGGAGTGTCTCTATATCTAATATCAAATGTGTGATGGGGGATTTTATGCCTCCCCCTGAGAGTGTCCTGTTTGCATGTAACCTCAATAAAAAGGAGGCTGTGTGCTCCAGCACATCAGACCTATTTTGACCGTCTAACTTGAAGCTTTGACTCATGTTTGTAGGATACAGCTTATATCACTACAGGGATTGCTATGTTTTTCATACTCCCTTAGCTACAGGGATTGCTACAGAAGGAAGAGGTTCACCTACTGGAGCCTGGTCGTAGGTCCAGGGCGCAGAGCACAGCGAGATACCAGCCCAGCAGCGGTGGTTCATAGAGTCTGCATTACTTATGGTGGCTACGCAGCAGCTATAGAGTCTACGGTGCTGCTGCTCCTTTGGTGAGCGCTAGGAGCATCCTTTTCTACGGTCCAACTTCCAGCCAGCCTGGAGGCAACCGTAACATACATATAACCCTTATCTTAGACCTCACTTTTCTATGGAGAAATTTGAATATAAAATGCATTTTTTACAGTATAAATACATTTAAAGGGACATTAAAGACAACATTTTTCTTTCATGATTCAGATACAATTTTGAACAACATTCTAATTTACTTCTATTATTTAATTTGCTTCATTCTTCCGATTTCCTTTGTTGAAGAAATAACAATGAAAATGGGTTAGCCAATCACACGAGGCATCTATGTGCAGCCACCAATCAGCAGCTACTGAGCCTATCTAGATATGCTTTTCAGCAAAGGATATGAAGTGAATGAAGCAAATTAGATAATACAAGTAAATTGGAAAGTTGTTTAAAATTGCATGCTCTTTCTAAATCATGAAAGAAAAAAATGTAGGTGTCATGTTCCTTTAAGCCTACAGTACTGTGCCCCCTAATGTCTAAAGGAGACATATATTTAGCATCAGTTCACAAAAGTGATCATGAGAGAAAAAAAATCAGAACTAAAACCTTTATAAATCGAAGATAGATATTTTTATTACTAATATGAGAATTTTATTTAGCTATCTCTAGTACAAAGCCTTGTTTACTATTCCAGTTCCTTGGCTTTGAAATCTTGGATTTAAAAATGTTGCAGAGCAATTGTTTGTCAAATCTTATGACTTGGTTGGCCTGGTCCCCAGGATGACTTAATCTAGGCAGCAGTACTCAGCAAAGCCAGAAATCAAGCCTAAGACGATTCATACAATTACATCATTTAAAATGGTTGTGCTGTAGCAAAAAGAGAATGAATCATTGCTCATGTTTTAGGTTTCCAAGGAAAAATGGTTGAGAAATGTCTACACGGAGACGCAAAAAATAATTTTAAGAAAACAAAACAGAGATGCAACAAATAAATGTAAATGAACATGATTTAATAATTACATAACATCAGTGCAAATTGATTGAGATTTTATTTAAAAACTTATACAATACTGTTTTCATTGTGACAACAACTGGCAAGGATTATGTAAGAAAACAATGCTAGTGTTTAAAATTCTTAAAGGGACATGGAAGTCCGAATTAAAGTTACATGATACAGATAGTGGGTACAATTTAAAATAACAAAAATTCCAATTTACTTCCATTGACAAAATATACTTCTTTCTCTTAGTATGTTTTTTTTTTCTATTAGAGCATATTGAGGCAGGTTTGCATATATCTTGGGCAATCTATCGGCTAGATTTAGAGTTTTGTCGGTAAGGACCCGCGTAGCTAACGCTGGCTTTTTTCTGGCCGCACCTTTAAAATAACTCTGGTATTGAGAGTCCACAGAATGGCTGCGTTAGGCTCCAAAAAAGGAGCGTAGAGCATATTTAACGCCACTGCAACTCTCGATACCAGAGTTGCTTACGGACGCGGCCAGCCTCAAAAACGTGCTCATGCACGATTCCCCCATAGGAAACAATGGGGCTGTTTGAGCTGAAAAAAAACCTAACACCTGCAAAAAAGCCGCGTTCAGCTCCTAACGCAGCCCCATTGTTTGCTATGGGGAAACACTTCCTACGTCTGCACCTAACACTCTAACATGTACCCCGAGTCTAAACACTGATTCAATCAGCCAATCAGATTGAGCTCGCATTCTATTGGCTGTTCCGATCAGCCAATAGAATGCAAGCTCAATCTGATTGGCTGATCGGATCAGCCAATCGGATTGAACTTGATTCTGATTGGCTGATTCCATCAGCCAATCAGAATATTCCTACCTTAATTCCGATTGGCTGAAAGAATCCTATCAGCCAATCGGAATTCGAGGGACGCCATCTTGGATAACGTAATTTAAAGGAACCGTCATTCGGCTAGTAGGCGTCGGGAGAAGAGGATGTTCCGCGTCGGATGGAAGATGATGGCTCCCGAAGAAAGAAGATTGAAGATGCCGTTGATAGAAGACTTCATCCGGATCATGGACCTCTTCAGCTCCCGCTTGGATGAAGACTTCAGCCGGATCATGGACCTCTTCAGCTCCCGCTTGGATGATGACTTCAACCGGATCATGGACCTCTTCAGCCCCCCGCTAGGGCTTGGATCAGGACATCGGAGGAGCTCTTCTGGATCGATCGGTGAACCTGGTATGGTGAAGATAAGGTAGGAAGATCTTCAGGGGCTTAGTGTTAGGTTTATTTAAGGGGGGTTTGGGTTAGATTAGGGGTATGTGGGTGGTGGGTTGTAATGTTGGGGGGGGTATTGTATGTTTTTTTTTACAGGCAAAAAAGCTGAACTTCTTGGGGCATGCCCCGCAAAGGGCCCTGTTCAGGGCTGGTAAGGTAAAAGAGCTTTGAACTTTAGTAATTTAGAATAGGGTAGGACATTTATTTATTTTGGGGGGCTTTGTTATTTTATTAGGGGGCTTAGAGTAGGTGTAATTAGTTTAAAATTGTTGTAATATTTTTCTTATGTTTGTAAATATTTTTTTATTTTTTGTAACTTAGTTCTTTTTTATTTTTTGTACTTTAGTTAGTTTATTTCATTGTAGTTATTTGTAGGTATTGTATTTAATTAATTTATTGATAGTGTAGTGTTAGGTTTAATTGTAACTTAGGTTAGGATTTATTTTACAGGTAATTTTGTAATTATTTTAACTAGGTAGCTATTAAATAGTTCTTAACTATTTAATAGCTATTGTACCTGGTTAAAATAAATACAAAGTTACCTGTAAAATAAATATTAATCCTAAAATATCTATAATATAATTATAATTTATATTGTAGCTATATTAGGATTTATTTTACAGGTAAGTATTTAGCTTTAAATAGGAATAATTTATTTAAGAAGAGTTAATTAATTTTGTTAGATTTAAATTATATTTAACTTAGGAGGGTGTTAGTGTTAGGGTTAGACTTAGCTTTAGGGGTTAATACATTTATTAGAATAGCGGTGAGCTCCGGTCGGCAGATTAGGGGTTAATGTTTGAAGTTAGGTGTCGGCGATGTTAGGGAGGGCAGATTAGGGGTTAATACTATTTATTATAGGGTTAGTGAGGCGGATTAGGGGTTAATAACTTTATTATAATAGCGGTGCGGTCCGCTCGGCAGATTATCGGTTAATAAGTGTAGGCAGGTGGAGGCGACGTTGAGGGCGGCAGATTAGGGGTTAATAAATATAATATAGGGGTCGGCGGTGTTAGGGGCAGCAGATTAGGGTTCATAGCTATAATGTAGGTGGCGGCTCTTTGCGGTCGGGAGATTAGGGGTTAATTATTGTAGGTAGCTGGCGGCGACGTTGTGGGGGGCAGGTTAGGGGTTAATAAATATAATACAGGGGTCGGCGGTGTTAGGGGCAGCAGATTAGGGGTACATAAGTATAACGTAGGTGGCGGTCGGCAGATTAGGGGTTAAAAAATTTAATCGAGTGGCGGCGATGTGGGGGGACCTCGGTTTAGGGGTACATAGGTAGTTTATGGGTGTTAGTGTACTTTAGAGCACAGTAGTTAAGAGCTTTATGAACCGGCGTTAGCCCAGAAAGCTCTTAACTACTGACTTTTTTCTGCGGCTTGAGTTTTGTCGTTAGATTTCTAACGCTCACTTCAGCCACGACTCTAAATACCGGAGTTAGAAAGATCCCATTGAAAAGATAGGATACGCAAATGACGTAAGGGGATCTGCGGTATGGAAAAGTCGCGGCTGAAAAGTGAGCGTTAGACCCTTTTTTGAGTGACTCCAAATACCGGCGGTAGCCTAAAACCAGCGTTAGGAGCCTCTAACGCTGGTTTTCACGGCTACCGCCAAACTCCAAATCTAGGCCTATGTTTCTAACAATGTTATATATAAGGTGCTTACAAAACATTCAGGCTTTCATGATTTAGAAAGAGCATGTGATTTTAAATAGCTTTCCAATTTACTTCTATTATCTAATTTGCTTTGTTCTCTTAATATCCATTGCTGAAAAGCATATATAGGCTAAGTGGCTGCTGATTGGTCGCTGCACATAGATGTCTTGTATGATTGGTCCACCCATGTGGATTGCTGTTTCTTAAAAAAGGATATCTAACGATTGGCGCTAATTAGATAATAGAAGTAAATTGTAATGTTGTTTAAAATGATATTCTCTACCTGAATCATGAAAGATGTAGGGTTTCATGTCCCTTTAAGATTAAAAAGAAAAGCAGTTGAGTAGCAACATGTTGTGAGAAAAAATGAGAAATAGGGACATAGAAAATTTCAGACTTTTTGCATTCGTTAGTGAAACAAATGCTCAAATGCTCATTTGCTGCAGGATTTATTAGGATAAAAGTGCAACACATAAATACATCTGTGCAAATCCATATATATGTGTTTTGCATTTCTATTGTCGAGCCGAATGGCGCAGACCACAGCCATTTATGACATTCACTTCACAAATTAATTTTGAATTCCAAACTTTTGCAGATCACTAGTGAGAAGCGCCTATCTAGCAACATTATTCTATTTCTTTTGCTACCTAGGGGCGCGATCCGATATAGATCGTAGTTTGCGGCGCAAGCGAGGGAACCCACGTTGCCCGCAGTTTCAGCTTGCAACTCGAGCTATCCCATATATGGCGCCGTCAGATGCTAACGTGCCGTAAGTCTGACAAACCAGCGATGTCCAGAAATCTGCGCAAGTACAAATTTCTGGCGTCGCCAGTGACTTGCAGCACGTTAGAAACTGCCGGCGCCTACAAAACCTGACTAAAGTCTAAATCACCCGCACTGTCTAACACGCCTCCCTAACATAGCCCGACACGTCTAACCCTCTATTCGCTATCCCCCCTCACTAGCCTAACAATAAAATATGTATTAACCCCTAAACCGCCGCTCCAGGAGCCCGCCGCTACCTAATAAAGTTATTAACCCCTAAACCGCCGCCAGCTATATTAAATCTATAACCCCCTAAAGTGAGCCCCTAACACCGCCGCCATCTACCTTACCTACCCCCTAAAGTGAGCCCCTACCCCGCCGCTATCTATTTTAAAATTATTAACCCCTAATCTAATCCCCCTACCCCGCCGCCATCTATATTAAATTATTTAACCACTAAAATACTAAACTATCCCTACCACTAAACCTAAGTCTAACCCTACAAATAGCCCTGAAAAGGGCTTTTTGCGTGGCATTGCCCCAAAGTAACAGCTCTTTTGCCAGCCCTTAAAAGGGCTTTTGGCTGGGCTTTGTCACAAAGTAAACTGCTCTTTTGCCTACAATCTACATCCCCCTACACCGCGGCCACCTATAATAAATGTATTAACCCCTAATCTAATCCCCCTAAACCGCCGCCAGCTATATTAACTATATTAACCCTAATTATATTAGGGTTAATATAGTTAATATAGTTATTATATTATATATATTAACTATATTAACCCTAATTATATTAGGGTTCATATAGTTAATATCGTTATTATATTATATATATATTAAGTATAATAACCCTATCTAACTCTAACATCCTAAGTAAACTCTTATTAAAATAAATCTAATATTAATATTATTAATTAAAATATTCCTATTTAAATCTAAATACTTACCTATAAAATAAACCCTATCGGCTAGATTTGGAGTTTTGTCGGTAAAGACCCGAAAAACTAACGCCGGCTTTTTTCTGGCCGCACCATAAAAATAACTCTGGTATTGAGAGTCCACATAAAGGCTGCGTTAGGCTCCAAAAAAGTAGCGTAGAGCTATTGAGCTCGCATTCTATTGGCTGATCGGAACAGCCAATAGAATGCAAGCTCAATCTGATTGGCTGATTGGATCAGCCAATCGGATTGAACTTGATTCTGATTGGCTGATTCCATCAGCCAATCAGAATATTCCTACCTTAATTCCGATTGGCTGATAGAATCCTATCAGCCAATCGGAATTCGAGGGACGCCATCTTGGATGACGTCCCTTAAAGGAACCGTCATTCTGCAGTTGGACGTCGCCGGAAGAAGATGGGTCCGCGGTGGAGGTCTTCAGGATGGAGCCGGTCGTCATCGGATGAAGATAGAAGATGCCGCTTGGATCAAGATGGTTGCCGGTCCGGATCGCCTCTTCTTCCCAGATAGGATGAAGACTTTGGAGCCTCTTCTGGACCTCTTCAGGCACCGGATGATGGATCGCCAACCCCCGCTTGGGTTGGATGAAGATTTTGGAGCCAGGACGGATCGGTGATACCTGGTGAGGTGAAGACAAGGTAGGATGATCTTCAGGGGCTTAGTGTTAGGTTTATTTAAGGGGGGTTTGGGTTAGATTAGGGGTATGTGGGTGGTGGGTTGTAATATTGGGGGGGGGGTATTGTATGTTTTATTTTTACAGGCAAAAAGAGCTGAACTTCTTGGGGCATGCCCCGCAAAGGGCCCTGTTCAGGGCTGGTAAGGTAAAAGAGCTTTTAACTTTAGTAATTTAGAATAGGGTAGGGCATTTTTTTATTTTGGGGGCTTTGTTGTTTTATTAGGGGGCTTAGAGTAGGTGTAATTAGTTTAAAATTGTTGTAATATTTTTCTTATGTTTGTAGATATTTTTTTATTTTTTGTAACTTAGTTCTTTTTTATTTTTTGTACTTTAGCAAGTTTATTTAATTGTATTTATTTGTAGGAATTGTATTTAATTAATTTATTGATAGTGTAGTGTTAGGTTAATTGTAGGTAGTTTATTTAATTAATTTATTGATAGTGTAGTGTTAGTTTTAATTGTAACTTAGGTTAGGATTTCTTTTACAGGTAAATTTCTAATTATTTTAACTATTTTAGCTATTAAATAGTTCTTAACTATTTAATAGCTATTGTACCTGGTTAAAATAAATACAAAGTTACCTGTAAAATAAATATTAATCCTAAAATAGCTACAATGTAATTATAATTTATATTGTAGCTATATTAGGATTTATTTTACAGGTAAGTATTTAGCTTTAAATAGGAATAATTTATTTAATAAGAGTTAATTAATTTTGTTAGATTTAAATTATATTTAATTTAGGGGGGTGTTAGGGTTAGGGTTAGAATTAGCTTTAGGGGTTAATCCATTTATTAGAATAGCGGTGAGCTCCGATAGGCAGATTAGGGGTTAATAATTGAAGTTAGGTGTCGGCGATGTTAGGGAGGGCAGATTAGGGGTTAATACTATTTATTATAGGGTTAGTGAGGCGGATTAGGGGTTAATAACTTTATTATAGTAGCGCTCAGGTCCGCCCGGCAGATTAGGGGTTAATAAGTGTAGGCAGGTGGAGGCGACGTTGTGGGGGGCAGATTAGGGGTTAATAAATATAATATAGGGGTCGGCGGTGTTAGGGGCAGCAGATTAGGGGTACATAAGGATAACGTAGGTGGCGGCGCTTTGCGGTCGGCAGATTAGGGGTTAATAAGTGTAGGCAGGTGGAGGCGACATTGTGGGGGGCAGATTAGGGGTTAATAAATATAATATAGGGGTCGGCGGTGTTAGGGGGAGCAGATTAGGGGTACATAAGGATAACGTAGGTGGTGGTCGGCAGATTAGGGGTTAAAAAAATTTATTCGAGTGTCGGCGATGTGGGGGGACCTCGGTTTAGGGGTACATAGGTAGTTTATGGGTGTTAGTGTACTTTAGAGTACAGTAGTTAAGAGCTTTATAAACCGGCGTTAGCCCAGAAAGCTCTTAACTACTGACTTTTTTCCTGCGGCTGGAGTTTTGTCGTTAGATGTCTAACGCTCACTTCAGAAACGACTCTAAATACCGGAGTTAGAAAGATCCCATTGAAAAGATAGGATACGCAATTGACGTAAGGGGATCTGCGTTATGGAAAAGTCGCGGCTGAAAAGTGAGCGTTAGACCCTATTTTGAGTGACTCCAAATACCGGCGGTAGCCTAAAACCAGCGTTAGGAGCCTCTAACGCTGGTTTTCACGGCTACCGCCAAACTCCAAATCTAGGCCTAAGATAGCTACAATATAATTAATAATTACATTATAGCTATGTTAGAGTTTATATTTATTTTACAGGTAAATTGTTAATTATTTTAACTAGGTATTATAGCTATTAAATAGGTATTACCTATTTAATAGCTACCTAGTTAAAATAATTACCCAATTACCTGTAAAATAAATCCTAACCTAAGTTACAAATACACCTACACTATCAATAAATTAAATAAACTACAAGTATCTATATAAAAATACAATTAAATAAACTAAACTAAATTACAAAAACAAACAAACACTAAATTACAAAAAATAAAAAAAAGATTACAAGATTTTTAAGCTAATTACACTATTCTAAGCCCCCTAATAAAATAATAAAGCCCCCCAAAATAAAAAAAATTCCCTACCCTATTCTAAATTAAAACAAGTTCAAAGCTCTTTTACCTTACCAGCCCTTAAAAGGGCCTTTTATGGGGGCATGCCCCAAAGAAAACTGCTCTTTTGCCTGAAAAAAAAACACAATACCACCCCCCAACATTACAACCCAACACCCACATACCCCTAATCTAACCCAAACCCCCCTTAAATAAACCTAACACTACCCCCCCTGAAGATCTCCCTACCTTGTCTTCACCCACCCGGGCAGAACTCCTCATCCGATCCAGGCGATGTGTTCCAGCAAGCGGCAGTGAAGTGTTCTTCCATCCGGGCGATGTCTTGAAGCAAGCGGCAGAGAGTCTTCTTCCATCGGCGATGTCTTCAAGCAAATCGGCATCTTCAATCTTTTTAGTTCGCTCCTCCGCCGCTGAGCATCCTTCCGGCACGACGACTTCCCGACGAATGAGGTTCCTTTAAATGACGTCATCCAAGATGGCGTCCGCCGAATTCCGATTGGCTGATAGGATTCTATCAGCCAATCGGAATTAAGATAGAAAAATCTGATTGGCTGATTGAATCAGCCAATCAGATTCAAGTTCAATCCGATTGGCTGATTGGTTCAGCCAATCGGATTGAACTTGAATCTGATTGGCTGATTCAATCAGCCAATCAGATTTTTCTACCTTAATTCCGATTGGCTGATAGAATCCTATCAGCCAATCGGAATTTGGCGGACGCCATCTTGGATGACGTCATTTAAAGGAACCTCATTCGTCTGAAAGTCGTCGTGCCGGAAGGATGCTCCGTGGCGGAGGAGCGAACTAAGAAGATTGAAGATGCCGATTTGCTTGAAGACATCGCCGATGGAAGAAGACTCTCTGCCGCTTGCTTCAAGACATCGCCCGGATGGAAGAACACTTCACTGCCGCTTGCTGGAACACATCGCCTGGATCGGATGAGGAGTTCTGCCCGGGTGGGTGAAGACAAGATAGGGAGATCTTCAGGGGGGGGGTAGTGTTAGGTTTATTTAAGGGGGGTTTGGGTTAGATTAGGGGTATGTGGGTGGTGGGTTGTAATGTTGGGGGGTGGTATTGTGGTTTTTTTTGCAGGCAAAAGAGCAGTTTTCTTTGGGGCATGCCCCCACAAAAGGCCCTTTTAATGGCTGGTAAGGTAAAAGAGCTTTGAACTTGTTTTAATTTAGAATAGGGTAGGGAATTTTTTTTATTTTGGGGGGCTTTATTATTTTATTAGGGGGCTTAGAATAGGTGTAATTAGCTTAAAAATCTTGTAATCTTTTTTTTATTTTTTGTAATTTAGTGTTTTTTTTTTTTTGTAATTTAGTTTAGTTTATTTAATTGTATTTTTAGATAGATATTTGTAGTTTATTTAATTTATTGATAGTGTAGGTGTATTTGTAACTTAGGTTAGGATTTATTTTACAGGTAATTGGGTAATTATTTTAACTAGGTAGCTATTAAATAGGTAATACCTATTTAATAGCTATTATACCTAGTTAAAATAATTAACAATTTACCTGTAAAATAAATATAAACCCTAACATAGCTATAATGTAATTATTAATTATATTGTAGCTATCTTAGGGTTTATTTTATAGGTAAGTATTTAGATTTAAATAGGAATATTTTAGTTTATAATATGAATTAGATTTATTTAATAAGAATTTAGTTAGGGGTGTTAGGGTTAGATAGAGTTAATATAGTTAATATAAATACTATAGTAACTATATTAACT